>NC_136976.1:66443614-66478614 GCF_032717465.1 Coenobita brevimanus
AGTTGTAGAGGATTTAACACCATATACCTCCTCAGAATCTACGCCTATGTTACTCATTAATACCTCTTGTGTGTTAATAATATGAACTACGTCGATAACTGAAAGACGTAAATAACATACAAATGAATGTGAAAGTCAAATGTGGGAAAAAAAAAAGAAAAAGTCAAGGACGAGGTGCTATGAAGCCTTCTATGTCACCTTAATACTCGTATGTCAAATTAAGGGCAAGAAAGTTTATGAATAGTTAAGATTTTCTACCACAGTTCGTCACCACTTAAGCCTCCTTCCCTCATGTCCTCCATAACCCTCCCCCCCTTCTCTCTCTCTAGAGCAGCAGGAACTTGAGCTGCCTGTCCGCCTTATCCACCAATCCCACACACGTTTATCTTAATTGAGGCATCCGGCTCTCTTGACTGCCTTCAGAGGAAAATGGGCCACTCACGAAGTCGTGCGTAGAGTGAATGCTGTACATCTTTCTCCACACATTCATACTTCAGCATCCCCACACATTCATATTTCAACATCATCCACACCGACATTCAGATTCAGTCTTTCTTCACACTGACATTCAAAGTTAACGTCTTTCTTCACACTGACATTCAAAGTTAACGTCTTTCTTCACGTTGACATTCAGATATAACGTCTTTCTTCACTAACATTCAAAGTTAACGTCTTTCTTCACACTAACATTCAAAGTTAACGCCTTTCTTCACACCAACATTCAAATATGACGTCTTTCTTCACTGACATTTAAATATAACGTCTTTCTTCACGCTGACGTTCAAATATGACGTCTTTCTTCACATTTAAAGTTAACGTCTTTTTTCTCAATAACAATGTAATTTCAAGGCTTCCTTCACACTAACATTCAGTTAACGTCATTCTTCTCACTAGCATTCAAATTTAAAGCCTTTCTTCATACTAACATTCAAATTTAACGTCTTTACACACACACACACACACACACACACACACACACACACACACACACACACACATCTTTGTCCATAGCGATATAACCAAGCAGCTTTTCCCTCCACACAGGCATTTATACTAACATCTTTCTCCGCACAGACATTTTTTTAAATGTTTTTCTCCGCACACACACATTCTTATTTAATGTCTCAGGCTCCTAGGATGCACTCTTAGCTGAATAAAATCATCTGGCGTTAGCTGGGATAGAAAGACTGAAGTTTTTCCGGTCATGAGAGGTTAATCATGACGGTATTATTATATCTCTGGTTCCTGTTGAATGAAGTCGTCTGGGGTTGGTTGACATACAGTACTGGAGCTCACCCGATCGCGATAGTTAATAGTTTGAAAATATAAATTCGCTAACCAATTTAGCTCGACAAATTCTGTTAAATAAATTAGTCAGGGAATAGAACAGTCCGATAGTTAGAAACTCGTCTTTGTGGTACAAGTGTTAATGGAGAACCTTTCTAACCCCTTCAGTACGAGTTTTCCCTCAAATGAATAAATCGTCTGGTGGTAGCAAGAACAGAAGAGACGTTATCGTACAGGATGGGTTCATGGAGATTGTTTCTAACGCCTTTAATATTATCCTGACCATTGTCATCTTGGGGTATCAGTGGCAAATTAAACATGTCATTTTACAATAGTTAATGGAGACTGTTTATGGTCCACTCTATACGATCGGTCTTCTCTACACTGAATATAATCGTCTTTGGTATCTGTACAATAATTCACCATGTCTGTCTGTCTGTCTGTCTGTCTCCCCGCTATGCACTTCTAAAGCTTTTCAGTTACAGTGTTGAATATCTTTGTGGGTATAGGATACATACGATCCAGATAAAGGTCACGAACACGATCTGAATAGAGGAGTTTTGTATGGCAAAAGACAAAGGCGATGTAACTGGTATCACAGAAAGTAAGTTTGGTGTTTTGAAGAGGGGATGCATAATGTCGAATATCTTTCCAACTGATTAGTTATATTCAAGTATGGCACAAAGTAGCCTAATTATCATGAAGTATAACAACTCGTACAAATGTACTGTATTTACCAGCGGTTCTTAACTCGCGGCGACGTGGGAGGTGGGGGGAGGGCAGGCGGCGGATTCAGTAATTTTAGGAGGGGGTGCGAGAACGCAGAGGAAAAAATAATAATATGGCAGAGCTAGTGTGTGTGCGTAAATTATGACGAACTTCTCATTTTTATTCTCTCTTTATATCTTGCCTCGGCTTCAGCCTTCGTGCCACTCCCCTCTTTGTACCTGGTAATGATTCTTTCCCTCTGTCACCTTGTCACCCTGTCCCTGTTCTCTCTTTCCTGCCCTGGCCATCACGAGAGAAAGAAATCTGGCACTAAATGACGAAGCACACCCCAGTTTTTCAAAGTTTGAACGTAGAAAGTTGCACATTGGTTGTGCCTAGCTTTCATATCCCACCTAGAACATCGGCACTAAGCTACTCCCTGACTCTAAGTAAAACCTCTTAAAAAAAAAAAAAAAAGAACAATCTGCATATTATTTTAACCTCTGTCTTAAGGTTTAATGAATATGGTAAATAGCCACAGCCTAAGTGCGAATCAGAAAAAAGATGTTCTCATAATCATGGAAGCTTTTTAATGAATATGAGAGACAGGTGTTGTTACAGTATTTTAAATCCACAAGCATTATAAGAAGAAAGGGTAAGGACGGAATAAGAAACGATAGGAATATGAATGAAGTGATAAGTGGGGGAAAGGATGGAGGTGGCACTGGAGGTGGCTTTGGTTCATGAAAGGTTTAGTAACTGTGACACTGCAGATGCGACCTCTAGGCAAATAAAGAAGGTCGTCAAACATATTTTCAAAGTTGTCTGGATGGTTTCCTGTAAGCCAGGAAACCATTAACAGCGCTGGATGGTACCCATATAACCAACCCATACGTGTTCGCTGCGTTTCAACCAATGGGATGGCTCAGCCTCAGGGTTAGTACCCCTCTCCCTAAAACAACTAACTCAAAAGACAGTCACCTCATCTTGGATTGTGGAGTCTGGCTGTCGATAGATAAACAGATAGTCTGGGAGCGTGCTAAATCCAACAATAACGGAACTGAAAGCCAAGGGTGGACTGACCAGTACTCGTAGTTATATATGTCAAGTTGATTTTTTTTTAAGCAAAGTCGGCTACAGCTCGATTATTTATTTATTTATTAATTTATTCATTTATTTTTTACGGTGACTGTTGCAATGATGTTCATAACCAATTTAAAATTAATTTTAGATTATATTTCACATATTTTGTGAATGGGGGTAACTCTTTCTTTTATATATATATATATATATATATATATATATATATATATATATATATATATATATATATATATATATATATATATGTATATATATATATATATATATATATATATATATATATATATATATATATATATATATATATATACAGTATATATATAAAGAAGAAATAGTCTAAATCACACGAGAAAGAGCGTAATGAAGAGTGACACGAGGGACCTTTCATGGGGCAGGATCAGACCATGCAGCTGTGGAGGACGTTCTCATAAGGCCAAGTGTAAATTGTGGCCTGTCTCGCATGAATGGTCGAGCTCAGTCTGGCTTTATGGTCCTTGGCCTCATTTACGCGTTGCTTTTGTTTGTTGCCCCTCCCATTTCACGTATTACATGTCATCAGCCCATATCCTTCACAAATATTGTATTTTATGTTGTCTGAGTACATAATACTTATTCGAGCGTTCTTGCATTTGTTGTATAATCCATTTCTCTCACTGCATCGCCTGAATGAGATTTCTCATTTCCAGCTTTTAATGCCTTTCTCACCCCTTCCCTTCCGTGGATGCAAATGAGCATTTTAGCCAAACTGCTGTATATCCGGACTAATATAATCTCTCTCTCTCTCTCTCTCTCTCTCTCTCTCTCTGATGGTGAAGGCAGTATAATATAGTGGTGATGGTGAAGGTGTACTGGTGATAATGTTGTACAGCACTGATTATGGTTGTGGTGGTGGTGGTGGTGGTTTACTGTTGGTGGTGGTGTACTATTGTTGACGGTGTACCGTTGGTGGTGGCAGTGTACTGTTAGTGGTCGTGGTGTACTGTTGATGGAGGTGTTGGTGATGGTAATGTTGTACTGGTTGTGATGCTGGAGGGAGGGTGCATGTGTGGGTGATGACAGTAGGGGATGTACTCCCTGTGAGGGTTACGTGAGGCACGGATGTAAGCCTCACTGATGTTAAGAAGATGATGGAATGTACTGCTCAGGTCACATCCTCCCTTAATAAATCACTTCTGCCAAGTAAATCGTTAAAAAATAATGTAAGGAATTAATTTGTTGTAGAGAAGTAGAAATTTTTTGTGGGCTCTGATAAAAGTTCTTCTAGGAAATAGCCTAGCGCGCGCGTGCGTGCGTGCGTGTGTGTGTGTGTGTGTGTGTGTGTGTGTGTGTGTGTGTGTGTGTGTGTGTGTGTGTGTGTGTGTGTGTGTGTGTGTGTTCTTACCTTACCTAATTGTTCTTACCTAATTGTATCTTTACAGGAATGAGTCAAGCTCGTATTGTCCCGTGTCTTAGACCATATTTATCGTACATATTCGTAAATTTGTGAATTGTTTTGGCACACACTATTTCATTCGGTAGTGCATTCCATTGATCAATTGCTCTGTTTGGGAAACTGAATTTCCTTACGTCTTTATCACCTCTCTTCTTATGCAGTTTTTTGCAGTGTCCTCTTGCTGATGCTTCTCCATATGTTAAGTAATCATTTATGTCTATTTTCTCCTTTCCTGATATGCACTTATATAGCATTATCATGTCACCTCTTTTCCTTCTCTCCTGTAGTGTTGGTAGATTCAGTTTATTTAGCCTTTCTTTCGTAGCTTAGGTCCCTTAAGCTTGGTATCCATCTTGTAGCGGCCCTTTGAACTTTTTCAATCTTGTCTATATGCTTTTTGAGATGAGGACTCCAGACTACTGATGCATATTCCAGGGTTGGTCTAATGAATGATGTTATTATCCTTCTTAGCATGTCTTCATTTATGTATGTGAATGCTATTCTCATATTTGCAAGCAGTGTATACATGTTTCGTACCTTCTCGCTGATGTGGTCAGCCGGAGATAGTCTGTTATTGATAATCACACCTAGGTCTTTCTCTCTTTCTGATGTGTATAGGGTTTTATTTCCTAACTTATAATCCCAATCAGGTCTTTTTCCACTTTTACCAAACTTGATTACATGACACTTGTCCACATTGAATTCCATTTGCCATGTACTACTCCATTCATGAAGTTTATTTAATTCTTCTTGTAGCTCCCTACAAGAGTCTGTGCTAGTAATTCTCCTTTGTATTTTTGCATCATCTGCAAACATATTCAGATAGCTCTCATTTCCAGTGTTACTGTTTATATCATTTATGTACACTAAAAACATGATTGGTGCCAGCACCGAACCCTGTGGTACTCCACTAGTCACTTCTTTCCATGATGAGTAGTTTCCTCTTAGTACTGTCCTCATTTCTCTTTTTATGAGAAAGTCTTGCATCCAACAAAACAGTTTGCCTCGAATTCCTCCTTGATGGTACAGCTTCCATAAAAGTCTTTGGTGTGGTACTGTGTCAAAAGCTTTCTTGAAATCTAAATAGATACTGTCCACCCATCCTTCCCTTTCCTGTATTGTGTTTGTTACTCTGTCATAGTAGCTCAACAGATTAGTAACACATGATTTTCCTTTTCTTAAACCAAACTGTCTTTCTGTTATCATACTGTGTTCTTCTAGATGATTTACCCAAGCTTTTCTTATAAGTTTTTCTAATACCTTGCATACAACACTGGTCAGTGATACTGGTCGGTAGTTGAGAGGATTTTGTCTATTTCCTTTCTTGAATAAGGGGACTATATTTGCTTTTTTCCAAATATCAGGTAGTTTCCCTTGACTCAAGGATTTCTTGAAAATTAAAAATAATGGTTTACTTAACTCCTTTGCACATTCTCGTAACACCCAACATGAAATTTCATCAGGACCACTTGCTTTTCCTCTGTCTAATCTACTTAACTCCTCTTGTATTACTTTTTCTGCTATTTGTATATCTGGTAGTATGTGTGGACATGCGTGTTCCACATATTCCCTCTCAAAATTTTTTTCTTCTGTAAAAACTAATTGGAAGTTCTTATTTAGTGCTTCACAAATATCTTTCTCTTGTGTATAAGTGATTCCCTCGTCCGTGATGGATTGTATTATATCTTTTACTTTGGTTTTGCTTCTGATATAGCTGTAAAACAGCTTTGGTTGATCACTACTTTTATTTATTATATCCTCCTCAAACTGTTTTTGGGCTTCTCTCCTTATTCTTGTATAGTCGTTTCTTGCCTGTTTGTAATTATTATACGCCCTTTCACTATTGTGTCTTCTGTATCTATTCCACAACAAATCTCTTCTTTCTTTTGATTTTTTACATTCTGTATTGAACCATTTCTGTATTTTCTTATCTGCTTCTTTGTGCTGTGGGATGTACTTCTGGACTCCTATTTCATAAAATTCACAAAAAATTTTATATACAGCATTTAAATCTTGTCCTCTAAGCTCATTTTCCCAATCAACTTCTAAGAAATACTTCTTTAGGTCTTGATAATTTCCCTTTTTATAGTTTAGTCTCTTTTTGTAACTGTCATTGCTGTTTACTATGTCATATGCTATCCTGAAGTTATAATTTAGTACTGCATGATCGCTTTTGCCGAGTGGAGGGTGATATATTAAACTGTCAATGTCATTTTCTTGCCTAGTAAATATTAGATCTAGCACTGAAGGTACATCAAGTCCTCTTTTTCTAGTGGTTTCTCTCACATGTTGCATTAAGAAAAACTCTTGTACGAGATCCAGGAGCTTTTGGTCCCAACAGCTTTCTTGGCTATTTATATCTAGAGTATTCCAATTTATATTTGTATTGAAATCCCCAGTTAGTATAATTCTTTCCGATTTCTCTTCCATTTTATGTAGCAAGGATCTTATACTCTGAATTGTACTCTCTGCCAGGTCCTCATATTCGTCTCTTTCCCATGTGTTTGATCTGGGTGGCATATACAAATTGGCTACAATTACTTTACCTTCAGATGTGTCGATCTCTACTGCAATCAGTTCTACTTGTGATGGTATATCTAGGTTTATTTCCTTGACTTTTAGATTTTTCTTAGTTAATATTATAATTCCTCCTCCTTTTTTTAAATTTCTGTCTCTTCTCCATATATTGTATTCCTCTAAGTTTAGTATGTCATTGGATATCCTTGGTGTTAATTTTGTCTCAGTTAGGCATATTATTTGTGGTTCATTTTCTCTGACATAATCATTCATCTGTGTGTGTGTGTGTGTGTGTGTGTGTGTGTGTGTGTGTGTGTGTGTGTGTGTGTGTGTGTGTGTGTGTGTGTGTGTGTGTGTGTGTGTGTGTGTGTGTGTGTGTGTGTGTGTGTGTGTGTGTGTGTGTGTGTGTGTGTGTGTGTGTGTGTGTGTGTGTGTGTGTGTGTGTGTGTGTTTAGCACTGAGAGAAAGATTTGTCTGTTGCTGTACTTTTCTGCCCAAATAGTGATTATAAAGGTCTAAAATAGTAAAATACAAACTGAATCACAAATAGGAGTGGGAAGTCTTCAAAACCCTCTAGAACAGTGGTTCCCAACCTTTTTTGTCTCCTTCCCCCTTTTCCAACCAAGTTCTCACCTGTGGACCCCTACAACAAAATAGGTCGAGCTAGCAAAATTGATAGCAGCTATTTCTGCAACATACTGTATACATACATTCATATGTCACACGCCATGCACCGTAATGCTGCTTAAACTGCATGTTTATGAAAACAGGAGACATTCAGTTCAGCACACTTTATTTTTTAAAGGTAATATACTCTCTGTCTGTCTGTCTGTCTCTCTCTCTCTAATCCCTATGGACCCCTTGAAATTCTTCCATGGACCCCCGGTTGGGAACCACTGCTCTAGAACATGACTACGGCCCACCTTCTCGCGTCACCAAGCCTTCTAGCACGCTTTTATCAGCGGATCATCTTGATTATTACATCTCAGTATATCTTTATAATGCCGAGTTAGGATACGAACAGACCACACACGAGAGTATTTACGTGCCATACGCAGAAATAAAAAGGTACGAGTATCGATAAGGTGCTATATACTTTTTACCTTAACTTGGACCATTGCTTATTTCACGTAGCTTACTGACAGAATAAGACAAATCTTTGGTTCAACTTCCTCTCCATTGCACTTCTTCGTGACTAGCATCATAATCTTGTTTATCAATCGTAACGACTCAGTATTTAAGGGGAGACGACAGTTTTAGGCCAGGTTAGAATTAAAAGGGTATAGAAAGCCCCCTAAGCTTGAGAATCCCCTAGGATACCGATTCACAAACTTACGATCAATTTTCTGCTGTAAGTAAGGTTTACTGTAGAAAGGTCAAGAAGAGAATTCAGAGCTTCCCCACGTCTCAAGCTTTGCCTATGAAAACATCGGATTTGACTGAGAGGAAATTATCGCTTTGGAACTCGCTTCCCAAGAATAGCTTCCCCAAAACTTCAACCTACAGCAGTTCAAGTTCAACTGTTAGACTTTTATGAATCAAGGGCACCCGTAATTTGGCGTATGGATTATTTTTTTCATTTAATTTTCTTCCTTCCTCTGTTCATCTTCTGTAAAAAACAAAAAACAAAAAAGTTATTTTGTGACATTTTCTCTATTAGACGTGCGCTTCCTCCTCTCTCTCTTTCTCTGTATATATATATATATATATATATATATATATATCATCATCATCAGCCGGCCTATCCCGACCGAAGTGGGGACGATACAGCCAATGTATCTTTACCAAGTGGCTTAGGCTGTCTGGTATATATATATATATATATATATATATATATATATATATATATATATATATATATATATATATATATATATATATACAGTATATATATAACTGTGTGCCTGTAAACTCAAAATCTGCAGCTCAACCAAATGTGCAAAGAAAGGGGATCACAGAGTTCGCCAGCATTTCCTGTGCGATGGACAGCAAGTGGAGAAATTTCTATTTACGATCGATTTCATGTTCTTATATTTTTTCCTCAGTAAGAGCTGAAGACACGAGAAGAGTCTATGTCCTTTCCTAATTCTTCCAGCAGAAAACAGACATAACATACCATTAATTATCCTCTCGTAACGAATATTTGCTTTTGTAAGAGGAAAACGAGATATAAGATGACTGCAATCTCCTTTCCTTGTCCTTCCTGGTGAAAAAATACGAAAGGTAATTTATTGCATGTAAAGTCTTTTGAAGGAGAAATATGACTGCGAGTACAGTGGGAGGAAAATTGTTGGAACTGGAGAAATATCACGCCACCCGTATGAGGGAGATGCCTTGCAGAGTGGATTATATACGAGCTTGTCCACGTTTGAATAAGAGAGAGAGAGAGAGAGAGAGAGAGAGAGAGAGAGAGAGAGAGAGAGAGAGAGAGAGTTTTCGAAAATGATGCCACACGCTTGAAACTGTGCGTGTGATGATCATACAAGGCGACCGGTGGACAATTAAAGTAAATGTTATTTTGGTGGTGCGGTGTGGTGTGGTGGTGTGAAAGTTTAGTGCTATGGCATGGTATGGTGTGCTATGGTGGTGTAATGTGGTGTGGTTTTTTAGTGCTGCGGCGTGGTATGGTGTGCTGTGGTGGTGTAGTGGGGTGTGATGTGGTAAATTAGTGCTGTGGCATGGTGTGGTGTGGTGTGGTAATTTAGTGCTGTGGCATGGTGTGGTGTTGTGGTAATTTAGTGCTGTGGTATGGTGTGGTATGCTGTGGTGGTGTAATGTGGTGTGGTGTGGTAGCGTTGTAGTAGTGTGGTGTGGTAATGTGCTGGTAGTGCAGTGTGGTGGTGTTGTGTGCTGATGGTGTGTGGTGTGTTGGTATGGTATTATGGTGGAATGCCTTGATGGTGTGATTACTGGGTAGTTACTTTCCAAGCCCATATTTGGAGAGAGAGAGAGAGAGAGAGAGAGAGAGAGAGAGAGAGAGAGCAAATCAAACGGTTGCTAGGATGGGTGAGTCCTAGGTCCATCGGACGACGATGTCCATTTACTCTTGCCATCATCAGACTGTTGTATGGAACTCAGGGAAGACCTCTCGTGGTGCATTGGTTGGTGTCCCTCATAACGAAGACTCTTTTTTTCCTTGCTACCGCTAGATGGTTTCATTTCTCGAACTGAAGGAATCTGTGTATGTATCGTTCAACCATTTCACCACGAGGAGTCTTATGATTACTTAAAAAAAAAAAAAAAAAGCCCGGTAATGGGAGGAAAAATAATTATGATATCCTATTGAAGCTTTTATTTTTCTTTTCCTTGCTACCGCCATACCATTTTATGTAGCTTAGGGGGGACCTAAAAAACAGCTGTAACCATTCTTCATTAATTCCCTCAGTCAAGTTGATGTCCTTTTTATTTTATTCTTATTTGCTGCTACTTACCCAGGAGAGCCCCATGCAGTAAAGACGATGATGAATGCTGTATCTAACCACTTCAGTTTGGAAAGTTTCCTTTAAACTGAATAAAGCAAGAATAAAATTACGAATACACTCCTCGTCACCAGATTCAAGGGTTAAGCCTTTCGCTAAAATGATAGTCTTATTTATTTAGACAAGTGGTTATTGAGCTTACTGGTAGACCATTATTGTGGTGATAGGATCACTGTATCAGATCAATCATTTAGGGCCGTATTCTCGTCAGCTCAGGAAACTTTCTTATGGGACGTTTTCCTTATCTGTTCTCCTGGACATAGTATATTAATATTCTCGCCTGTATCTTAAAAAAAAAAAAAAAAAAAAGCCAATTCACGTAGCCTACACTTGGCTCAGGCGCATCCAACTATATACCCAGGTTCAGTCTAGTTAATTATGGTGCAGTTAATTCAGTGTCGGTTAAGTCAGATCCTTCGAATCCATTCATCTCAAGTCCATTTACATCCTATTAGGTTCAATTAGGGCAATTTACGTTCTTCATTAAAACTGTTATGTCGATTACGGTTCATTCCGGTCCTGAATCAAGTAGAATGGAGTATGCAGTGAAGACTGGACAGGGTGGGCTGAGTTGGTGGTGTGGGTGGTTGAACCGGGAGGGGAGAATTAGTGAAGGTAGGTGTTATAGGCTGGACGGTATCATCAGAACAAGAAAATTTGTACAATTTGCACCACGCTTCTTATCACATGTTAAAAAGTGTACACAAAGATAATATCACCATATACAGCAAAGGCACACAGTGCCTTAACGCAGATTGTGTAATCTATCTATCTCTCTGTTAAGTCCCCGTCCCAAACTGTCACAGGCTCCAACAGAAGTGTTCAGTATAGGAAGGACGTTGGTCAGTGAGTTGTTCTTCCTATCGACAGCCTTTCGGTGTACGGCACACAAGATCGGCTCAGGCATTATAAATAAACACTGGCTTCTTAAGTTGACTGTCTTTATTCTCCAAATAATTACACTTAATGCGTTCCAACTTCACAATTTTCACAAATACCGAAGATATGCAAGCTTTACTACCTGCAGTTACGCTTAATGCTTGACAACAACACTTCACTACTTTCACAAGTACCGATGATATACAGACTTCATTAACACTTCACTGTTTGCCAACACTTCACTATTTTCACAAGTACCGATAATATAATGCACTGCACTGACACTGAACTACACTCAAACTGAATTGAAAACTAACTGTACCTGCTCTAGTCTCTTCCCCATCTTTATATAAGCTTGCATAATGTTGCATTGTTCTAGAATGATCTACATTTTTCAATAGTTCTGGTGTATTCCCCAGGGACCACGGTTACGACAGTTACCAACTTGGAGACGTCCAAAACATGCCAGAGTTTTCTTACATTCCATGTCACTGTAAATTATTTAGCGTACAAGCTTAAATTACATGATTTAAAAAGCAATCACATAAATAGAACATTATACAGAAAAAGAGTACAAAAATTAATGTACAACTTACGAAATAACTACGCTCACAATAGCAGGCTAACTGGTAACTCTGACACGCAACAGTAAAATACCAGGAACAACGAGAAACTTCCAGACTACCTAACTTGCAAATCTCGCTTCTCAACATATCTATTGCCGGACGCCTTAATCCCGTAAGAGGTGGCCATACAAAAATCGCCTCCACGTCACCCGGTCCCCCGCCATTTCACTTCACTGCTCTGCTCCCAGCTCCTCCTCCCCCTCTCATATACCTCCCCATTCCATCTCTCCATCTCATCCTTAGCCTTCCCTCTTCTCTCCCCCCTTCCACCTCACTCACATACATTCTCCTCGTTAGTCTCTCGCTCTCCATCCTCTCCACATAGCCAGACGAACCTCAATGTATTTTCCTAACGATTTCTATCACATTAACATCCACACCACAACGCTCCTTCACTTCCTCATTTGTCAGTCTGTCTCTTCATGTAACTCCACGTGCTCCTCTCAAATAACTCATTTCCACTACTCTCACTCTGGACTTGTGCCCTTCCAACAAGGTCCAAGCTTCACTTTCACACGTTAGAGTTGGAATCACAATACTGTCATGCAGCGTCTTTTTACTTCCATGCTCACTTCCCTATTTCTTATCACTTCTTTCAAAGAACCAGCAATCTTTCTTCCTTGTTGTACCCTTTCAAGCACTTCACCCTCTAAATTTCCATCCTTACTCATCACACTACCCAAGTACGCTCACATTTTGCATTTGCTCATCATCCAACCGCATTGTACATCCAGTGACTTCATTTCTCTGGAAGACCATAACTTTACTCTTCCCTACATTCACCTTTAGATTCCGTTTCTTACACACACTTCCAGACTCATTCACTTAGCCTTGCAGTTTCCCTTTGTCTTCAGATACAGTATCATCTCCAAACAACAGTACAGGGAGTTTCCAAACGCTACCCTCACTCATTAGGAATGCTCCAACATCCACTGCCCTACCTAGTATCTCTTATAACCCTATCCATATTCAGACTGAATAACCATGGAGACATGACACATCTCTGTATTAATCCAACATTCAAACAGAAAAATTCACTCAATTCACTATCCACACACACTGCATCCTAACCCCCCTCATACATACTCTTCGCAACATTCAACAACTTCCCATTTACTGCATATATTTTTAATATTATCCAAGTTCCTTGTCTATCCACCCTGTCATATGCTTTCTCCAAATCCATGAAGGCCACAGACAACTTCTTTCTCTTCTCTAGACACTTTTCTACTAAAGACCTATACTAACCT
Organism: Coenobita brevimanus; assembly: GCF_032717465.1. NCBI lineage: Eukaryota > Metazoa > Arthropoda > Malacostraca > Decapoda > Coenobitidae > Coenobita > Coenobita brevimanus. The sequence goes on from NC_136976.1 coordinate 66,456,897, forward strand.
GGACTTTAGTAAAACTTTTGAGAGGGTCCCACAAGAAAGGTTAGGTAGAAAGGTTCGAGCACACTGTATAAACAGTTATATCTTAAAATGGGTAGAATCCTGGCTGAAGGGACGAAAGCAGAGAGTATTAATAAATGGAACTAAGTAGGACTGGGGCCCGGATGAGTAACTAGTGTACCACAGGAATTAATACTCGGTCCCTTGTTATTTAGCTGCCTACATAAAGGCCGCTTTGTTTGTACTTCAATAACCCCCAAACGAAGGGCCAGAGACCTCAGACCCACATATATATATTCTGAATCAGGGTGACCCAAGGATGATTGTGGGGGGGGGCAAAATTCAGATCTGGGTCATTGAAGGTCACCGGTAGTGTTCGTGTTTTTGGCCCGGGCAACGCCGGGTACCTCTGCAACCCAAATTTTGGCATGGAGACTCACATGACGTCCAGTTCGAACATAGGCTATGTGAGGCTGGCCTCCAAGGTTATTTGAGGCCACTGGTCGGAGGTAATTTTGAGATCACCGGTAAAACACACTCGAACAACTGGACCAAGCAGCCCAATTTTTGGTATGGAGACACACATGACCTCCAGTTCGGACAGGCTATGTGGGGTTGACCTTCGAGGTCGTTTGAGGTCACCGGTCGGAGGTCATTTGAGGTCACCGGTATTAGTAAACAAGTGCGCACAGATGCTGTGCGCTAGTCTGCGAAAGCTGACATGGAAAGTTCCTGGACCTCTTGTACTCCCTCTTCAAAAGCATAAGAGGTACACATGGTCCTTCAGAAGTAGAAAGATTGAACTAGAACAAATAGGATTAGTGTGTTCGCCTTTTTGGCCCGTGCAACACCGGTTACCCCTGCTAGTTTTATATCTATAAGTGATCTAGACTTAGGAATCACTAAAAGTGTTAGCAAATTTGCCGATGACACAAAAATATGGCGTATCAACTCGCCAGACGATTGCCGTAACTTACTAAAGAACCTCGATATATTGTCCAAATGGTCTAAAGATTGGCAAAGTGAATTTAACAATGGAAAACGTAAAGTACTTATCTTAGGCAAGACCATTGGAGATACTAAATACAACTTAGATAACAAAGAAATTAGTAAGTCAGAATGCGAGAGAGATCAAGGAGTCATGGTTTAAGACCTCAAACCAAGGTAACAGTGTATTAATGAGAAAAATAAAACAAATAGGGTACTAGGATTTATTTTGCAAAGCTTGAGCAATAGGACATCTAGAGTAATATTTCAACTTTATCTGGCTTTAGTAAGGTCACATTTTGATTACGTCGTGCAATTTTGGTGTCCGTACTATTGAATGGATATAAATTTCTCAGAAAATGTGCGGAGAACAATGACAAAAATGATATATGATGTTCGGAACCTTTTAAAATGCAGTATAATGTCACTGAGGGGAACTCAACACCCCCAGAAGGAGCCCACCGAGGAGCATGTACAGCGCGCCTGGACTCCGGGCAACAAGGACATAAGTCCGCCCGGGCCGTGCACCCATATGACCCAGAGCTCGCCCGCCGTCACCATAGCAGGAATACGAGACTACCTTCCGGGCGAGTCAACTACCAACAACCACGGGGTGGAGCTGTTACTCCGGCTCCAGTCAGCACCCCTCAGACGGCCGGTAGCCGCTCAACCCTCCTACAGGAGACGGACTGAGCCGCTCTGGAGGCAAACAGGAGACGGCCTGTAGCCGCTCCCACCTTCGTCAGGAGACGGCCGGAAGCTGCTCTGAAGGTGCCCCTTATGAGACGGCCTGTTGCCGCTCGACCAAGCTAAAGGAGACTGCCTGCTGCCGCTCCGGAGGTAACCAGGAGACGGCCGGTAGCCGCTCCCGCCTTCATCAGGAGATGGGCTGTAGCCGCTCTGAAAGTGCCCCTGAGTCGGCCTGTAGCCGCTCCCTCCCCCAGGCCACGGCCAGTAACCGGGTCTTAGTGACGGCCAGTAGCCGCGCCCCTAGGAGGCCACGGCCAGTAGCCGGACTCTACGGTAGGAGACGGCTGGTGTCGTATGCACGGAGTGACTTATGCTGAAAGTTACCGTTCCGCTCTGTGCGCATGCGCCGAATGGCCGTTTAGCTTCTATTTTGAAAGTATCTGCATATTATCTCAAATTCTGTGCCATTTATCAACAACACTGTATGAAATACATGTGTCAGGAAGATAGTTGGATGTCTTATCGACCTGTAGGTAACTATAGGTCGATATATGGAGATATATAAATAAAGATATATATGTATGTTACAGGCAGATTGTGAAATTAGTCATTTCGTGAATTAAAATTAGTTTAAGTTAGGTTTATTTAGGTTAGGTTGATCTAGGATAAGGTTAGGTTAAGGTTTGGTTAGGTTTAGGCTTAATAGAGAAGAGAACGGTAACTTCCAGCATAAAGTCACTCCGTGCACAGGACACCGGTAGCCTCTCCTCCGTCAGGTGCTGACTCCTACCCACCAACCTATGACCTAGAGGGAGCCCCCACCCTGGAGGGGTACTGGAGAGGCCCAGTGACTACCACCGGGTTCTTCCCCCTGCAGCTGGATCCCGAGAGGACTCGCCTGCCGGACCCCGACGTAGGCCGACGCCGCAGCCCCCTCCTGACAGCGTCCCCGACCACCAGGGACAGCAGCTCTTGGGACCTCCAGACCGCCCCCAGGACCCCCGGGTGGGACCTCCCTACACCCAGACGCCGGAGATCTTCGTCCTCCGTCAGGCGCCTGAGCGAGAAGTTCAGGCAGATATTCGGCCAGACTCCCGTCCCCGAAAGCACGGGACCCTTCTCCACCAGCATCCCCGGACGAGAGAGGACGCCCTTACGCGTGATCTCGTGGCCCCTGAACACAGAGGCCCCTGGCGGAACCCAGCCCCGTCAGTAGTGAGGCTGAGTCACCGCCGCCCTTGTACCTGACCGCCACGACGCCCAGACCCGAAAGGAGCGACAGTGAAAGCACAGAGCCCGTGACATAGTGAAGGAAAGGCAGAACAGTGAGTTAACAGTATAAAGGAAGTCGGTGAGAAAAGCATCAGTGACAATATCAAAGAGTGGTGAAATAAGCAAGGTAGCAGTGAAACAGTGAACACGGCAAGGCAGTGAAATACGGGTCTATCACAGTGAACACGCTACCAAATAGTAACGCCGCACCACACTAAGATCATACGCAGGCTCCAGTGTTAAAGCAATAATTACCCACAGTGAAATAGTGCCACCAATTCCACCAATATATAGAACTTGGACTTCCTGCAATAATAGTGCATAACCCTTTACCCAACTTTGACCTGGTAGTATCCTGCGCGATACTAACAACCCATATCTAGGCCTAATGGTCCAATATATCTGTATTTGTGACATCTACCCGTTCAGCTGTAGAATTTAGTAATATATATGTAAGGTTGTTGCCTTGAGTTTTTGTGTCCTGCCTCTCTCCTATTTGTCTAGGCTTCGGGCTAGAAAGAGAACCCAGCTAAACACGAGGCTTTAGAGGGACGGGAAGCCGACCCTAAAACACCTAGCATTTTACACCTTTCATAATTATGAAGACAGACTAAAAAGAATAAATCTGCACTCACTAGAAAGGCGTAGAGCAAGGGGAGACTTAATTGAGGTGTTTACATGGATGAAGAGAATAAACAAGGGAGATATTAGCAAGGTACTTAAAGTGAACATACAGGATAGAACAAGAAGTAATGGTCTCTAACTAAATAAATTCCGTTTCAATAAGGAAATAGGTAGAAACTGCTTTGGCAGTAGAGTAGTAGACGAACGGAATAAGCTGCCTAGTGATTAGTTGCTGCTCCTTCCATTGAGGGTTTCAAGAATAGGCTAGATAACCATATGACAGATTAATAAGGGATGGGTATAAAAAAAATCTCATAACTTGTACTAATTCATTCTTTTTCCTTTTCAGGTTTCCCTATGATAATCTCTTTTCTCCTTACACGTTTTCCTATAAAATGTCCAGGCTAGTTTTTCTACACTGCTTGGTGTTCCTTCTGACTTTTCCCTACAGGCTTCAGCTGGAGGGGTTGGAGGGCGCAAAAGAGCCTTCTTTGCTATCATTATCTCATTCTAGTATTTCAGTTACTCTTCAAGGAGCTGCCTAGAATGGGCCAACCGGCCAACTGCAGTTATCCTTTCATTTTCTTGCACACACACACACACACACACACACACACACACACACACACACACACACACACACACACACACACACACACACACACAAATATATATATATATATATATATATATATATATATATATATATATATATATATATATGTACTGTATAGTATGTCATCATCATCCAGACCTCTTTTCCCACCCTAAGGGAAGGTGAGGAGTAGCAATGTCCAGACAGCCTAGATTTGCCCCATCCAATAGGTCACACTTCCATTCACTCATCATTCAAGCCCCCGGAATCCTGGCTCTATTGGATACGCCAAAAACATTCACCACGATCTGTAGTTTCACATAAACGTATCTGATTGAGTCAATCCGGACGCTGCCACGTTCAAAAGGAGTGCCAAATCCCTGATCATGTACTTCTCACAACATGCATCCAGCCAGCTCGATCTCTTGTCAGTTCCCTAGCCTCACCGACTTACAAACCTCTCTTCCTCACACATTCATCCACCATATCTCTCCACTATCTCCTTGGCCTACCTCGCCTCCTCCCTCCTTCAAATTCGCTCAGATAGCCTATACTTTTTTCACCACTCTATTGTTATCCATTCTCTCCACATAACCAAACTATCTCAGTACACTCTCTTCGATTCTGGTGTCCACAGACTTCCTCTTTCCACATCTTTCACGAATCACATTATTTCGAATCCTGTCCACCCTCTGCACACCACATAATTCCTCAGCAGTCCCATCTCCACCGCCCTTACTCATAACTTTTTTTTCGTGCCACACCATAGTCATACATCCATATGTTAAAGTTGGTACTAACACTCCTTCACGTAAGCCTCGTGCAGCTGCAACACTCAAGCCTCTGTTTCTTATAAAGGCCTTCATAGTACCAGCTACTTTTCTTCCTTGTGTCAGTCTACTTTCAACTTTTTTTTGCACATTTTGCTCTCTTTTCTATCACTTTACCCAGGTGTTTGAACTCGCTCACCAATTCCAGACTATCTCCACTCACTGTAACATTGCACTGGGAGTCACCTCTCTCAATAGTAACTATCACTTTACTCTTTTCTACATTTACTCTCAAGGCACAACGCCCACAGACATCAGCAAAACTCTGCACTAGCCTACCAAATTCTTGTCCGGCACTTGCAAGCAGTACTGCATCATCAGCATACAACAAATTTGAGATATTCCATCCATCACCATTCATTACCAACACCATCCCTCTCTCCGTTACTCGTGTTTTTACTTGTCATCACCCCATCCATATATATATCGAACAACCATGGGGACATCACATAACCTTGTCACATACCCACACCGATCGTGTACCATTCACTTAGATGCCCATTAACCCTTACACATGCTTCACTACCATCATAAAAACTCTTGATGGCACCTAGCAGCTTACCATCTACACCGTCCATGCGCAAAACTTTCCACAATCCTTCTGTCCACTTTGCCATATGCTTTTTCTAGATCCATGAATCCCATGAACACCTTATGGTCCTTCTCACAAGCCTTCTCTGCTACATGTCTCACTGCAAATATTTGATCCACACATCCTCTGCCACTCCTAAAGCCGCCCTGTCATCACTCACTAGGACTTCTGATATCCCTCTTACTTTCTCTATAATAATTCTTCCATATACTGTACCTTCCCTACCACACTCAATAAACTTATACCACGATAATTCATGCACTCACTTCGGTCACCTTTATTTTTATACAGGGGTACAATCACAGCCTTTTTCCATCCTGCAGGCACAGTTTCACTCATCCATGCCTTCTTACATATCTCCAACAAGCACTTCATTCCACTCTCTCCACTACACTTAAGCATCTCTGCATACACCTCATCAACCCCAGCTGCGTATTCCCATTATTCAGTCGCTTCACAGCACTCTTCACCTGTGCGAGTGTCACGTCTCCTGGCACTGCATTCCTTCTCTACACCCCCCCAAAACCAATCATGTTTACAGCCGCTCTGCTCTCTCTATTCCCATTCATCAGGCTTTCAAAATATTCTTTCCATCTGGTCCTTACTTCAACCCTATGGGTTAATAATCTACCACCTACATCTTTCACACCATCATATTTCTTTCCGCTTTCACTTCTGCATTTCCTCACCTCTTTCCAGAATAACTTCCTATTTTCAGAGTAGTTCGCATTCATTTTTCCTCCTAGATTATCATTTACCTCCTTTTTCCTCCTCACTCATCTCATTACGTGCTTCTTGCTTCCATTATTTTCAGTTCTTATTTCAACTGAACTCCTGTCCTGTAACCGCTTTAGCCACTTCTTTTCCTCCACCACTCTCTTAACCTCCTCATCACACCATACCGTACCTTTCTTCTTTATTGTTGCTCTTGCCACACCATACACCGCTTTTAATTAGCATTCCTAAGCAATACCTACATGCATTCCACAGGCTGTCCAGATCCATTTCATCTCATTTCACTGATTCTAACTCCTCCTCTACTTTGGTCCTGTAATCATCTGCCACTTCTTTAATCCTCAGCTTCTCAACCCTCAGTCTTTCTCCCTGACTGCTCCTCTCTCTCTCTTGATCCACCTCACTCCTCTCAGCTTGATCTTCCCTACCACGATCATATGATCTGACAGACCTCCGCATTGTCCTCTCACGGCCCTTGTATCAGCAACATATGATCTGACAAGCCTCCACATCGTCCTCTCACGGCCCTCGTATCAGCAACCATTCCCATCGTCGACCTCTCCACGAGCACATAATCAATCAGGCTTTTTCAACACGATCCCCGTTCCAGCACGTAATCAATCAGGCTTCTTTCAACACGACCCCCGTTCCCTCTGTAATATATATATATATATATATATATATATATATATATATATATATATATATATATATATATATATGTTAAACGGGGAGCGGATATTGGTAGTGACCATCAACTCAGCATTGCAAAAATAAGGTTTAAACTTAAAAATCAGAAGAAGGAAAAATCTGGTGTTGGTAGATACGATATTGTTAAGCTTAGAAGGGAAGGAGAAGAAAAGGAGGAATTCAGATTAGAATGCAGAAATAGGTTTTTGGTGTTGGAAACGTTGGAAGAGGGGGAGAGAAGTGTAGATGAGATGTGGGAGGATGTGAACAAAGTTTTGCATGAGACTGCTGAATGTACGATTGGAAGGAGACATAGATTCAGGAGAAAGAAATGGATATCAGAGGAAACGTGGGATATGATAAAAAAGAGGGGTGAGGCTAAATTGAGGAGTGAGATGCAATGCGTTGATGAACGAGAGATTGAATTAGCAAGAGCTGCGTACTGGAGTTTGAATTCAGAAGTAAGAAGGTTAGCTAGGAGAGATAAAAGAAGATGTGTGGATGAAAAGGTTGCAGAGACTGAAATCTTAATAAACAAAAATGATGGACAGAGTCAAAGAATAGCATATGAATCGATTAGAGAACTGAGTGGTAATGCAGGTAAACGCAAGGAAATACCAGTTAGAGACAGGGAAGGAAATTTATTGACAAAAGATGGAGATATTAAAAATAGATGGAAAGAGCATTTTGAGACAGTTCTTAATAGACCAATACCACCAGAAGAGGATATACCGTCTGCTCAGGAAGATTTAAATATAGCAACAGGAGAGTTGAGGCTTGCAGAAGTGGAGAAAGCAGTAAAACAGTTAAAGAATAATAAGGCACCAGGGGAGGATGGTTTATTTCCGGAAATGTTTAAAGTGGAGGGGGATAGATTAAAAATGATCTTGACCAAGCTATTCAATAAGATATGGGTGACGGGGTTACTACCATCAGTTTGGAAGAATGGTGTAATTGTTAAAGTTCCGAAGAAGGGAGACCTGAGTGAATGTGGTAATTGGAGGGGAATCTCTTTGTCACCGATAGCTTTGAAAGTTTTCAGTAGAGTGTTGTTAAATAGGTTGGAGCCGGTGGTTGAGGGTATTCTGAGGGATGAACAGGCTGGTTTTAGAAAGGGACGTGGTTGCAATGATCAGATCTTTATAGTTAGGCATTTGATGCAGCAAGTTAATGAAATGAGAGTACCGTTAAGTCTTGGTTTTGTTGATTTTGAAAAGGCTTTTGATAGTGTTTCGAGAGAGACTATGGGGAAGATCATGAGACATTATGGAATACCAGAGGAGTTTGTGAGGGTCATTATGAACATGCATGAGGACACATTTTGTAAAGTAATGGTTGATGGTTGTCTGAGTGATTCGTTTGAAGTCAAGTCCGGAGTAATTCAAGGTGGTGTTCTATCGCCTTTACTATTTATATTGGTCATTGATTACATTATGAAACGCGTTGGAACAGAAACCGGTGCAGGTATACTTTGGGGAGAGAACAGGAAACTTTTGGATTTAGATTATGCAGATGATATAGTTTTGATTTGTGATGGGCCAGAAGAGATGCAGAGAGTGTTGGACTGTTTGGTGAGTGAAGGTCGCAAGGTGGGTTTGGTTATTAATTGTGGAAAAACTGAAATAATCAATATGAATATGGAAAATGCGCAGGAATGTGTAATTGGAGGTATGGTTGTAAAGCAAGTTGATAGGTTTAAATATTTAGGTACATATTTAGCCAAGGATGGTTCTTTGAACTTTGAATTCGAGGAAAGGTTAAAGAAGGCTAATCAGGCAATGGGAATGCTTTAAAATATTTGGAATAATAACAATTTTTCTGTGCATACAAAAATCAAACTTTATAAGGTAATGGTTAGGAGTATCTTAATTTATGGACACGAGTCTTGGTACAGCACAGTGACTATGGAAAATAAATTCTTGGTGTTTGAAAACAAAGAACTTAGAAGAATATTAGGAGTTAAGTGGTGGGAAAGGATACCAAATAGTAGAATTAGAGAAATAACGGGAGTGCAGCCGGTCGATGAATATGTTAGGTTCTCACGATGGAAGTGGCTAGGATATGTGTATAGGAGACAGGGAATAGTACGAGGTACACCAGGGTGGGTGGCACTTGGTAGGAGAGGTAGAGGAAGGCCAAAAGAGACGTGGGTGAGGACAATGAGACGGGAAGCTGGAGATGAGTGTTGGGGAGATCTTGAGGAGTTAGCACAAGATAGGATGTGGTGGTGTGAGTTCATCGAGGCCTTATGCATCCCCGAGGGTGCCACAGGAAATGATTGATTGATATATATATATATATATATATATATATATATATATATATATATATATATATATATGTGTGTGTGTGTGTGTGTGTGTGTGTGTACAATGGAGCCTCTGTGGTAATGTGTGAAGAACGAGGGTTCGCGCCCCGCCAGGATAATAAGTTTTGAGAGCGTTCTTCCGATCATGTACTGCTTTGGCGGATATAAGGGGTGCTGTGGTTGAACCAGTGTCGCATACTATAAAGTATGCTTGCACCCAGTCGGCTTGCGCGGGCCGATCACACTTGGTTCACAGACTACACACATATCCAAAGCCACTCCAACGCTACAGTCACACTTACAAGCACTTCTCACCCTACATACAGTCTCTACCAGACAGCCTAAGCCACTTTGTAGAGATACATTGGCTGTGTCGTCCCCACTTCGGTCGGGATAGGCCGGTCCTGCAGTGGACACTCAAACGGCTGATGATGATGATGTATACAATATATATATATATATATATATATATATATATATATATATATATATATATATATATTGTAATGCTAGGTGTTTTAGGATCGGCTTCCCGTCCCTAGTCTAACGCCTACTGTGTAACTGGGCTCTCTTTCTAGACCGGAGCTTAGACAAGTAGGTGAGGAAGGACACAAAAACTCAAGGCAACAACCTTACATGTGTATTACTAAACTCTATAGCGGAACGGGTAGATGTCACAAATACAGGTATACTGGACAATTATAATTCTTAGGCCTAGATATGGGGTGTTAGTATCGTGCAGGATACTACTCGGAACAAGGTCGGGTAAGGTGAATAGCACTTAGGGCAGAGGAGTTATGCACTATTATTGCAGGAAGTCTAGTTTCTATATATTGGTGGAGCTGGTGGCACTATTTCACTGTGGGTAATTATTACTTTAACACTGGGGCCTGCGTATGATCTTAGTGTGGTACAGTGTTACTATTTGGTAGCGTGTTCACTGTGATAGACCCGTGTTTCACTGCCTTGCCGTGTTCACTGTTTCACTGTTACCTTGTTTATTTCACCACTCTCTGATATTGTCACTGATGCTTTTCTCACTGTTCTGCCTTTACTTCACTATGTCACGGGCACTGTGCTTTCACTGTTGCTCCTTTCGGGTCTGGGCGTCGTGGCGGTCAGGTACAAGGGCGGCGGAGGTGACTCAGCCTCACTACTGAAGGGGCTGGGTTCCGCCAGGGGCCTCTGTGTTCAGGGGCCACGAGATCACGCGTAAGGGCGTCCTCTCTCGTCCGGGGATGCTGGTGGAGAAGGGTCCCGTGCTTTCGGGGCTTGGGGCGGGAGTCTGGCCCTCAGGACTGGGGCCGAATAGCTGCCTGAACTTCTCGCTCAGGCGCCTGACGGAGGACGAAGATCTCCGGCGTCTGGGTGTTGGGAGGTCCAGCCCGGGGGTCCTGGGGACGGTCTGGAGGTCCCAAGAGCTGCGGTAACTGGTGGTCGGGGACGCTGTCAGGAGGGGGCTGCGGCGTCGGCCTACATCGGGGTCCGGCAGGCGAGTCCTCTCGGGATCCAGCTGCAGGAAGAAGAGCCCGGTGGTAGTCACGGGGCCTCTCAGTACTTCTCCAGGCTGGGGGCTTCCTCTGGGTCATAGGTTGGTGGGCAGGAATCAGCACCTGATGGAGGAGCGGCTACCGGCTGTCTCCTACTGTAGGGCCCGGCTACTGGCCGTGGCCGCCTAGGGGCGCGAGTACCAGCCATAGCCAAGGCCTGGCTACTGGCCGTGGCCTGGGGGAGGGAGCAGCTACAGGCCAACTCAGGGGCACCTTCAGAGCGGCTACAGGCCGACTCAGGGGCACCTTCAGAGCGGCTACCGGCCATCTCCCGAGAAAGGCGGGAGTGGCTACCGGCCTTCTCCTGGTTACCTCCAGAGCGGCTGCAGGCCGTCTCCTGTAGGAGGGTTGAGCAGCTACAGAACATCTCTCGAGGGGTACCTTCAGAGCGGCTACCAGCCACCTCCTGGTTACCTACGGAGCGGCTGCAGGCCGTCTCCTGTAGGAGGGCCGAGCAGCTACAGACCGTCTCGCGAGGGGCACCTTCAGAGCGGCTACCAGTCGTCTCCTGATGAAGGCGGAAGTGGCTACCGGCTGTCTCCTGGTTACCTCCGGAGCGGCTGCAGGCTGTCTCCTGTAGAAGGGTCGAGCAGCTACAGGCTGTCTCATTAGGGACACCTTCAGAGCGGCTTCTGGCCATCTCCTGACGAAGGCAGGAGCAGCTACTAGCTGTATCCTGTTTACCTCCAGAGCGGCTGCAAGCCGTCTCCTGTAGGAGGGTTGAGCAGCTACCGGCAATCTGAGGGGTGCTTACTGGAGCTGGAGTAACAGCTCCACCCCGTGGCTGTTGGTGGTTGGCTTACCCGGAAGGTAGTCTCTTATTCCTGCTATGGTGGCGGCGGGCGAGCTCCGGGTCATAGGGGCACGCGGCCTGGGCAGACTTATGTCCTTGTCGCCCAGAGTCCAGGCACGCTGTATATGCTCCTCGGAGGGCTCCTTCTGGGGGTGTTGGGTTGCCCTCAGTGACGTTATACTGCATTTTACCTGTTACCTCTGGAGCAGCTGCAGACCGTCTCCTGTAGGATGGTCAAGCGGCTACAGGCCCTCTCTCTAGGGGCACCTTCAGAGCAGCTACTGGCCGTCTCTCTAGGGGCACCTTCAGAGCAGCTACCGGCTGTCTCCTGACGAAGACAAGATTGGCTACTGGCCATCTCCTGGTTACCTCCAGAGCGGCTGCAGACCGTCTCCTGTAGAAGGGTCGAGCTGCTACAGGCCGTCTCGTTAGGGGCACCTTCAGAGCGGCTTCTGGGTGTCTCCTGACGAAGGCAGGAGCGGCTTCCGGCCATCTCCTGTTTACCTCCAGAATGGCTGCATGCTGTCTCCTGTAAGAGGGTTGAGCAGATACCGGCCGTCTCAGGGGTGCTGACTGGAGCTGGAGTAACAGCTCCACCCCGCGGTTGTTGGTGGTCGGCTCGCACGGAAGGTAGTCTCGTTTTCCTGCTATGGTGGCGGCGGGCAAGTTGCGGGTCATATGGGTGCGCGGCCCAGGCGGACTTATGTCCTTGTCGCCCGGAGTCCAGGCGCACTGTTTATACTCCTCGATGGGCTCCTTTTGGGGTGTTGGGTTGTCATCAGTGACATTATACTGCAATATATATATATATATATATGGAGCCTCTGTGGTACAGTGGTAGAGTGTGCGTTTCATACACGAGTGAGCCAGGGTTCGCGCCCCGCCAGGGTATAAAACTTTGAGAGTGTTCACCCGGCCTCATACTGCATTGGCGGACACCAGGGGTGCTGTGGTTGAACCAGTGTCGCTTCCTATAAAGTAAGCTTGCACCCAGTCGGCTTGCATGGGCTGATTACACTTGGTTCACAGACTACACACACAACCAAAGCCACTCCAACACTACAATTACACTTACAAGCACTTCTCACCCGACATACAATCTCTACCAGACAGCCTAAGCCACTTGGTAGAGATACATTGGCTGTATCGTCCCAACTTCGGTCGGGATAGGCCGGTCCTACAGTGGACACTCAAATGGCTGATGAGATGAGATGAGAGAGATATATATATATTATTTCTCCACGGCTTCTCTCTCTCTCTCTCTCTCTCTCTATATATATATATATATATAGAGAGAGAGAGAGAGAGAGAGAGAGAGAGAGAGAGAGAAAATCTATCGGATATGTTTATGTACTGAAGCTTCAGAATGTAGTGAATGTTTCTGGGGCACCGGACAGTGCCAGGATTCCGGGGGCTTGAATGGAAGTTTGGCCCAGTGGACAGGGCAAACTTTTGCTGTCTGGACATGCCACTCCTCACCCTGTCCATGGGTGGGGAAGGACAGGGTGAGTAGCAATGTCTAAACAGCCAAAGTTCGCCCACTTCAATGGGCAATGGATCCATTCATTCATCATTCAAGCCCACAGAATCCTGGCACCATCAGATAAGCCAAAAAAATTTCATCAAGTTCTGTCGCTGCACATACTGTATACCTATCTCATAGTCAGTTGGAATGCTGTCACACTAAAATGGGGTGCCAAATCTCTCGTTATGTGCTACTCTGTACAAAATTCATCCAGCCAGCTCAGTCTCTTGTTAGTTCCTTAGCTTTACCAATTTCCATACCTCTCTTTCTCACACACTCATCCATTATATCCAACCACCTTCTCCTTGGCCTACCATGCCTTCTCCCTCCTTCAAAGTCGCTCAGATATACAGCATCTTTTTTACCAATCTATTGTCATCCATTCTCTTCACATGACCAAACCATTTCAGTACACTCTTTGATTCTGGTGTCTATAAATTTCCTCCCTCCGCATCTTTTATGAATCACACTACTCCGTATCCTATGCATTCTCTGTACTCCTCATACATTCCTCAGCATGCCAATCTCCACTGCTCTTACTCTTGACTTTTTATTTTCATGCCACAACATAATCTCCCATCCGTACATTAAGGCTGGCACAAACACTCTTTCATGTAAATCTCTTACAGCTGCAACACTCAAGCCTGTTTTTTATTAAGGCCTTCATAGCACCAGCTACTTTCCTTCCTTGAGTCACTCTAGTTTCCACTTCTTTTTTACATTTTCCTCTCTTTTTCTATCACTTTACCCAGGTATTTGAACACTCTCACCAATTCCAGAGTCTCTCCATTCACTGTAATATAACACTGGGAGTCACCTTCTCTCTCAGTAACCATCACTTTACCCTTTTCTACATTTACTCTCAAGGCACAGCGCTCACAGCCATCTACAAAACTCTGCACTAGTCCATCAAGCTCTTGTCCGGTATGTGCAAGTAGCACTGCATCAGCAGAATACAACAAATTTGAGATATTCCTTACATCACCATTCATTACCAATGCCATCCCTCTCTCCACTACTCATATTTGTATTTCTTTCCTCATCCCATCCATCCATATATATATATATATATATATATATATAAAACAAACAACCATGGGGACATCACACAATCTTGTCGAATGCCCATGTTGATCGTGAACCAATCACTTAGATGCCCACGTACCCTTACACATGCCTCACTACCATCATAAAAACTCTTGATGGCACCTAGCAGCTTACCATCAACATTGTGCAAGCACAAAACCTTCCACAATCCTTCTCTATCTACTTTGTCGTATGCTTTTTCCAGATCCATAAGTAATCCCTCCACTATCCGACATGATAGAGCCAAAGGCATGTCCGGAAAGTGGGCACCAGCCTCCTGGACTTGAACTTATGGACCCTAACTCAGAAAAACACCTATACAACTCCCTCTGGACATGCATAGCACCTATTTAAAACCCAAATCACACCAATAAGGGACATAAAAGACTGAAATAAATGCAAAAGAACCATAAAATGAGATTTTTGAGGTAGGTTTATACAATATTAAACATTCTGGGTACTTACAAGTCCCTGGCTCCTGGACTGGTAGTTATGGACCCTAACCTAGCCTAACTCAGAAAAACACCTCCCTACTGCACATGCATAGCACCTAAGACACTACATATTCACACCAATAAGGGACATAAAAGAGTGAAATGAGGTGTTAGAGGTAAGCACAGTATGGAAAATACAGTACAGTACAGTATGAAACCTTCTGCATACTTACAGCAAGTCCCTAGCCATCTCAATGAATAACCGCCTCCTCTCAGACTCTGACAGTAACAAGGATTTCCTGAAGCACTTGCAGTACACTGTTCATGAAGTCTTGCACTTAACTTAGTCATTCGCATTCAGAAGTCCATTCTCTTTACACTGCGCACTATTGTCTTACTTATGCTCCATTGTAACTTAATAAGTGTTGCACTCTGCACTTTAAGTCTTTCCACTCGTAAAACCATTTTCTAAACAAAACACATTCAAGTTAATTTACGTTAAATTTACAGTCCAAAAATTATTTGTCTTTTCACCCAGATTTCTAATTTCTTAACAATACTGTATGCACTGTTTTTCTTTCACTGAACAACACTAAATTCCTGTGTGGTCTAGTGGAGAAGTTCTTGCTGTTTAATCACTGTCAGAGTCTGAGAGTAGCACAGGGAGGTGAGCTAGGGGTGCGTCGCTGGGTCGTGGTGATGGCGTACCCACTGCAGACAACTCTGAAGATAGGCGCAAAATCACGTCAAACAGTGACTCCACCGTGGCTGATGTGCTGGGCTGTGGCTCGGAGCATGAGGGCCTGTCTTGGGAAGGCAACGGAGTGGAGCCAGGGCTGGGCACAGTGGGGGTCACGGGCCTGAAAAAGCTGTCAATCGTTGATTGACGCAAGGAACGACAATTCTGACAATTAATGATGCGCTGCCTGAAAGAATGCACTTCCTCCACAAGTCCCAAGGGCCCCATCTCCCTGTCGCAGTCCAGGTGTTCCAGGTAGTCCAGAACGAACTCTAGGTGTTCCCGGAGTGTGCTCAGCTTGGGGATGGCTGGTGTAGTGTCATGCTGAGAGGAGTCAGCATCGTCGTCGCCGTCCTCGTCGGAATTTTCAAGCTGGGTACTGACAACTACAACTGAAGATGCGATCTCGATATCAGACAGGGTCTGATACCCAGGATCGCCCTCGTCGTCATCCAACCACTCACGCACTTCATCCACATCAACATCGTCCCCATGCGCACATAGACGTGCATGGAAGTCATCCACGTCGAAACCTAGGAAATTGTGCTCCACATCCATTCCGAGAAGCAGACGAGACCAACCATTTTCTAGAGTCTTGACAGGGACTTCCTTCCATGCACTGGCCCAGTTGTAAATGGCAGACTTGATGTTGTAGCGGCGAAGGTTTTCCAAAGTCCGTTGGCCTCATGTGTCCCGTCCCTCCCTGTGCTCGTCCTCGTCCTCAAGAACAACCATCACCTCGTCCAGGAACTTCCATCGGTATAGCCGCTTCGTTGCCACGATCACTCCTTGGTCCATTGGTTGGATGAGAGCAGTAGTATTAGGTGGCAGAAACATGCACCTAATGCGACCATTCTCAGCCACCAAGTCCTTGTCGCACGGGTGGGCAGGTGCATTGTCGAGGAGAAGGAGGGCCTTTACCTGGTTGCGTGGGATTTCCAGTTTCTCCGTCTGGTAATGTATGACCTCCTTGACGAAATGGCAGTGGAACCAGTCTTTGAAGATGTGGCCCGTGAACCATGCCTTCAAGGACTGGTACCAGACGACAGGAAGGACATCCATCACCCCACGAAGACACCGAGGCTGCTTTGCACAGCCAACAGTAACGGGCTTAAGCCGGTGCATGCCGTTAGCATTAGCACAACACAAAGCAGATATCCTTTGCTTGGAGAGCTTGCAGCCAGGTACACGCTTCTCCGTCTCCTCGGCTAGAGTGTTCGTAGGCAAAGGGCGATAGAATAAACCAGTTTCGTTAGCGTTGTAGACTTGACCGAGAGTGAGGCCCTCCCTGTCGATCAAGCCCTTCACCTTGTGCCGAAACTCCTCTACTCCATCCTCGTCAGCGTCCAAAGCTTCGGTATGAGACTTACAGTTGGTAAGGCCATGTCATAACTTGAACGTGGAGCCAACCCTCGGATGCCTTGAAGTCTAGGGCGTCGTGAAGCCTTGCGAACTTCTCAGCAGCAGCCTTCAGCTCCGTACCACGTACCATCACACCAGCAGCAGGTTGCTGTCGATACCAAATCAACATGGAGCGGTCGACTTCAGCAAACTTGGGAGTAAACATCATCTTCCTCTCCACATTGCATTTGCTTTTCGACGAGAAGTCAGCCATGTACTGCATGACTTTGTCTCGGGATCTCTTGATATCAAACAAAGTAGATTGGGCCAGGTTGAACTCACGAACGATGCGTGACAAAGACCATCCCACATCTACTTTCTCCAATATCTCCCTCTTCTTCTCCAGAGTCAAAACCACTCTCTTCCTCTTCTCAGGCGGCGGGGTCATCATCACACACATGAAGGAGAGGCACGAGAGCAGCAGAAGTGCCTGCAGCAGGTAAGGCACCATCACAAAAGCGAGCACATGGACAGCCATGACGACGAGCATACACTCACGACAAGAGACAGGTGGAAAGTGGGGAGGATGCAGGGGCACTCTAGCAGACGTCGGAGGAATGACGCACCAAAACAAAGCTGTCCCGCGCCGCGCACGCTAAGTTCAAATTGCAGGTGGGAAAAAGTCGGATTTTTTTCAAATTTTTTGTGGTTTTCGGACCATTTTGGGAATATTGGATCCCGGGACGATTATGTCCGGAAAGTGGGCGTCCAGATAGTACAGGGATTACTTTACCTTATAGTCCTTCTCACACGCCTTCCCCGCTATCTGTCTCATTGCAAGGATTTGATCCACACATCATCTGCCACTCCTAAGGCCACCCTGTTTATCACTCACAAGGACTTCTGATCTCTCTCTTACTTTCTCTATAATAATTCTACCATATACCTTTCCTACCACACTCAATACACTTATGCCACTATAATTCTTGCAATCACTTCGCTCACCTTTATTTTTGTACAAGGGTACAATCACTGCCTTTTTCCACTCCAGTGGCACAGTTTCACTCATCCATGCCTTCCTACATTTCTCCAACATGCACTTCATTCCGCTCTCTCCACTACACTTGATAATCTCTGTACACACCTCATCAACCCCAGCTGCTTTCCCATTTTTCAGCTGCTTCACAGTGTTCTTCACCTCTGCAAGTGTCACGTTTCTTGGCACTGTATTCTTAATCTGTACACCCCCAAAACCAATCATGTTATCATTTTGCTCTCTCCATTCCCATTCATCAGACTTTCAAAATACTCTTTCCATCAGGCCATTACTTCATCACCATGGGTTAATAATCTACCACTTACATCCTTCACACTTTCACACTTCTTTCCACTGTAATACAGGTACAGCTATACTGAACTGCCATGGGTACATCACACAACCTTGTCTCACACCAACAATCAACTTCAACCATTCACATACTGTAGATGCCTGCCTACCCTTACCAAAGCATCACTACCATCATAGAGGCTCTTAAAGGCATTCGCAGTGTACCAAGTACACCATATACACAAAACCTTTCATAAGCAGATGGAGAGAACACTTTAAGGAATTGTTGAACACAGAGGATGGAAGTAATGCGAGTATAAGTGGCTAGGGAATGGCTGGGAGAAGGAGGGAAGTGAGAAGACAGGAAGAAATCAGTAGGATAGAAGTTGTGGAAGCGATGAAGAAAATTAAATCGGGGAAAGCCCCAGGAATTGATGGAGTGTGTGGTGAAATGCTGAAGAATGGGGGAGAGATAGTAGTAGAATGGATGTGGAAGATGTGCAGATTGGCCTGGGAGGAAGGTAGAGTCCCGGAGGATTGGAAGTCAGGTATAATTATTACCTTGTACAAAGGAAAAGGGGAAAAAGAAGTGTGTGGTAATCATAGGGGCATTTGTCTTCTTAGTATAATAGGAAAAGTGTATGGTATATTACTTATTGACAGAGTTAGAGAAAGAACAGAGAAATTAGTTGGAGAAGAACAGGGAAGCTTTAGGAAGGGAAGAGGTTGTGTTGATCAGATATTCATTCTTAGATCTTTAGTGGAAAAGTTTCTAGAGAAGGGAAAGAAGTTGTATGCGGCTTTCATGGATTTGGAGAAAGCATACGACAGGGTGGATAGACAAGGATTGTGGAAAGTGTTAAGGCTATATGGAGTAGATGGGAAGTTGTTGAATGCTGTGAAGAGTATGTACGATGGTGCAAAGGCTGCAGTGCGTGTGGATGGTGAACTATGTGAATTTTTCTCTTTGAAAGTTGGGTTGAAACAGGGATGTGTCATGTCTCCATGGTTGTTCAATCTGTACGTGGATGGGGTAATAAAAGAGGTACAAGGTAGGGTTGTGGATGTTGGAGTGGCCCTGGTGAGAGAGGATAGTGTCTGGAAACTCCCTGTACTGTTGTTTGCAGACGATACGGTGTTGTTGAGTGAAGACGAAGGAGAGCTGCAAGGCTTGGTGGATGAGTTTGGGAGAGTGTGTAAGAAACGGAATCTAAAGGTGAATGTAGGGAAGAGTAAAGTGATGGTCTTTGAGGTGAAGTCAGTGAACGTACAGCGAGGCTGGATGGTGAAGAATTGGAAAATGTGAGTACGTTTAAGTACTTGGGTAGTGTGATGAGTAAGGATGGAGGTTTGGAGGGTGAAGTGCTTGAAAGGGTACAGCAGGGAAGAAAGGTTGCTGGTTCTTTGAAAACAGTGATAAGACACAGGGAAGTGAGCATGGAAGTGAAAAAGTTACTACATGACAGTATTGTGATACCAACCCTAACATATGGAAGTGAAGCTTGGACATTGTTGGAAGGACACAAGTCAAGAGCGAGAGCAGTGGAAATGAGTTATTTAAGAGGAGCCTGTGGCGTCACATGGAGAGACTGGCTGATGAATGAGGATATAATGGAGCGTTGTGGTGTGGATGTGGATGTGATAGGAAGCGTTATGAGGAACACTCTGAGGTGGTTTGGCCATGTGGAGAGGATGGAGGGTGAAAGACTGACGAAGAGAGTGTATGTGAGTGAGGTGGAGGGGGGAAGAAGGATGGGGAGGCTGAGGATGAGATGGAGGGATGGGGTGGAGAGGTATATGAGAGAGGGGGGTGTGAGTTGGGAGCAGGGCAGTGAAATGGTGGGGGACAGGGCGACTTGGAGGCGATTTGTTCGTGGCCACCCCAAACGGGATTCAGGCGTCTGGCAATAGATAGATAGATAGATAATCCCTCTATGTTTACCTTTTTGTATGCTTTTTTCAGATGTATAAATGCCTTACAGTCTTTCTCACAGGCATTTTCAACTCTGTCTCATTGCAAATACTTAATCCGCACAGCCCCTACCACTCCTAAAATCACCCTGTTCATCACTCACTGGACCTTGTGGTATATTCCATACCTTCTCTGTGCTCTTCCATTTACCTTTCCTACAACTCATTTGACTTATACTGCAGTAATAAGTGCACACACTTCAGTTACACTGTACTTTCATTTCTGAACAGGGTATAATTCCACTCATCCACTCTACTGGTACAGTTCCATTTATCTAAGAATTCTTGCATATTTCCAACAGGACTTCACTTCAATTTGTCCACTGCATTTAATCATCTCTGCTTACAGCTCATCAATACCTTGTGTCTTCCCAACTGTTTCAGTAGCATCCTTCACTTCTTCCTATGTCACATTTTCTGGTATCACATTCCTTCTCTGCACACTACCAAACCTGATTATACTTATTACTACTGTGCTCTCACTGAGTCACCATTCCATTTTGTCTTGCCACCTGCTCCTTACTCCACTTCCATTTGTTAGTATTCTTCCACACTTTCAAGCTTTTTCCCTCCTCATTTTGTGCATCTCTGTACCACTTTCCAAAATAAGTTCCATCCATCCATCATCCAATCCTACATTGCCCCATGAGAAACATAGGAGCCCATGGCTTGGAAAGTTGGTCCTGACATTTAAGATGAGGATGACCAACTTCACTCATCCCTGTGTGGCATTACGTGAGCAATAAACCCCAACCACCCCTTGGATAAAAACCTACACAGGTTCAATCTGACTGGAGTGCCTTAATTACCCACTAACCATCAGGTGCCATAATTTGGTTATATGGTTACCGCCCAGCATAGCAAATGGTTTCCTGGTGTACAGGAAACCATTTGGCTTGTCATTCAGTGTAAAGTCACCTATAGGCAGAAGGAAGAGGAAAGAATGAAGGAAAGAAAGACAGAAGAGGAAGCATAAAGTCACCTATAGGCAGAAGGAAGAGGAAAGAAT
The DNA here is from genome assembly GCF_032717465.1 of Coenobita brevimanus. NCBI lineage: Eukaryota > Metazoa > Arthropoda > Malacostraca > Decapoda > Coenobitidae > Coenobita > Coenobita brevimanus. Next base: position 66,477,992 of record NC_136976.1, read on the forward strand.
GAAGGAAAGAAAGACAGAAGAGGAAGCGTAAAGTCACCTATAGGCAGAAGGAAGAGGAAAGACTGAAGGAAAAAAAGACAGACGAGGAAGGATGGAAGAGAGGAAAGGGCAGACACCCAAAGCAGCAGTACATCAAGTGAGTGGATGGTGAGTACCCTCATCTACCACCAAAATAAGTTCTTATTTTCAGAATAATTACCAATAAAATACCTAGAGACAATTAGGCCTGTAAGCCTTTCACAAGCTAGACTGGTGATTGGATGAATGTCTGGCTCATTCCACTCAGCATGCTGTTAATTGCTTCTCCCTTTCCTGTGCTTTCTCTGTCTTTACTTTCTGGATCCCACGTCACCCCATCCTTATATGGGAAACAGAAGTTGGGATCATGATTATGAATTCAAGTTATCAGACAGCAGTAGTGTGTGCATTAATCTGCAATTAACAGACTTTAAAACCACTTCAATATTGTATGTGCATTTTGGTATTATATTCTAGTTACTGTCAGACTGTTTTATTCCACGAGAAACCCTTAACCATTTCTATCTCTCTCATCTTAAATGTCAGGACCAACTGCCTAGCCCCGGGCTCCTACGCTCCTCATGGGGCAACATAGGATTGGATGA
>NC_136976.1:66483614-66673614 GCF_032717465.1 Coenobita brevimanus
ACATCAGAACGTGTGGCAGTTTTTCCAGAACCATCTTTGTCTTTGTCTTTCTGATTGGCATTCTGACCTTGTTTTTGTGACTGTCCTGAGGCATTTGAGGTTTGGGGCTTCTTGTGTCTTGTAAAGAGGGCTAAACGCTTTCGGCCTTGAGCAGAGGCTGAATCTTCATCATCATCATCGGGAAGGCCAGGCAGGTAAGGATAAGTTGACATGTCTAGCAGCACTGTAGGGTACTTAATATAACCTGTTAAAGAAAAAGATATGTTAATTAAAGAATTGTAGCATACACATTATATATTATTATTCTAAGCAGTGCTTGAGGCTGATCATTACATAAGGGTAAGCATATCTACATCTCTATGATCAGATAACAGACATATTCTCATTATCTTCTGCAGGAAACCATTTTACAGGTATCAAAAAGGAAATAACACTGCCACTCTAACATAGGTACAGTCCAGCTTTTCTGGCTTTCTACCAGTGCTTAACCCCTTCAGTCTGGTGATGTACTTCTCATTTAATGTTATTTTCAGACTTTTATTCAGGCTAGGAAAGACCCTTTTGAGCTGTAGGGGAAAGAAATTGCCTTCACCAACACCCTCGACCTTAGGGGACTCTCCAAAGTTGTAAAAAATTACTGGTTGTAGCAAGAATCAAGTACAGACGACTACATCATATTTTGGTATACATCAAGCTGATTGTTAACACTTTTCCATACCACTCCTTCTCCAACTACTCACCCAATCCCGTTCTTTTCTAGTTCTCTGTGGAATAAGGTTGAAAATTGCTCCTAGCTAGTACTTGAAAAAGTTAATGCAAAGTTTTACAGGTTCTCTGTTAGCTTTCATCAACATATCATGAGTTCACCCCACTACAGTAACACCATTGCACAGGTCTTGAATTATGGTGAGTATTAGTACTCAAATGATAACAAGTGAAGGTTGTTGTGGAGCTCTCTGATGGCATATGACTGGACTTCTAGGCCTTTGGAGTGGATTTCTTTGCCCATGTCCATACATACATATACTGAATAAACTGTTTTACTGGTACACTACAACCAAGAAAAACATTTTGAAAAACATTACATACACCCTTATCTCACTCCAGCACTGAAGTGAACCACTCTTCAGACACACTCTTACTTACACCTGCCTGCCTAGTAAAAATAAAACTCTCTACAGCATTCAAGTTTTTCATCTTCACCCTTCATACATGAATCTTTCCTTACCCCTCCCTATTTGCCTTGTCATGTGTTTTTTCCAGATCCACAAATGCCATAAATACCTTACACTACATTCTCACATGCTGTCTCCACCATCAGCCTTAATGAAAATATCTGCTCCAAACAAACCTTACAACACCAGAACCACCCTGTCCATCACACACTGAATATTCTGGTATATTCCTTCCTCTCTCTACTGATTCTTCCATACACCTTTGCTTACATATATACATATCCCTTTCCTACAATGCTCAGCAGATTTATCCCATGATAATTTCAGCAATCATACTGGACCCTACTTTTCATGCAAAGGCACACTTATGGCCTTCTTCTATTCCATCAGTACAACTTGATTAATCAAAGCTCTTCTGACATATTTTCTAGAAATGTTTCACTACCTGGTATACTTCTTTCTCTACATTTACAAATTTTACATATATCTCTCTTCCAAACCTGTATCTTTTTCATTCTTAACCCCACCATGGTGGCAATTTTGTGCACTTTTTTTCTGACTCTTCAAAAACCACCATTAATCTAACAAAATAATGGTACAGTATACATCACACTGATCATGTAAATGTATTATACCATACTTAAGTCAGGTGTTTACCTTGCATTTACAAAAGATTCAGTCTATCCTGCTAACTTAATGATCCACTCATTGCACTATTTTCATTATACTGTACCTGTATAACTGCTATGGGTGCATAATAATTGCCTAAATACTACCAACAACTGAAATGAATATTTTCAAGTGATACTAGCTCATGTGAAGCATGTAAGTATACAATTATATAATGCACAAGTATTACATCATACAGTACTTTGTCTTATTACATGTACTGTTTTGACTTATTACATGTACTGTATTTCTTTCATCATGACTAACTACCTTGAAAATGACACAATGTTTATAAAATGTTCTTAATATACTTTTATTTTACTTAAATCTCATGTCTTTTGTATTTCACTTTCCCTCAATATCCAGATTACACTAAACAGTAATGTAGTACACTTAATCTTTGCAGAGCTGGAGACCTCATAACTGTGGCATGATGATCACATGTCATGCTGTAAGCCTCATATGAGGTACAATTTATGCTGGTTATACAACAATGACTTGGGGGAGGTAAACTTCCTCACAAAGGGTCAGCCCGGCAGGGATTAACAGAGGCATATGTTACCCCCAAAATGCCTGAGAGCAACCGGGGAGGACTGGTGACTGTGGGAACTTCAGAGAGAGCTGACAGCCTTTACCTGCAAAAACTACAACCAACCAGTTTTAAAGAGTGGTGGCAGAGGCCGTGTGGTATATATACCAGACCCACAGCTCTTCCCTTTATGGTATGCATGGTATATTGTGTACATCACACCAATATTGTAGGGGTTAATCCTTTTTAAGGTATTCCTCACTTCTAACAGTTGGAATCTTGTGCAGTATTTTATCTCCGTAGAACATCTAACCCACTCATATTTACCTTCACTACGCAGTTCATTCAGCATATATGAATAGATGGCCTTGTTAGCATTACAGGCACCAGCATATATCTCCTATCACAATGTGCAGTATGTAGTGTCTGCTGGAGACACACACAGCTTCACACTAGGAGTGCCAACCTACATGATGCATATCCACAATCCTGTTGTCCCAGACCATCAAGAATGTCTTAACACATGATGTATCTCAAACAATCTCTTGTAGTCCAGACAATACAAAAATTTCATGATAAGAGCAGGTTAACCAGAATGAGCCAGTAACCTGATGTCATGGAAACTAACCAAGGAAATCTACCACACACTACATCCCCACCGAGCAATTTACATTCTCAGATTTCGGAGGGCATAGAGGCAGAGAACCTGAGAGTACAAATGAGGGCGGAAGGCAGGAGACAGGGTCAGCTAGGAGCTTTGCCGTCATGCTACATTACGCCGTCAATCATATTTCGATATAACTGTGTACAATAAACTCCGTAACCCAAGAGTGCTCTGTAACTCACCTCGCTTATGATACACAAAGGGGGAAGGTGAGAGAGAGAGAGAGACCTACCTAATCATTCTACTCGACGATGTACCATTTTACTAGGAGCGGCCCACATTACACTCCACTGGTGATAGAGGGGAAGATACATCTACAATCTCTCCATCTAATCAAACCCCTTGGCTACGTTCATCGATATTGGCAGCAGCAATTAACAATGGTAAACTATGATAAACTACATTCATCGATACTGGTGGCAAAGGTGAACAAAAGTAAACTACGATAAACTAAATTCATCGGTATTGGTGGCAGCGGTGAACAACAGTAAACTATGATAAACTACTTCATTGATATTGGTAACAGCAGCGGATTTGAACCATATGATGCCTCAGAGCTTTATACAGTGCTTTGACGATCTACAATTACAACCAACCTCTCTATCTTTCTATGTCTATCTATGGCAATGACATTGATATTGGTGGCAAGCGGCGAAAACAAACCAACTACAATCAATCTACACCTCAAGCGGTAATCAAAGCCGATTAACGTCTCAGTCAACAATCAATGAACAAATTAAGAATCAACTTCACAATCAAAACAATCTACAACTGCTCTACAAGCAAAAATCATCAATCAAACTAGAAGCCAATACAATGAAAACAAAACTTCAAACCAAGTGAGAAATGACAGGAACAACAAGCAAAGTAAGAAAGGAGGAAATGCATCTGTACTGTCCTAATAGTGTTGACCCAGCATGGTTATGTATCATCAACACATCTGACCAGCTGAGATTGGCTGGGAATTGATGACCCTGGTGATGTGATGCATAGGGGATGACTGAAGTATTCTGGACAAATGGAGAGACTGGAGGATGAAAACTGGATGAAAAGATCTATGAGTGTAAATGTGGAGAGTGAAGCACCAAGAGGTTGAACAAACACTTAAAATGAGGTCCTACAAAATTACCTCAGGGTTATGGGATTGAAGAGATATGCTGCCTGAGACAAGACAGCATGAACAGTTGCCATCCTATGAACAAGGGTGACATATGCAAGCACATGCAAAGCTTCTGAAAACAAAACAAAACATTAAGCAAACAAACCTGGAGATGGTGTGAGATACAAGAAGGGGGTGGAACATGCCACAAAAGGGTGACATGCTGCCTCAAAAGGTGTAAACCGTCGATCTGTAAGGGAAATAGAGTACAGTATAAGTAAATATGTTTTATTTTAAAAGTGCTATTTATCTTTTTTTTTTTTAATAACTGAACAGAGGAAGGAAAAACAAATGAATATAAAAAAAAATCCATACACTAGATTACTGGCATCCTCAATTCATAAATTATCTGTAACAGCTGGACTTAAACAGCTGTAGGCTGAAGTTTGAGGGGGAAACAACTCTGGGGAAGTGAGTTCCAGAGATATGCAGTTCAGGGAATAAAAGAATTCTGACAGGCAGAAGTTCTGCAGGTGGTAGGTGGGAGCATTCACCATGCACTCACTAGATGTAGTGCTGCTCTCGGGTGTCTGCCCTTTCCTCTCCTCCACCCTTCTTTCCTTCCATCCTCTTCTGTCTTTCTTTCTTTCATTCTTTCCTCGTCCTTCTGCCTACAGGTGACTTTACACTCCCTCTTCTGTCTTTCTTTCCTTCATTCTTTCCTCTTCCTTCTGCCTGTGGGTGATTCTACGCTAAGTGACAAGCCAAATGGTTTCCTGTACACCAGGATACCATTTAGTACGCTGGTTGGTAACCATATAACCAAATTTTGGTGCCTGGTGGTTTAGTGGGTAATTACGGCGCTCCGATCGGATTGAGCCAATGAGGGTTTTCATCCAGGAGGTGGTTGGGGTTTATTGCTCACATAATGCCACTCAGGGTTGAGTGAAGCTGGTCACTCTCATCTTAAATGTCAGGACCAACTTGCCTAGCCCCAGGCTCCTACGCTCCTCATGGGGAAATGTAGGATTGGATGATAAATGAATGAAAAGAAGTTCTCCAATACGGCTGTGTGACATTCCAGTCATGAGTGCTACCAGATGCCCGAGTAGCATGAGGGAAGGCAAGGAGAGGCGGCACAATGGAGGCAACTTCACCTGAGCATTTGCCATAAAATGTAAAATAATGCAACGGAGGCAACATTCCTTCTTACTTGTAGGGGAGGTAGTTCATTTATAAAAGCTGGGTTTTTAATAATTCCAACAGCTTTGTTTTGAATTTTGTTTAGTTGTTTTAGTGCAACCTCTCCACATCCATTCCACAAAGGTGAGCAATATTCAAGCTGAGAGCACATATGATTCCTATAAATTATAGCTAATTGCTTGTCAGTGAAGAAGTTACGGACTCTGTACAATAATCCAAGTTTCTCTGAGGCAGTTTTAGCAAGTGATCTGACATGAGAGGTCAGCTAAGGGCATTGTTAAGTAAATCATCGAGAATTTCAATACTTTGGGGGGGGGGGGAGGCCAAGGGCCAAACACTGGATCTGCTGGCTCCAAACCTTCCCTGTCCCAGTCAAACTCCTCATTCAACAACCGGCTATAATGCTCTCTCCATGCATCTTTAATATCCTCACTGTTCACCACTACCTTTCCTTCATCATTCTTCTCACACTGCTCACCTATAATATCCCGATTATCCCTCTTCATCTGATTTGCCACCTTAAATATCATATTTTTCCTTTCCCCATGATTTAGGTTATCAAGTAAAAGTCTCTGTGACTCAGACTTTGCCCTGTATACCTCTCTTCTAGCCCTACACTTGGCAGCCAAGTATTCCTCCATGCTACCACCCTTCTTCCATTCTCGGAAAAGCCTTCTTTTCTCCTTAACTACAGCTTCTACACCCTCATCCCACCACCAAGTTATTTTATGTCTTGGTGTGCCTCTTGTCCAACCGCATATTACATCAGTAACTCTCGGGAGATTGTTCTCGAGGGCTCTGTACTGTTCATTAATGCCTCTGTCTATGACTTCCTGTTCAGCCACCACTCTCCTCATCTCACTATAGAAGGCATCCCTTACTATTTGGTTTTCCAGCTTCCATATTTTCCTCCTAGGATAATAAGTCCTCTTTTTCATCACTCATTCTTTAAGCACCATATCACAAATTAATAGTTTGTGCTGCTGCACACATTCCTCACTTCCTATAACTTTAACATCCCTTACTAACCCCCTATCAGCCCTCCTAACCAGAAAATAATCTATCTGACTGCTATTTCCCCCAGACTCAAACGTAATTAACCTACTCTCTCGTTTCGTCTCGTTTTCGTTTTTAAAGGCTCCAACATGCTTGCATGTGTCGGCCTTGGTCACCTAATGGCGGCTCTCCACGCTGCACGATCCATTGCAGCCTCCCTGTTCAGTCCCTTAACCCTAAGGTCACACTTAATGACCTCGTCCCATGTCTTTCTCGGTCTACCCCTCATAACCCCACCCTTTTCCTAAAATGTGTGTTGCACAGAATCATGTCTGTTGCCTCCCCAAACTCGAGTATCCTTTCCCCTTCCGCATTCCTTATACCATATGCACATCCTCCATGTACTCCTTCATAACCTTGTGCTGCTTCATCTACATGACCATTTAAGTCCCCTCCCAAAACCACTATCTCATCATCCCGCATACCACCTACAACACGCATTAAATAATCCCAAAATCTATATTTCTCTACTTCATCCAATCCTGCCTGTGGAGCATATGCCGATATAATTGCAGTTATCTTTTCACCAAACAGAATTTTCACTACCAATATCCTATCGCTTACTCTCATAACTATCTATCTATCTATCCATTGCCAGACGCCTCAATCCCGTTTGGGGTGGCCACAAACAAATCGCCTCCAAGTCGCCCTGTCCCCCGCCATTTCACTCCCCTGCTCCCAACTCACACCCCCCTCTCTCATATACCTCTCCACCCCATCTCTCCATCTCATCCTCGGCCTCCCCCTCCCTCTTCCCCCCTCCACCTCACTCACATACACTCTCTTTGTCAGTCTTTCACCCTCCATCCTCTCCACATGGCCAAACCACCTCAGTGTGTTCCTCATAATGCTCCCTATCACATCCACATCAACACCACAACACTCCTTTATATCCTCATTCGTCAGCCTGTCTCTCCATGTGACTCCACAGGCTCCTCTTAAATAGCTCATTTCCACTGCCCTCACTCTTGACTTGTGTCCTTCCAACAACGTCCAAGCTTCACTTCCGTACGTTAGAGTTGGTATCACAATACTGTCATGTAGTAACTTTTTCACTTCCATGCTCACTCTCATAACATTCATAAAATATTCCACCCATTTCTCCGCAACCATCACACCAACACCCCCATATCCGTCTGTCCCCCCCTGCCAAAACAACTTCTAGTAACAGACCTTCCCAACAATCTTTCTGGCTGATCCACCCCTGTACCGGACTTCCTGCAAACATGCCACATGCACCCACCTCCTACTGAATGCCTGAACGACTTCCCCCACTCTTCCCCTCAAACTTCCCACATTCCGTGAACCCACCCTCATCTCCCTGGGTGATTTACTGTCCTCAGGATTGCTTTGAAACTTATTCTTGTATTTTGTCATAGTCAGTATTAATAAAGGGGGATAGACATACCACTGGCCCCACTCACTGCACAGTCCCAGGTCCAGGCAATGGATCTGAGACCCCTAGCCCACCAGCTTACCAGTGGCTGTGGTAGTGGCCTCGGGGCACCCTGCCAGGACAGCTGCAGGGACACCCTCCAAGCGTGCCTTGGCACTGCAACTGTCCCACCATTATACATCCAGTGATAGGGCAGCCTCTTGGGGCGCTACTCCCAGGTTCGGGCCCCTCTCTATTGGGCGGAAGCAGCGGCCTGGGAACTGCAATGCCCTGTACCCTCTAGCACAGGCTTAAGCCCCATCTCGCCCTGGACCCATGATCTATGCCGGCGGAACCCCCATCACGTCTCCCCTCAGAAGTCCACCACTAGGTAGCGGGGACAAAGTTTTCTGGCCGAATGCCCCTGCCGGTGCCAACCCCTGTAACGTAGCGGGATACATTGTGTGAAATGTAAAGTGCATGTGGTGTGGTGCATAAGATAGTTAGAGGAAATGTTTGGGAGAGTATGCTGGTCTACTCTCCATGTTAATGTCACACTGAAAAGGTCAGTAAAAGGGGATGGGTAGATAGCTAGTGAAACAGGAGCTCCAGCTCTCTCTATCGCCAGCATTCCCATTCCCCTTGGGAGTACCACCCTGTTCGGCCCATGCTACAGCCTCCTCCTAAATTCTAATTTTTTAACTGCACAACACTGTAAATTCCCATGTAGTCTAGTGGCGAGGTACTGCAGCTTATTCACTGTTTATTCACAAAAACGAGCACGTGCGGCATCCATTGCGATTAGCATTTACTCACTGTGGCAGTTAGGCGGTAACTGGTGGCAAAGGGGGAGCAGGGTTGCCAGATCCAAACTCGGCCACATTACCAAACTCCTCAATTTTCATTACCAAATTTAACTTTTCATTACCATATTTGTAAAGCTAGCATTTATTCTTCACTAATTATATATACTGTACAAGTGGAAATATATGTAATCACTCTCCTTATAATTAACAGCATGTTGATTATTTTCACGCTATGTAGGCTAGCAGATTAATCAGAGAGAGAGCAAACAATCCACCATCTCCATCCTGTGTATCCTCATACACGTGAAAAATCCGTTTGGTAATGCATTATTCTGATTCATTACAAAATGAATTTTTCATTACCAAATTGGGCCACATTTGGTAATGAAAAATACCAAATGGCAACCCTGACGGGGGAGGGGGGAGGAAGGAAGGGGTGAAGGGGCCGTGGTGTAAATAGCTGTTCGACGACGTGTGGCAAAATTTTGGGAGGATTTTTTTTTTTTTTTTTTTTTTTTTTTTTTTTTTTTTTAATTCCAAAGGTCCAGGCCCACAATGTCTGGTAAGTGGGCGTCCGGATAGTACAGGGATGAATGTACAACTTATAATACCTTACATTTCACTTACGTATAAAAAAAACACCCTTGTGCATATCTGTTTACAATTTACAATTTCCCACACACCTGCTCAGTCACTGAGCCCTTTCCATTGCAGTAAGGGCAGAACTTTCATGGGGGTCGATGATGCAATCGGCCCCATGCATGGGGGAGAGGAACTGGACGAGGAGGATGAGGAAGACATCACTCTACACTCTACCAGTGCCGTGTACAGGTGAGCCGTGCATCAGTGGGGTACCCTGGGTACCTACCTACCCTATGGCTGTCATAGAAAATGGTGGCGGGTTCACACGGCAGCGGTAAGACGCTTGCGGCTACACAAGTCAACTTGCGTTGCTCCGTGCCCCAAATCGTGAAGGTATAACATGTCAACCAGCGCACAGGGGCTAAGGTGGCAAAACAGATGAAGAGAGAGAGAACAGGGATGTCACAAATGAGCAGTGTGTGAAGATTGATGAAGGAAAGGTAGTGGTGTGTAGTCAGGATATTAAAGATGCTTGGAGAGAATATTAAGACTGATTGCTGAATGAGGAGTTTGAGAGGAACAGGGAAGGTTCTGAGTCAGTAGATCAAGTATTTGGCCCTCAGCCTTAGACTGATGTTGCTACTGAGAGCAGGGCAATCTGAAGGATGCAGTTAGGGTAGGTGATGTGCATGTGTCTGAGTATGCTGCTGAAATGCTGAAGGCCTTAGGAGGTATAGGAGTGAGTTTAATTGCTGATTTGATATATCTGATTATACATGAGTGTGCTGTCCCAGTTGCTGATACAAGGGACATGAAAGGACAATGTGGAGGTCTGTCGTATCATATGATCGTGGTATGCAAGATCAAGCTGAGAGGAGTGAGGTGGACTGGGAGAGAGAGAGGTGCAGTCAGGGAGAAAGACTGAAAGTCAAGAAGCTGAGGATCAAAGAAATGGCAGATGAATACAGGACCAAAGTAGGGGAGGAGTTAGACTTGGTGAACTGGAATGAAATGTATCTGGACAGCCTGTGGAATGCATACAGGGATTGCTTAGTTAGGAATGCTAAAGCAGTGTGTGATGTGGCAAAAAAACAACAAAGAAAAAAGGAATGGTGTGGTGGGATGAAGAGGTTAAGATAGCAGTGGAGGAAAAAAGGAAGAAGTGGCTAGAGTGATTACAGGAGAGAGGTTAAAATGAAATAAGAATTGAATATATTGAGAGCAAGAAGCACATGATGAGACTAGTGAAGAGGAAAAAGGAGGAGGTAAATGATGATCTAGGAAGAAAAATGAATGCAAATTTCAGTAAACCCTCGATATAACGAACCCCGGTACTGCAAATTTCGGATATAACAAACGGACAAATTGCAACCGAACTTCCCCCAGATTTTGCGAACAAAGGCCGCTAAATGAGGGGGAAGTTCGGGAATCAGCCCACGGTGACAACAGCATCCCTTCCTTGCACAGTAAGTGTACTCCCTTCCTGGCATGGTAGGTGTACTGTAACAGTACTACAGTCACTACTCGTTATACGTTGATTCGGTATACAATAATTCGCTACAACGATAACAGAGAAGTTCCACCCCAAAATCCAATTTGAGATGAATTTCCTGCCATAACGATATTTCCCTCGGAAAATTTCGTATGAAAAGCCAGGCACATGCAAGGGAACTGCCGCTTGTCTCAGGCAAGATGGCGGCCCCAACGTGCAGAGTATTGTTTTGGTTCAGTTGCAGTCCTGCCACCCCTTCAAAGCCCTGTCTTTTCCACTCGTTCACGTGTGCCCCCCTGCTATCGTCACCTCTCAGCTAAGCATCGTGCTACAGTAGACCTATACAGTACATTGTGTAGCACCAGGCCAACGTTACGCAAGGGTGATTGTTGTGTTGTTGCAACGATTTACTGTACGTGAGTAACGCCACCTGTATTGGTGTGATAGTGTTTGTTTTGGTCTAAGAGATGACTTGGACCGACACAGAAAGTGACTAAGGTGGGTTGTCATTTTTGTTTCAGTCTGGGGTAGGTGACTTTGGGAAGTTGAGTTGACGTATCCCCCCTTTTATAATGTGTTTCAATCTTCCGATTTACGATAAAATCATTATACGTTAAGGTATGACCTGACGTAACCTCGTCGTATAATGAGTAGTGACTGTACATTATACTGTATTCTTATCACAGGTATCGTATATATATGTACAACTTCATACAGTACTGTACTGTATTTACATGTGCAACTTCATAAACCACCGAATTTTCCATGTAAAACTTCACAGAGATAGTTTAGGTTATGTTTGAGCATGCAGAACGGAACGGCTCCCCTTATGTAGCGAACTGAGTTTGGTAATCCCTCGGAAATACGAACCCCTCGTATATAGCGAACTTATAGATATAACAACCCACTCCTCCCCCCAGTTGAGGGTTTACTTTACTCTGAAAATAGGAAGTTATTCTAGAAAGAGGTACGGAAATGTAGAAATGACAACGGAAAGAAATGTGAAAGCGTGAAGGATGCATGTGCTAGATTATTAACCCACGGGGATGAAGTAAGGACTAAAGGAAAAGAATATTTTGAAAGACTGATGATCGGGAACAGAGATGGCAAAGCAACTGTATACTTGACTGGTTTGGGGGGTAAGCAGAGAAGGAATGCAGTGCCAGAAAACGGGACACTTGCACAGGTGAAGAACGCTGTGAAGCAGTTGAAAAATGGGAAGGTGGCTGAGGCTGATGAGGTGTATGCAGAGATGATTAAGTGTAGTGGAGAGAGAGGAATGAAGTGCTTGTTGGAGATATGTAAAGGACACGGATGAGTGAAACTGTGCCAGCAGAGTGGAAAAAGGCTGTGATTGTACCCCTGTACAAAAATAAAAGTGAGCAAAATGAGTGCAAGAATTATTGTGGCATAAGTTTACTGAGTGTGGTAGGGAAGGTATATGGAAGAAAAATTACAGACAAAGTAAGAGAGATATCAAAAGTCCTAGTGAGTGATGAACAGGATGGCTTTAGGAGTGGTAGAGGATGTGTGGATCAAATATTTGCGATAAGACAAATACTGGAGATGGTGTGTGAGAAGGACCAAAAAGAGTTTATGGCATTCATGGCTCTGGAAGAAGCATATGACAAAGCAGACAGAGTAGGATTGTGGAAGGTTTTGCACGTACAGTATAGATGGTAAGCTGCTAGATGCCATCAAGTGTTTTTATGATGGTAATGGTAGCTGGGCACATGCAAGGGTAAATGGGCATCTAAGTGAGTGGTTCACGATTGGTGTTGCTGTGCGCCAAGGTTGTGTGATGTCCCCATTGTTGTTCTATATATATGGAGCCTTTGTGGTACAGTGGTAGAGTATGCGTTTCGTACACAGGTGAGCAAGGGTTCGCGCCCTGCCAGGGTAATAAACTTTGGGAGTGTTCACCCGGCCACGTACTGCACTGGCAGACACAAGGGGTGATGTGGTTGAACCAGTGTCGCTTACTATAAAGTACGCTTGCACCCAGTCGGCTTGCGAGGGCCGATTACACTTGGTTCACAAACTACATACACATCCAAAGCCACTCCAACACTACAATTACACTTATAAGCACTTCTCACCCTACATACAATCTCTACCAGACAGCCTACGCCACTTGGTAGATATACATTGGCTGTATCGTCCCAACTTTAGTCGGGATAGGCTGGTCCTGCAGTGGATACTCAAATGGCTGATGATGATGATGATGATGATATATATATACATACATACATATATATATATATATATATATATATATATATATATATATATATATATATATATATATATATATATATATATATAATATACAGTATATATATATATATATATATATATATATATATATATATATATATATATATGAGTAAGGATGGAGGTTTGGAGGGTGAAGTGCTTGAAAGGGTACAGCAGGGAAGAAAGGTTGCTGGTTCTTTGAAAGCAGTGATAAGAAACAGGGAAGTGAGCATGGAAGTGAAAAAGTTACTACATGACAGTATTGTGATACCAACTCTAACGTACGGAAGTGAAGCTTGGACGTTGTTGGAAGGACACAAGTCAAGAGTGAGAGCAGTGGAAATGAGTTATTTAAGAGGAGCCTGTGGAGTCACATGGAGAGACAGGCTGACGAATGAGGATATAAAGGAGCATTGTGGTGTTGATGTGGATGTGATAGGAAGCGTTATGAGGAACATACTGAGGTGGTTTGGCCATGTGGAGAGGATGGAGGGTGAAAGACTGACGAAGAGAGTGTATGTGAGTGAGGTGGAGGGGGAAAGAGGGAGGGGGAGGCCGAGGATGAGATGGAGGGATGGGTGGAGAGGTATATGAGAGAGGGGGGTGTGAGTTGGGAGCAGGGGAGTGAAATGGCGGGGGACAGGGCGACTTGGAGGCGATTTGTTTGTGGCCACCCCAAACGGGACTGAGGCGTCTGGCAATAGATAGATAGATATATATATATATATATATTGTATATGGATGGGGTGATGAGACAAGTAAAAAAACGAGTAATGGAGAGAGGGATGGTGTTGGTAATGAATGGTGATGGATGGAATATCTCAAATTTGTTGTACGCTGATGATGCAGTATTACTTGCAAATACCTCATAAGAACTTGGTAGACTATTGCAGTTTTGCTAATGTCTGTGAGCGTCGTGCCTTGAGAGTAAATGTGGAAAAGAGTAAAGTAATGGTTATTGGGAGAGAAGGTGATTCACAGTGTGACTGAATGGAGACAGACTGGAATTGGTAAGAGAGTTCAAATACCTGAGTAAGGTGAGAGAAAAGAGAGGAAAATGTGCAATAGAAGTGGAAAGTAGAGTAACACAAGGAAGGAAAGTAGCTGATGCTATGAAGGCCTTGATAAGAAACAGAAACTTGAGTGTTGCAGCTGCATGAGGCTTACATGATGGAGTGTTAATGCCAATTTTAACATAAGGATGTGAGACTACGGTGTGGCATGAAAATGAAAAGTCAAGAATGAGAGCAGCAGAGATGGGACTGCTGAGGAATGTATGTGGAGTACCGAGAGTGGATAGGATACGAAATAATGTGATTCATGACAGATGTGGAGTGAAGAAGTCTGTGGACACCAGAATCGAAGGGAGTGTACTGAGATCGTAAGGTCATGTGGAGAGAATGGATAACAATAGAGTGGTGAAAAGGGTATAAATGAATGAATCTGAAGGAGGAAGGAGGTGAGTTAGGCCAAGGAGAAGGTGGAGGGATATGGTGGATAAGTGTGTGTGGAAGAGAGGTATGGAAGTCGGTGAGGCTGGGTGACTGACAAAAGATCGAGCTGGCGGATGAATGTTGTGAGAAGAAGTGCATGATCAGAGATCTGGCACCCGTTTTTAACATGACAGCATCCAGACTGACTCTATCAGATACGTTTAAGTGACGTTACAGAATGTGGTGAATGTTTTTGGCGTATCAGATAGAGCCAGGATTCCGGGGGCTTGAATGATGAGTGAAAGGAAGCGTGGCCCATTGAACTGGGAAAACTTGGGCTGTCTGGACATGTTACTCCTCACCTTGCCCTAGGTTGGGAAAGGAGGTCCGAATGATGATGATCACGATGATGTATTGTCCCAGATGACTGGCTAAAGAGTCTGACTAAATATGTGTTAGGGGAAGAGCGATACCCTGGAAAGAGGAAATTACAGAGGCATTAAACTTTTCAACCTGATAATGAAGGTACTGAAGAGAGTCTTGGAAGGTGCTGTATAATGAGAGAAAGAGTGAATACTGACAAGACGCAGTTTCGGCTTATGCCAGGCAAAGGGGCCATTGGTACATTATTTATTTTCTGATAGCTTCTGGGGGAAAAAAAAAAAAGGGGAAAGAAAGGAGAGCTGTGCTTTGTTTTTGTTGATTTGGAGAATGCCTCTGACAGAGTTCCTTGGAAAGTGGTGCTGTAGGCAATGAGAAAACTTAGGATTGTGGAGTGGAAGGTTTAAGTGGTTATGGTATGTGGGTGCTTGCACCCAGGTGAGAGTGAATGGAGATTTAAGTGATGAGTTTTCCATGAATGTTGGCATGCATCTGGGGTGTCTTCAACCCCTTATTGTTTATCGTGGTGTTTGAAGCTCTCTCACATGACTTCACAAGTAGACTCCCATGAAAGATGCTGTATACTGATGACTTGGAGATGACTGAGGAGAATGAAAAGGAGGCAGAGCAAAGCTTTAGGGAGTGGAGAAATGGAATGGGGTATAATGGTCTGAATAAATGTGGATACTGTCAAAGAAGAGGCAGTGTGGCTATGTGTAGTTTGCCACAAAGATGTCGAAAGGAACTCAGTCTTGTACAGCGTTTGAGATAAATATATGCATGAGAGATGTTGTGTTAGAGGCAAGTTGCGAAATAATGCTGATTTCGTGTGTGTGGTGTGTCAGAGGAAGCATGTAGAGAATGATCATCACCATCATCCGAACCTCCTTTACCACCCCAGGACAGGGTGAAGATTGCAATAATTTAGTGATTTTAGCTAGGAGAATCTGAGGGACACTTAACCCGGCCAAAAACCCTGGTTATATGGTTACCACCCAGCATGGTAAATGATTTCCTGGGTACAAGAAACAACTTTTTGTCACTCAGTGTTGAGACCATAAGGCAACACTACACTGGGTGAGTGGATGGTGGGTGCCCCCACCTATGACAAATACACATTAAAGCAAATGAATTACCAGTAAGTCACACTGATTTCTAAAGGAATTTACAATGCTAAAAATTTAGTCAGCCACACTGATATTTTCTAATGTCCTGAGTATTACTGATGCTACTACTACTACTACAACTACTAAAGGTTTAACATATTCAACAAGAATTCTTATCATACACAGTACAGGATTGTTCTTGCTGGAGAGTCTCTGGAGTGTAAGGAGGGGTTTTGTGCTATTTGAGGGACATGTGATATACTGGAGGTGGGGCTGGCTCTGTGGCTAGAGTAAGGAGTGGTTGGAGGAAGTTCACGGAGCTGTTGCCTTGCCTGACATTGAGAGGGCTCTCCCTCTGTGCCAAGAGGTAATTATATGCTGCATGTGTTATGAGTGTAATGCTGTATGGTTGTGAGACCTGGACAGTAGAGGAAGAGGATATCTTTAGGCTGAAAGATACAGAAATGATAATGATTAGATGGCTGTCTAGTGCATCCTTGGATTGGAGGCTGGAAGGGGGGGGGGGGAAGGATTAAGAGAAGAAGGATGGGACTTGTATGTAGTAGTGTTGTGAAAAATAGGGGTGGACTGAGATGGTTCAGGTACATGGATGGAAGATGGCAACTGGGTCCAGAAGGCGAGAGCTGTGAATGTCAAGGGTAAGGTTACGAGAGGCTGACCAAAGAAGACCTGGGACAGGGTCATAAAGTGTGACCTCAGGGATAAGCAACTGAAGAGGAAGGCCTCCAGAGAATGAGCAGTGTGGAGTGCCACCATCAGGTGACCAATGCCGATGCATGCAAACCTACTGAAGCCATTGTAAATGAACAAATGAGCTTATCCTATGCATGTTTATCTCCCTGATGCATATCTGCTTGCTACATCTAACAAGTTCTCTTGAGCACAGCATCCATTCTGCTTTCAACCACTAAAGTGGTGAACTACCAGTACTGAATTCCAGGGATGCTTTCTGCCTTATCGAATGACCATACAATTCACTTACCGGTACTTCTGTGTGCAGTGAACAATGGCCATTTTCAAATAAAATACTCTTTCTGCATACACAGCAATAATTATCTTCCTTTATTGTGTTTACATTTTAAATTATGACTTTTCTTCTACATTTTCATATCGTACAGTACTTATTATTTTTTTTTTTTTTCCCTTATTTCCTTCCTCAGTGCTAGAGACACGTTGGGACATAAAGTAATTTACAGTAACTGCACTCTACTGGGCCCACCTTTAGCACCTTGTGTAATAAAATAATTTTAGTACTACTAATAATAACAACAACAATAGCAGGAACAACACCAATATATGATAATTTTTAAAAAGTCAGTACAGTATCATGATGCCCAAAATAATGAACAGAAAGTAATGACAATTCTAAAAGCTGACCTGGGAGGTAGGTGAAAAGGCGCTCAACCAACATAAGGAACATAGAATCCTTGCAGTCGTTGAGTCTCTTTCGAAGGTTCTCCAATCGCTGGTATCGAGACATGGGCCGCCCGATGAAATCAGCGAATTCTTCTGCATACTCTCCATCATTGAATTCTTTAGGAAATGGTCCTAACAATTCCGTGATCTGACATAAAAAATAAACATTATATCATCACCATCATCCGGACATCCTTTACCACCCCAGGACAGGGTGAGGATTGCAATAATTTAGTGATTTTAGCTAGGAGAATCTGAGGGACACTTAACCTGGCCAAAAACCCTGGTTATATGTTTACCACCCAGCATGGTAAATGATTTCCTGGGAACAAGAAACAACTTTTAGTCACTCAGTGACAAAACCATATGGCAACACTACACTGGGTGAGTGGATGGTGGGTGCCCCCTACTACCACAAATACATACTAAAGCAAATTAATTACCAGTAAGTCACACTGATTTCTAAAGGAATTTACAATGCTAAAAATTTACAGTCAGCCACACTGATATTTTCTAATGTCCTGAGTAATACTGATGCTACTACTACTACTACTACTAATAATAATAAAGATATAACATATTCAACAAGAATTCTTATCATACACAATAAAGGGGATATTGCAGTGTGAAACAGGACACATGAGACTGCACATAATATTTTAAACATAAAGATATGGTACCCGCAAAACAACAAACTCAGAGACAAATGGCCTCCCCTTACAGGACTATGGCATCTAGTAGTAGATATAGAAATTTTGCACATTTATTCCTCCCAGTATCAGTTCATTTCTAGGACTTCCTTTCACATATGTACACTGGAAACTCCTGCATTCAATTGTACTGCAGTAGCAGTTTTAATAATTTTCTTCTTTGTCCTGACCGCTGAATATCTCAGATTTGATCTTCCTCCTGTTATCCAGGCTTTTATCCAATTAACTCACTGTTTGAAGGTTCCAGGATTGGATGGCTTAGACACTACTATGCGCTAGGGCATTTAAAAATGAAATGATAGACTATATGGTACCAAGCACAAGTGTATTAAAAAATCAGGAACAGCTATACAATAATTTAAAACAAGATGAAAACAAGGATGAAACTAATAAAATCAAAACATGCATGCACATATGCACGCACCCACGAGCGCATGCACATGCACACACACACACATAAACTGACCCTCCTCCAACACATTCCTGAAGGTGGCATGCTCAGAGAGAAGCATGTCTTTATGGAAAAACAGGGGTTGCAATCTTAAGCTTTGGGAAGTGGGACGGGGCTCATGGAGCACCAAATCAAATTTTGAAGTCTAAATATAAGTACAGTACAGGTAAGCCCTTAATTCACGCGAGGGTTAGGTTCCCAGACCCTTCGCGTATGTGGTCAATTCGCGTATATGTTCTGCCCTTGTGTGCACATAATTACGCATGTCTATACGTATAGTACATCTGAATAATACTGTTTATGCACTACATACACCTTATAAACTAGCATAAAGTATTAAAAACAACAAAAACGTAACAAATTTAAAACTGAAACCTGACAAGCACAGGCGTAGGTGGAGACACTTCAGCAGTCTGGTGCACTAGCCGTCACTGCCTCCCGTATGCTACATTCTGCCTTCTTTATTGTATGAACAGTTGACTCATTCACCCCAAACATGCAGTTACAAGACAATTCACAGGCGTAGGTGGAGACACTTTAGCAGTCTGGTGCACTAGCCCTCACTGTCTCCCGTATGCTACGTTCTCCTTCTTTATTGTATGAACAGTTGACTCACCCCAAACATACGGTTCTGAGACAATTCACCATCAAGTCAATTCACCATCAAAACATGGACAATTCTCCGTCATTCTATTAATATACTTATTATTGATTAATTAATACTTTAATAACTAATTTTCAGGGGGATTTTATAACTCATATAAGTAAAAAACTAGTGTACTGTACTTTCTAAATAAATTGGTATGTAAATAAATGACGGGGAATCGTCCTGACAGAGAATTGTCGCCGACATTCCTCCCTGAAGTTTGTCCATCACTTTAACTTTCTCTGTCAGCAACATTACTTTACAAGTCAGTTTTGGTGTGCTACCACATGCATCACTAGCATTACGCTTATGCCCCATGTTGACAGACAAGGCAAGCAATTACTGGAAGGCAGAAAAATAAGCCACAAATAACAATTTGCAAGTCATGCATGGTTCGACCGTCGGATTCAAACTGATTGTGTGGTGCGTGGTAGACCGATCTCCCAGGCTCCCACACACACATACACACACACACACACACACACATATGTGTGCACACAGGCAGCAGGTAAGCATTTTTTATATTTTATTTATTTCTCTTGTATATTGAAATTACTTATTTGAATACTATAATTTTGTTTTAATTATTGTACGAAAAATTCGTGGATAACCGAAATTGCGTGAAAAAAGTTCGCGTGAATTAAGGGATAACCTGTATACCGTAACTCTGCAGGCATAGCTTTATTAATGGCATTTTTTTTTCTCTCTCTGTTGGTCACATAACTACTCTCAAAGACAAATGGACTTTTTTTTTCCCCCACTGAAAATTGGAATAACATGTAACTAAATTTTAAAAAAAAGTTTTCTGATGGATTTTCTATGAATGTAATACAGCATATAGCATCACTACTCAAGTTCATCATTATCATCTCCAACACCTTGCTCTATCCTTGGAACCACTAATCAGAGGATGACTGTGACAGTAATGCCTTCATGCTACTGTAGCCTCACACACCTCTCTTATTCTCTCAAACACTCCTCTTTCTCTCCATTCTCTTTCAACAATAAACTGTTCCAGTCTCTTCATCCACACCATGTAAGATCTGCATCTACAAACATTGCTTTTGACCTCACTTTCACAAACAACTGACGGCTATACTCTTGCTCAGAATACTGTAGGAACCTTGCTGCATTATACCCCTCCCAGAAAGTAAATGCAATACTATACTGGACAGCTGACTGGGAAAGGTAGGAGGGGAATGGGGTCTTGACATGGCTGACAAGGGGTTGTATTCCTAAACTCTCCTAAACTTTAGTTGTTTTGAGTCAAACTGGAGTTAGTATTATAATAAAGAAATGCAAAAAACAAAACGTTCTGTAACAACAATAATTATTATGGAGGTATAGTAGAATGGATGTGTAAGATGTGCAGATTGGTTTGGGAGGAGGGTAGAGTCCAGGAGGATCGGGAGTTAGGTACAGTGCCCTTGCACAGTAAACATATTCAGAGTACACGATTCGCCTAGTGAATGAGCAGGAGGTACAAAGGTCCACAAAACCATAATGAACAAGTTGAACCCCATGTGAACGAAATCAGGGGAAGGAGTAGGCCATAACCGCCACCTCCCATAATGAATGACCCCCCCCCCCCAGTAGATGCTGCACAAGAGGCCAGATCTGAGCACCCTTTGAGCAGAATCCAATGGAGGACGAAGATTTGTCTATGTCTATTTGCCTAAGGTCAGTAAAATTTTAGCGGCAATGTATGTTCAGACAGAAGAAGTCAAGGCAATTGAAACCAGCTACCTTAGGACACAGGAAGTGCTCACATAAACCACTTTTCATCATTACACTGAAAGGCATAACATGGGAGTCAACAGAAGAAAACACTCATCACACGCTACTACCAAACTCAAGAACAACAAGAAACAGTTGCCTCTACATTGTTTCCTACACTTCCTGGGGAAGACGATGATGATGTGATGTCAGTGGTGTCATCTTTGGACTCTGAAGGTTTTATGAGAGAGGTGAATGAGGCAGAGGCATGTGGGGAAGTGGTTCAGTCAAATGATGAGGGCGAGACTGGTGACGGGAATGATGGAGTGGAAGGTGATGTGCCAAGCACAAACTAAGTGTATCTCCCTGCCTCAGAACCACCTGTATTAAAGCCAATCAGAGCCGCCATCTGCTCCATTTACGGTAAACAACCACGTGTTTTATATTTCATATATCTGAACTGTATGTCTTTGAACTGTGCCCTTTACTACATCACTATGGTTCAAAAAGTGGACTTTAAGGGACCGGTGCCGCCCACATGCTAATTTTTCCATACGATATGTTGTTCAGTGAATGAATTCACTTTGTGTGAGCTCGTCTGCCGCCCATAAACACGTTTACTGTGCGAGGGAACTGTATAATTATTCCCCTGTACACCGGAAAACGGGGAAAAAGAAGTGTGTGATAATCACAGAGGCATTTGTCTTCTCAGTGTAATAGGAAAAGTATATGGTAGGATACTTACTCACAGAGTTAGGGAAATAACAGAGGAATTAGTTGGAGAAGAACAGGGATGTTTTAGGAAGGGAAGAGGTTGTGTAGATCAGATATTCATTCTTAGATCTTTAATGGAAAAGTTTCTAGAGAAGGGAAAGAATTTGTATGCAGCCTTCATGGATTTGGAGAAAGCATATGACAGGGTGGATAGACACGGACTGTGGAAAGTATTAAGAATATATGGAGTAGATGGGAAGTTGCTGAAGGCCATGAAAAGTATGTATGAGGGTGCTAAGGCTGCAGTGCGTGTGAACTGAGTGAATTTTTCTATCTGAAGGTTGGATTGAAACAAAGATGTGTCATGTCTCCATGGATGTTCAATCTGCATATGGATGGGGTTATAAAAGATATACAAGGTAGGGCAGTGGATGTTGGAGCGGCCCTAGTGAGAGAGGGCAGTGTTTGGAAACTACCTGTACTGTTATTTGCAGATGATACTGTGTTGTTAAGTGACGCCAAAGGGGAGCTGCAAGGCTTGGTGGATGAGTTTGGGAGAGTGTGTAAGAAATGGAATCTACACCCATTGCAAATTTACTTAGGACCTACACACAGAATTGCTAAGGGAGAGTTGTCTGTCTTTGCTTTGTGTTTTCACCTCTATCAAGTGAATTTTGGGGGCAAGAAGTAACTGGCAACTCCTCTGGTGTTGGTGGGAGGTGGTGAAACACTCAGCATGTCAGTGCTTGCCCAGAAGCAAGAGTGGGAATATATGTTCCTGTCACTCTCAGCTTGCACCTCCCTCTTTTTTGTATGTATTACTGTTTGCCCTGTTATTTTCCTAGAGTTGAGTTGTTATGCCTGGAAAGTACCGCTCAAGGGATGAGAGGTCTGTATCATTGCATGGAGGCAGGATAATGTCCCTATCAACACGATTTGTGAACGTACTGGGTGCGCAAATTCGACCGTCATGAAGATTCTTGTTGCAGCGCGCAGCCTGCCACATGATGTTGTACCAGAGCACAAGCATGGCGGTGGAAAGAAGAGGATGACTTCCAGAGGTGCAGATACGTTTCTGAAGAGGGAAGTAATCAAGAATCCTTGACTGACAGCAGCAGAATTGAAGAGAATGCATCCCCAGCTGTTACAAGACTTCTCAATTTGAACTATCCAACAATGCTTGCAGAAGGAGCTGGGTTTGCCAAGCCGCACCGCAGCCAAGAAACCGCTTCTCACTGACCGCATGAAGAAGCAGTGCATTCAGTTTTCCAAGAAGTATGCACATTGGACACTGGATGAGAGGAGAAAAGTTATGTTTTCCGATGAAAGCACATTTCAAGTGTTCCAGGTGCGTTCTGCCGAGGTTCATCGCCCTGCCTCCCGTAGTTGATATGACCCTGCTTACACGGTGCTGACTGTTAAGCACCCACAATCAGTAATGGTATGGGGGTGTTTCTCAGGTGAAATGGGAAGGGGAGGCGGAAGCTCAGTCGGTAGAGAGGTGGCCGGCGGTCCTACCGGACCCAGGTTCAAATCCTCGCTGGGGCAGGGAACAGATTAAGGATTTGAATGTAATAAAAACAGACTTTACTGATCTACCAGAAGACCCGCTAACATGTCGTAAAAATACCCCCGCTAATACCAATATACCAGTCCTGTATGAGACAGCCCTAGCATGTATTCAATATAGAAGGTGGGTGTTAGTGCTGAAGTGGTGACATGGAGATGTGTATAATATGAAGGACTACTGGGCCTTGGAAGCAGGCTGTGAAGCCTATGCCCAGAGTATTTTAAAAAAAAAAAAAAAAAAAAAAAAAAAACTTCCTCAGAACCTGATGATGAATGGTGGCCGGTACATTCAAGTTCTGAAAGATCATTTGTTAAACTTTTTTGCTCTTCGTGGGTGTGACTTTTTCATGCACAATTCAGCTCCATGCCACAAGTCAAGAAAGGTGACAAAATGGCTTCAGGATAATCGGAATGAGGTCCTCGACTGGCCTGGCAACAGTCCGGATCTGAATTCGATAGAAAACTGCTGGGCAAAGATGAAGAAAATCATGGCAAAGAAGAAGACACCCAATCTGGACAACCTCAAGACCGAACTGAGAAATGTTTGGTGCAAAGAAATGTCCTTAGATTACTTTATAGATCTAAGCGATTCCATGCCAAATGCATCCAACTGGTCCTGAAAAACAAGGGAAACAAGATTTCATATTAATGAATGGCATTTCATGAACAAACATTGTGATATACTATGATTTCTGTGTTTTTTAATACCATGTGGGGGGAGTGCCTAAGTCAATTTGTGGTAGCTGTAAAGGTGAATGTAGGGAAGAGTAAAATTATGGCTTTCAAGAGAAGTGAAGTCTGTGGATGTACAGCGAGGCTGGATGAGGAGGTAATGGAAAATGTGAGTGCAACTAAGGACCTCGATTGTGTGATAAGTAAGGATGGAAGTTTAGAGGGTGATGTGCTTGAAAGGGTGCAACAGGGAAGAAAGGTTGTTGCTTTCTTGAAAGAAGTGATAAGAGACAGGGAAGTGAGCATGAAAGTAAAGAGCTACTACACGACAGTATTGTGATACCAACACTAAAGTATGGGAGTGAAGCTTGGACCTTGTTGGAGGGACAAAAGTCAATAGTGGGAGCAGTGGAAATGAGTTATCTGAGAGGAGCATGTGGAGTCATGTGGAGAGACAGACTGACAAATAAGGAAGTGAAGGAGCGTTGTGGTGTGGATGTGGATGTGATAGGAAGCATTAGAAGAAACACACTGAGGTGCTTTGGACATGTGGAGAGGATGGAGAACAAGAGACTAATGAGGAGAGTGTATGTGAGTGAGGTGGAGGGGGGGAGAGGGAGGGGGAGGCCAAGGATGAGATGGAGGGATGGAGTGGAGAGGTATATGAGAGAGGGGGGTGTGAGCTGGGAGCAGGGCAGTGAAATGGCAGGGGACAGGGCGACTTGGAAGCGAATTGCTTGTGGCCACCCCTTAAGGGATTAAGGTGTCTGGCAATAGATAGATAGACAGCATATTTATCTTATAAACTGATTATAATCCTTATTAAACACTTCCCCATGAGTCCCCAGTCTCACCACAACCATCAAAAGTGCTATCTGTACATCAAGTTTTATACTTTCTTATGATGTAAAGTTGGCTCCACTGCCACATGACCCACCCTGCACTGTGAATGTTGCTTCAGCAGTCAAGAGGTATTACTCAAAGCTTTCTTCTCTTCCTTTCTCTCTCCTGCTCAATAGTGGGTTACGTATCTCACTCAGCTGTCATGGTTATGGGTTTGCACTCCAGACTAAGACAATTTCACATGGGAGTGGAACCAACTGTACATCAAGGAGATTGCCCTTTACTTTCAAGAGACAATAAGTCAGACCAAATGGAAATATTTCAAGAATTAAATTAGAGTATATTCGTTAAAGTAATCAGAAACATTCGTTTAGTTATAAGGAATTTCTTATTCACACAGACAAAAATGGTAGGTTAAGAATATTAATTCACCACATAAGAACAAGATGGGGGAAAAAAAAAATTGGCATAAATAAAGCAGCATCGCATCCCCCCTTCAGGATAACTGGGTGATTTTCCCTCCCACCGAGGTGATTTATACGAAGGAAACATGAAAGATCAAGTTGAAATGTATAAAACAGACCCCTACAAAACTTTTAACCCTAACATCCCCTCCAAACCCCAACACCCTTCCAGCTTATTCAAACAAAAGTCATAGCAGTGTATTTCGCACATGCTTAACTGAATTTTAAGTATGCTACAAACAACACTAAGCACAAGTAAAAGGCAACAGCAGCAAAAGAAGATAATAATTATCAATAAAGTACAGTACCGTTGACACTATAAGGAAACCTCAGGACATATATAAAACATTTAGATATGATACTTTGATTACTGCTATAATCATAAAGACTGTACTGTGCTATATAAGGAAAAAGAAAATGATTAAGTATGAACTATATGAAACCACAATCATTCCCCACAGTACCACACAATTACTCTCCACCAATACACCACATCACTAACACACCCAACATCATCCTGGGTGGTCACTTCAATGCCAAGGCGTCAGCCTGGCATGTCAACAATCCTGACACAGATAGAGGGCTGGTACTACAATCCCAAACAGATAATCCTTTCATACTCAATAATCTCCATCAACATACCCATATCCCACACCAAGCCCTCTTCCTCTCATCAACCCCAGACATCACCTTTTGCTCCCTGAACCTCATCCCCAAAACATCCTGGAGAGTGGTCAAAACCCTTGGCTCTGACCATCTCCCAATCATCATTATTACCAACACCACAATCAACCCAGCTGGCCACAAACACACATATGCTAATTAGAAGACTGAAACAGAACAACACTTTGAAACATTAAACAGTACATTCATCACAAACATCAACACTGCTGTGAACACATTCAATACAATTATACAAAAGGCAGACGAAAGACACATCCCTAGAGGCAACAGAAAGAGACACAACCCCAACTTCTCACCAGAAATTCCAGGCCTCATCAGTCAACGGGACACACTACGACACTCCCCAACACCCCATACACAAGACACCATACAACAAATACAAGAACTCAACACTCAAATAAACAATAAAATATCAGAACAGCAAACACCAAATTGGAATAATTATCTCCAAACACTTGATCACAAAACAAACACCAGCAAACTCTACAAAACACTAAACAGCATTACACTCTCCAACAGCAACACTACACAATTACATGTTGCCATCTCAACAACAGACATCATACCTTCAAACAAACAACAAACAAACACTCTCATCAAACACTTTTCACATGTTAGCCATCTAAACCCCCATCGCGACGACCGCCGAATCATCCGAAGAAAGAGATAGTTCCCCACAGACCCAGACTTCGCACGTTTCACTTACAACCAGACGAAGCACATCATTAGCAATCTCAAGCACTCATCTGCCTGTGGACCAGTCAACATATACACCTTAAACACCTTGGACCACAAGGCATTCAAGCACTCACCAACATATCAAACTACAGCTACTCACACAACATAATATCCAACATCTGGAAGCATGGCATTATCATCACTATCCCCAAACCCAACAAAGATCCCACATTAACTTCCTCACATAGCCCCATCACACTCCTCTGCATCCCCTATAAAGTCATTGAATGACTGGTACTACAACTAGTTACACATTACACCCCCCTAGCCCCCATCACAACATGGTCTTAGGCCACTACAATCCACAAACACTCTTCTTACAGACCTTACACAGAGAGTTTTTGATGGCCTGAATTCTGCTAGGCCACCACACACAACACTTCTGGTCACACTAGACATTAGCAAAGCTTTTGGTGCCATTTCCCGCCACAACCTCACAAACAAAACATTCAACACAAATAAGCACAATAACACAAAAAGATGGGTGGCAAACTATTTAGCAGGCAGATGTGCACATGTAACATTTGCCAGTCAGTCTTCGAACATCAGAAACTTCCTTAAGGACTCGGGGCTGTTCGGCCAGACTGCCTAGGGAACAACTACTACTACCACAGAACTGTGCATCAGAAATAAAGGTTTCTTTGACGCTGCACCTCCAGTTATTTTCCAGATTTTCCCAGATGTTAACTGCATAAAACTCGTTCATTCTCTCAATGACAGAAAAAAAAAGGAGATAAAGCTCTATCAATCATATGTGGCTGCGACAGAATATAAGAGGAGGTTTTGGTGTACTGTAGTGGCCACCCTGCATACTTTGAACATGGGTGGGCAGTTCTACTATATATATTCAAACAGCTTTATAGGTCCTCATATACATCTGATCTGTACAGCCATGGGACAAATTTTTGGCCACCATGCATACTCTGAACATGGGTGGGCAGTTCTACTATATATATATATTCAAACAGAGCTTTATAGGTCCTCATATACATCTGATCTGTACAGCCATGGGACAAATTTTTGTCAATGGACAAGTGACCTCTCCTCACCCAATGCTTCACACAAAGATATAGATGCAAATGGCATTTGGAGTGTAGGATAAGACAATGCTACAGTAGTAAAAATACGGTATATATACTATATAAAAGGATATAAAAATTTACTTCATATGATCATGTCACTTTGTAGTGCTCGTGGGATAAAAACCATTATGGAAAGTTTTCACTCAACTGCTTGTTCATTCACCCTATCAGATGTATTACTGTATTTCATGCCCTAAAAATATTGAAATGTATACTGTCTAGCATTCACACAACTGATATTTCAGCAAACCATCCCAAGTGTCCATCTCAATATTCAGTTGTCTGTCACTGAGGTGCAATTATGCTCAGTCCTACCATATCATGAAGCTGTCTAACAACATCCATCTCCTTCCAATACATGCTCAGAACTTTCCTTAATTCATTATAATCCACCATACTAAATGGCTAATGAAGGTTAACCATGACTATCATATCATTAGTCATTATTCAGCTAAAAAAAAAAAAAAAAAAAAAAAGTGCTTTATTAGCTTTGACAGTCATTTTATATAAAACTGCATACTCTTCAGTGCTTCTCTGACATGCTGTTAGGAGAGCTATCATTTAAGTGTTCTTGTACTTTACATATATCTGTATGGTATTTATATTGATGGAATGTCTCACAAACAGTGAAGTTAGAACATATTACATCTCCACAAAGATATTATACATAGTATAGCTTGTTGCCATGTCTGCAGATGATGTTTATATTGTCTATGAGTGATGTCATAATTCTTTTAATTGTAAAGGTGCAAATATGTTGTGGGTGCTAATGAATTCCTTTGGAAAAACTGGTGCTGTTGCGAAACAATACCATATTATTGTCATTACCTAGAAATCAGTATATTATCAGAAGTAAAAGAAAATATTGCCTTACCTTGTTCAATATCTCCTTCTTTGACTTGCCCATAAAGAGTGGCTCACCCAAATAGCATTCTGCAAGGAGGCACCCCAAACTCCACATGTCAACCTACAAAGCAAATATAATGGAAGAGTGTTAAACATGGATGTGCCTATGTAATTTTTACATATCCTGTATTATACCTTCAACTCTTCTCCTTATCCAATCCACCAATCCATCCATCCATCATCCAATCCTGTGTTGCCCCATGAAGAATGTAGAAGCATAGGGCTAGGCAAGCTGGTCCTGGCATTTATAGCCTCACTCGTCCTTGAGTGGCATTTTGTGAGCAATAAACCCCAACCATCCCTAGGATATAAACTTGTACCAGCTCAATCTGTCTTGAACGCCTTAATTACCCATTAAACCACCCGGCATCATAATTTGGTTATATGGTTACCACCCTGCGTAGTAAATGGTTTCCTATTGTACAGGAAACCATTTGGCTTGTCACTCATTGTAGAGTCACCTATTAGCAGAAAGAAAAGGAAAGAATGAAGGAAAGAAAGACAGAAGAGGAAATGTAAAGTCACCCAAAGGCAGAAGGAAGAGGAAAGAATGAAAGAAAGACAGAAGAGGAAGAAGTGGAAAGCATGAAATAAAGACAGAAGAGGAAGGAAGGAAGAGAGGAAAGGGCAGTAACCTGAGAGCAGCTCTTATCATTTATTTAAAAAAAAAAAAAAAAAAAAAAAAAAAAAAAAAAAATCATCATCATCATCATCATCATCATCCGGACCTCCTTTCCCACCCTAGGACAGGGTAAGAAGTAGCAATGTCCAGACAGCCCAAATTTGCCCTGGTCAATAGGCCACGCTTCCAATCACTCATCATTCAAGCCCCCGGAATCCTGGCTCTATCAGATACACCAAAAACATTCACCACATCCTGTAGCTCCATATACATGTATCAGATAGAGTCAATCCAGACACTGCCACTTAAAAAATGGGTGCCAAATCCCTCATCATGCATTTCTCATCACAACATTCATCCAGCCAGCTCGATCTCCTGTCAGTTCCCTAGCCTCACTGACTTCCAAACCTCTTCCTCACACTCTCATCCACCATTTCTCTCCACCTTCTCATTGGCCTACCTTGTCTTCTCCCTCCTTCAAATTTGCTCAGATATACCTTTTTCACCACTCTATTGTTATCCATTCTCTCCACATGATCATACCATCTCAATACACTCTCTTTGATTCTGGTGTCCACCGACTTCCTCACTCCATACCTTTTCAAGAATCACATTATTTCGTATCCTCTCCACCCTCTGTACTCCACATACATTTCTCAGCAGTCCCATCTCCACTGCTCTTACTCTTGACTTCTCATTTTCATGCCACACCAGTCTCACATCCATATGTTGAAGTTGGCACTAACACTCCTTTACGTAAGCCTCGTGTAGCTGCAACACTCAAGCCTCTGTTTCTCATCAAGGTCTTCATTGCACCAGCTACTTTTCTTCCTTGTGTCACTCTACTTTCCACTTCTGCACATTTTCCTCTCTTTTCTATCACTGTACCCAGATATTTGAACTCTCTCACCAATGGGGTGCTTCTGAAAAGCCTGGTATTCTGGTAGATGTCACCACCATTGGGACAAACACATTGCCCGCGCTGTTTAAAAAGCATATTTTTCTTTGTTAAATATCTACACTGTTATGTGAAACTGTGAATCATAGTACTGTCATATACCGTAATATAAATAATATGAATAGAACACGTATATATAACGTAGCGTGAATTGTTCATATTTATCATAAACGGAAATTAAAACATCAATGATGGCATGTGATGGCAACCCGCCATTTCAGTGGTCCTATATTATTTAATTTCTGCTACATTTAGTGCAAGTTTGGTTCTTAATACATAGTTTGTTCAGACTGTAAATTACACCTAGTGAGTAGCTTGACTCATTCAGTCTCTATGAGCAATAAACCCCAACCATCCCTTGGATATAAACCTTCACCGGCTCAATTCGACTGGAGTGCATAATTACTCACTAAACCACCAGGCACCATAATTTGGTTATATGGTTACAATTTAGCATTCCTAACTAAGAAATATGCATTCCACAGGGTGTCTGGATCCATTTCATTCGAAATCACTGATTCTAACTCCTCCTCTACTTTGGTCCTGTAATCATCTGCCATTACTTTGATTCTCAGCTTCTCAACTTTCGGTTTTTTTCCCGGATTGCTCCTCTCTCTCCTGATCCACCTCACTCCTCTCAGCTTAATCTTGCATACCACAATCATATGATTTGACAGACCTCCACATCGTCCTCTCATGGCCCTCGTATCAGCAACCATTCCTATCATCGACCTCTCTACGGGCACGTAATCAATTAGGTTTCTTTCAACACAATCCTCGTTCCCTCTAACCATGTATATTTATGTGCATCTTTGTGTTTGAAATACATAGACGATACCAGCCAGAATGTCCCAGTACTGGAACTTGATTCTACCGAAACTGCCCCACGTAAAATACAGACAAGATACGTAAAATCCATCCTAGACAATTTACCTACCAACAAAGCTCCAGGCCCAGATGGAATTCTGCTAATTGTTTTGAAAAAGTGTTCCCCTGAACTTGCCTCTGTCCTAGCTAAATTATTCAGACTATGCATACGTACTTCTTTATTCCCAAATTCATGGAAAGAAGCCAATATACACCCAATTTCGAAGAAAGGAAGTTCATCTGACCCCTCCGATTACAGACCAATAGCTGTCACATCTTCTCTTGGTAAGGTATTTGAAACTTTAATTAATAAGCACACTGTTAAACATCTTGAATCCAACAACTTAATTAGTGATAGACAATATGGTTTTCGCCACGAAAGATCCACCATTGACATACTCAATCTCTAAACTCATACCATCCATCAATCAATTGATCTTTTTGGAGAAACTCATGCAGTAGCTCTTGATATCTATAAAGCTTTCGACAGAGTATGGCACCATTCCCTGCTGTCCAAACTCCCTTGCTATGGACTAACGTCTTTTGTTCCTTTGATTTCTTCATATCTTGGCGACAGGTAAATAAGAGTTAAAGTAGATGATGTATATTCCAATTTCCACTCAATTAACGCCGGCGTGCCACAGGGATCAGTTCTGGCGCCAACCATATTTCTGGTTCATATTAATGATCTCTTATCTGTCACCCACAATCCCATTCACTCATATGCAGATGACTCAACACTACATAGTTCATTCACACTCAGACACCCATTTACAAAGTCTAATAGCTCTACCTCTCAACTCAGTACAGCCATCTCCATAAATCAAGATCTATCTACGATCAGTGAATGGGGACAAAACAACCTTGTCTCTTTTAATGCTAGTAAAACTAAAT
The DNA here is from genome assembly GCF_032717465.1 of Coenobita brevimanus. Lineage (NCBI taxonomy): Eukaryota > Metazoa > Arthropoda > Malacostraca > Decapoda > Coenobitidae > Coenobita > Coenobita brevimanus. The sequence goes on from NC_136976.1 coordinate 66,515,414, forward strand.
ATATACAGTTTATTAATAGACATATATTGCCAGATTCGTACATTACCTTCAGTGCTACTAATATTCCCATCTTCAAAAGTATTGAAATTCTTGGCGTCTCACTTAATAGTGCCCTCAGTTGGACCTCTCATGTCAGATCACTTACTAAAACTGCCTCAAAGAAACTTAGATTATTGTACAGAGTCCGTAACTTCTTCGCCGATGAGCAGTTAGCTGTAATTTATGAGAGTCATGTGCGCTCTCAGCTTGAATATTGCTCACCCTTATGGAATGGTTGTGGAGAGGTTGCATTAAGACAACTAGACAAAATTCAGAACAAAGCTATTAGAATCATTAACAACCCTGTCATTAAATATAAACCACCTCCCCTGCATGTAAGAAGGAATGTTGCCTCCCTTGCATTATTTTACAGATATTTTTTTGGCAAAAGCTCAGATGAAGTTGCGTCCATGGTGCCACCTCTCCATGCCTTCCCTCGTGCTACACGGGCATCTGGTAGCGCTCATGACTGGAATGTCACTCAGCCATATTGCAGTACTTCTGCCTATCAGAATTCTTTCATTCCCTGAACTGCATCTCTCTGGAATTCGCTTCCCCAGAGTTGTTTCCCTCCAAATTTCAACCCACAGCTGTTCAAGTCTAATTGTTACAGATATTTTATGAACGGAGGATGCCAGTAATCTGGTGTATGGATTTTTTTTTTTTTTTTTTTACTCATTTGTTTTTCCTTCCTCCATTGTTAAAAAAAAAAAAAAAAGTTACAAATGCACAACCTCCTCTCCTGATACATATCCATTAGTTGCTTCCCATTATCACTTTCTCCCGGTACTCCATTACAACCCATTATGTTATCCTCAGGACCAGTACCTACTCTTCCATTCATGTCACTTATTACGATTACCTTATACCTCCTGGGCATTTCATTTATCCCACTACTTCATCCAGCTCATCCTAAAACCTGTCTTTCTCTCTCTCACTCCTGTCCTCCCACGATGCATACGCTACAGTCACTGTTGCTTTCACCTTCTCAAACTTGTACCTGACATACATACATCTCGAGATGACACATTTGTAGTCTCTCATTCCACTCTGCCACACCTCATTCATCAACAAAGCAACTCCTTCCTTGCATCTTCCTCACCCATTCATGCCTGATCTTACACATTTCACACCCTCCCACTCCTCCACTTCACACCCTTTCAGCTTCGTTTCACACAATGCCATCATGGCATATCTCGCACTCTTGAACGCATTCACCACTTCCACCCTCTTGATCTCCTCATTCACACCTCTCACATTCCACATGGCCATGCGAGTCTGCCCATTTGGCTGGGGCCTGGACAGGTACTGGGCCCTCCAAAGCTCTCTGAAACAACTGCCATGATTAAGTACTTTTGGATAGGAGAATCTGGGGGACACTAACCCTGCCAAGAACCACCCAGCATAGTAAATGGTTTCCTGAGTACAGGAAACCATTTGGCTTGTCACTCAGTGTAGAGATCATATGGCATCTCTACAATGAGTGAGTGGATGATGGGCACCCCCATCCACACACACACACACACACACACACACATACACACACACACAAGCCCCCGACTACTAAATCTAATTATTAACGACTCAACAGGCAAAACAGTTCATTCAAACTCAGATATCCAACTAATACAATAATTACAGCTCTCATCATAATTTTTTTTCTGATATGAACAGTGTTCAGTTTCAAAATAAAGGTCTTTGAATATTATTGTCTTTGGGAAATATATTTTATATATATATATATATATATATATATATATATATATATATATATATATATATACACATATATAAATATATATATATATATATATATATATATATATATATATATATATATATACATATATAAATATATATATATATATATATATATATATAAATATATATAAATATATATATATATATATATATATATATATATATATATATATATATATATATATATATATATATATATATATATATATCACTCATCTTAAATGTCGGGACCAACTGCCTAGCCCCGGGCTCCTATACTCCTCATGGGGCAATGTAGGATTGGATGATGGATGGATGGATGGATGGATATATATATATATATATATATATATATATATATATATATATATATATATACCCAGTGAATTGGATCTGGACAGCCTGTGGAATGCACATAGGGACTGCTTAGTTAGGAATGCTGAAGTGGTGTGTGGTGTGGCAACAGTATCAACAAAAAAGAAGGGTACTGCATGGTGGGATGAGGAGGTTGAGAGAGCAGTGGAGGAAAAGAGGAAGAAGTGGCTAAAGTGGTTACAGGATAGGGATTCAGTTGAAATAAGAACTGAGTATATCCAAAGCAAGAAGCACGTAAAGAGACTAGTGAAGAGTAAAAAGAAGGAGGTAAATGATGATCTGGAAAGAAAAATGAATTTGAACTACTCTGAAAATAGGAAGTCATCCTGGAAAGAGGTGTGGAAATGTTGAGGTGAAAGCGGAAAGAAATGTGATAGTGTGAAGGATGCAGGTGGTTGGTTACTAACCCATGGAGATGAAGTAAGGACCAGATGGAAAGAATATTTTGAAAGCCTGATGAATGGGAATAGATAGAGCAAAGCGGTTGTAAACCTGATTGGTTTAGGGGGTGTGCAGAGAAGGAATGCAGTGCCAGGAGATGCGACACTCGTACAGGTGAAGAATGCTTTGAAACGGCTGAAAAATGGGAAAGCAGCTGGGGTTGATGAGGTGTATGCAGAGATGATTAAGTGTAGTGGAGAGAGTGGACTGAAGTGCTTGTTGGATATATGTAAGAAGGCATGGATGAGTGAAACTCTGCCTGAAGTGTGGAAAATGGCTGTGATTGTACCCCTGTACAAAAATAAAGGTGAGCGAAGTCAGTGCAAGAATTATCGTGGCATAAGTTTACTGAGTGTGGTATGGAAGGTATATGGAAGAATTATTACAGAGAAAGTAAGAAAGATATCAGAAGTCCTAGTGAGTGATGAACAGGGTTGCTTTAGGAGTGGCAGAGGATGTGTGGACCAGCAGTGAGCCAGGCAGTGGAGAAGCCTTGTGAGAAGGACCATAAGGTGTTTATGGCATTCACTGATCCGAAAATACATACGACAAAGCAGACAGAGAGGGATTGTGGAAAGTTTTGTGCATGTAGATGGTAAGCTGTTAGGTGCTGTCAAGAGTTTATATGATGGTAGTGAAGCATGTGTAAGGGTTAATGGGCATCTAAGTAAGTGGTTCACGATTGGTGTGGGCGTGCGACAAGGTTGTGAGATGTCCCCATGGTTGTTCAATATATATATGGATGGGGTGATGAGAGAAGTAAAAACACGTGTAATGGAGAGAGGGATGGCGTTGGTAATGAATGGTGATGGATGGAATATCTCAAATTTGTCGTATGCTGATGATGCAGTACTGCTTGCAAGTACAGGACAAGAACTTGGTAAGCTAGTGCAGAGTTTTGCTGATGTCTGTCAGTGTCGTGCCTTGAGAGTAAATGTGGAGAAGAGTAAAGTGATGGTTACTGAGAGAGAAGGTGACTCCCAGTGTGATGTCACTGTGAATGGAGAAAGACTGGAATTGGTGAGAAAGTTCAAATACTTGGGTACAGTGATAGATAAGAGAGGAAAATGTGCAAAAGAAATTGAAAGTAGAGTGACACAAGGAAGAAAAGTGGCTGGTGCAATGAAGGCCTTGATAAGAAACTGAGGCTTGATTGTTGCAGCGGGACGAGCCATTTGAGTATCCACTGCAGGACCGGCCTATCCCGACCGAAGTCAGGACGATACAGCCAATGTATCTCTACCAAGTGGCTTAGGCTGTCTGGTAGAGATCGTATGTAGAGTGAGAAGTGCTTGTAAGTGTAACTCTAGTGTTGGAGTGGCTTTGGATGTGTGTGTAGTCTGTGAACCAAGTGTAATCAGCCCGCGCAAGCCGACTGGGTGCAAGCATACTTTACAGTAAGCAACACTGGTTCAACCACAGCACCCCTTGTGTCCGCCAATGCAGTACGTAGCTGGGTGAACACTCCCAAAGTTTATTACCCTGGAGGGGCGCGAACCCTGGCCCACCCGTGTACGAAACGCACACTCTACCACTGTATCACAGAGGCTCCATATATATATATACATATATATATATATATATATATATATATATATACAGTTCCCTCGCATCCAACACGTGTTTGTTCAGCACGATTCGTGTCCAGCACGGAGAGCAATAATTAGTAAGATTTAATTCGGTTTAATTACTGTAACATGGGTGCATTGGCATAACATGGACGGAGCTCTGAGAAGTGGGTGAAATCCGCAGAGTTCGCCTCTAGCACGATCACCCCTGGTCCAACACGGTCATACTGGACGTTCCCGTGATGCTGAGAGCCAATAAAAACTTCCAATCAAGTAGCCTCCCCCGCCCACTATCGTGAGGTGATCGTGATGTTGCCCAATTAAAAACGCCTCTGCTCTCACGTGATGTTTTGTTTAAATTTCTCCCGCCACAGCGCCACTCAGTCGCATAATACGCATTGGAAGGTGCTTTTTTCTTGCTGCATTTTCTGCCCTAATTACTGCATTTTACCCTGCTCACGATGCCTAGGAAGCCTTCTGAGAACCCCAAGAAGCGGCAGCACCTCCCTCAGGCCACCAAGCTAGAAAGCATCGAGAAGAAGAAGAAAGGGGAGAGGAAAGTGGACACTGCCAAGGCCTACGACATGAATGAAGCCAACGTGAGGACCATAATAAAAAACCAAGACAAGATCCTGGCAGCAGTGAAGGCTTACAGAGTGCTAGGACAGGCAGAAGCAGGACCTTCCATGGCTGTGGACGAAGACAGTGATTCTAAGTGTGATTTCGATGGATTCATGAGGGAGGTTGAGGAGGAGCAGCACCCATTACCCCCTAGTGATGCCAGCAGCCATCCTCCAGGGACCCAGTAGGACTACCTACAGCCTTGGATACCACCTTCCATTCCCAGCAAGCCCACCAACACTATCCTAAAAGGTTAGTTATCATTCATAGCACAGTACCATTTATTATAATTACAGTAGTACCGATATATGTATAGGTATATGGTAGGTATTTAGGGTGACTTTTCCTAGAGTTGCTGACATAATTCATTTTTCCCCATAAGTTCTGTTGTTTGTCCAACACGTTTTTGGTCCAACACGGGACCCGTGCATGACAATATTACCGTGTTGGATGCGAGGGTACTGTATATATCTATCTATCTATCTATCTATATATATATATATATATATATATATATATATATATATATATATATATATATATATATATATATATATATATATATATATATATATATATATATATATATATATATATATATATATATATATATATATATATATATATATATATATATACTATATATATATATATATATATATATATATATATATATATATATATATATATATATATATATATATATATATATATATATATATATATATATATATATATATATATATATATATATATATATATATATATATATATATATATATATATATATATATATATATATATATATATATATATATACTGTATATATATATATATATATATATATATATATATATATATATATATATATACTGTATATATATATATATATATATATATATATATATATATATATATATACTGTATATATATATATATATATATATATATATATATACAGGTGTAACATGACGTATGACAAAAACTTACACCAATGATCTATCATATAATTCTGAGTATATTTTGTTCTATAAACATATGCTCTCTGCGACCCCAGTTCAGTACCCAGCATTCGGCTGTTTTGTGTAAAAGCTCGTCTCTTGCATGTGCCATTGGGTGAGAGCTTCGCAGGGCGACGGGAGACGAGTATTATTAGCTTATACTGTACCGTACATAAAAATCCCATATCCTATCAGTACACACGAGTTTTGAGAAGAAACTTTGCATTCATGCAATTCTTTTGCACATATGGACTGTAATTAAGGATTAAATTCAAATTTTATGGCTTGCAAGGGAGTAGGGAGGGAGGGAGGACAGGCTGGTGTGTTGTTGCCAGTTATGTAATATTTGGTTTGTAGAATGTTGCTACCAGCATTATCATAACACCCACAGCTCGTTCAGTGAAAAAGCGTTATTCTAAAAGGAGATTAGTCTCACTTTAAGTCAGGAAGAATTTTATTAATCACAATTTTTCTGCTGCAAGTAAACGTGGCGCCACTGGGTATCTCCACCTGTGTTCCTCTCTACAGCACATCATCGAAGAATCCGTAAAAAAAAACACGATATCTGCATATTCTTCATTGCTGTACGTACGTGGCATGCTGTTTCATGAACATGTGAAGCTGAACCCGGTGAACAACAGAACGCAGAGAACAGTATTTAAATTATGTGCCTCCCCTGCAAATGTTCCCGTTCAAATGACAGTGGACGCAGGGTTGCCAAGTCGTTATCATCAGTCTCGTTAGTTTAGTCCTGAAAACTTGCTAGAATGTAGCAAGATAATAAACACTGCAAAACATCGCTAGAAAATACGATAAAATCTCTAGAATATCACCTAAAAATGGCAAAAATATCCAGAATGTAGCTAGATATCATGTTGCCAGATGTTAGTGCCACAATTAGTAGCAAGAAAATAGGTCTAGCATCATAGTCGTTACATTGGCAATCCTGTATCACTGTTCTCATGTCAGCATATGTAAAAAAAGGTGCCACGTTTACCTGCAGCAGAAAAATTGTTATGAATAATAATATTACTCCTGACTTAAAGTGATGCTAGTCACTCAGTAAGGTAATGTTTTTTCACTAAATGAGCTGTGGGTGTTATGATAATGCTGGTAGCAACATCCTACAAACCAAATATTACATAACTGGCAACAACACACCAGCCTCTCCTCCCTCCCTCCCTACTCCCTTGCAAGCCATAAAATTTGAATTTAATCCTTAATTACAGTCGATATGTGCAAAAGAATTTCATGAATGCATGACTTGATGTTAAAGAATCAATAGACTACGTAAAGTTTCTTCTTAAAACTCGTGTGTACTGATAGGATATGGGATTTTTATGTATAGTACAGTATAAGCTAATAATACTTGTCTCCCGTCGCCCTGCGAAGCTCTCACCCAATGGCACATGCAAGAGACGAGCTTTTACACAAAACAGCCGAATGCTGGGTACTGAACTGGGGTCGCAGAGAGCATATGTTTATAGAACAAAATATACTCAGAATTATATGATAGATCATTGGTGTAAGTTTTTGTCATACGTCGCGTTACACCCTGTATATATATATATATATATATATATATATAAAGATATATATATATATACTGTATATATATATATATATATATATATATATATATATATATAAATATATATATATATATACTGTATATATATATATATATATGTATATCTATATCTGTGGTACAGTGGTAGAGTGTGCGTTTCGTACACGGGTACTGAAAAAGAGCATAATAACCAGTGAAAAGGCTGATAAGATATGCCGGGAAGAATGGATGGTAAGTATATAAACAAAAAAGCAAACAACAGCAAAATAAATGACAGATTCAGTGCAATGTATTCCACTTCAGAGTTCTATGAATGAGTGCAGCAAGGGTTGAAGGTAAATGTAGAAAAGTAAACTAATGGCTGTTATAAGAAGTGACTCAGTGCAATGTGCTAATTAGAGACAAACATGAATTTGTGAAGTTTATATATGTCATTGCTGCAACACAATGAAGATTTACTCAGTATAAAGGTGAAGTGGCATTGGGAAGAGAGGTGGTCAGTGTTATGAAGGCCTTGCTATTAAAGAGATCTGAGTCTTGAGGTTGCAAGAGGATAATATGAATGTATGTTAGTTATATTTCAAAGACCTTAACAATGCTACCATGTCAATGCCTTGGTCACATGATGACTGCAGGTTGTTTAATACTTTTGCAGCATCTATAGTCAGTCTCTTTATCCCCCCTCCCCCCCCTTTTTTAATGTACGATTTCTCTCCATGCCTTTTTAGATTACTTGGTCTGCCTTCAGCATTTATGTTCATTACCCTCCTCACTCAATAAATCTCTTCCTTTCTCTTTGCATGTCCAAACTACCTCAGTCATTTTGTTTGCACCATATCAACCATACACTTTAACTAAACTGTTCCCTCAGTTTTTCCTTATCCAGCCTGTTCCTCACGGATGCATTCATCAATCTCATCATTCACATACTGAATAAGTTTGTTCCAACCTATTAACATTCAAAATCCTTTAGTTATGGTCAAATTTCACCACCATAAAATATCACACTTTTCACACAGTGAGAACACATTCACTCACAGGAGAGGTGGCAGTTACATAAATTTCTTCCAGCAACTACCAATTCTAGCAATGGAACTAGCTCCTGCTCCATCCTCAGCTTTGATCATATCACCAGAATTGCAAAATTCCTTTATACATGCCACAGAAACACCAACAAAGCCTACACCAGTGGTTATTAAATTTTCTCGTGCAGCGGACCCCTTTTATTAAAATTAATCATGTGGCGGACCCTTATTTATGAGCAGATTTCCCTCCTACCCTACATCTTGAGTTTAAAGGTGTTTGTAGGCTATAATATACTAAAATTGTTACTGAATTATTTATTAATGGTTTAACTTGAACATAACTGTTCAAATTTTACTTCACATAATTGTCATAACATTATTAATTTTACATATGTTTTATCTGATACTCAAATTAGCCAGCAGACCCCTTGGAATGTTCCATGCGCGGACCACACTTTAAGAAACACTGGCCTACATTATCCATCACATTTGCATTTGCATAATCTTTACTGTATACATCACACTCAAAGTTCACAACACTTTTCAAGCTACACTGAACACCAACTACGCCTCTAGCTCATCTATCTATTACAGTCAAAACACATAATAGTAAATGTGTAGGTGTGATTATGGAAAGTCTTGAGTAAGAGGAGTGGAAATGGGACTGTTAAGGAACATGTATGGGGTGCAGGTGCATAGACTGAACACAAAAGGAAACTACAGTATTGTGATTTACAGAAGATGTGGAGTAAGGAAGTTTGCTGATATGACTGTATGGTCGAATGGATAATGGATGTTAATAAGGAGGTAACATGGGTATACTGTATGTGAGTGAGTTTGAATACAAGAGGTGTGGTAGATCAAGAAGGTGGATGGATACGGTAAATGAGTGTTGGCAAATATAAGATATGAGAGCTCAAAAGGCTAAGGATTAAATGGGGACTGAGGTGACTGAATGGCTGATGAGGCTATGGATTAACAGGGGGTGAGGTGAATGAATGCATGAACATTAACTTAACTGACAATTTTATTCTACCTAACATGCATAAGTGAAGCAAGTTCATAAAGAAACAGACAAAAACATGCATACAGTCCAGTCACATACAATGCACCATGTTTATAATGCGAAACATTTAAACATGGCCTATGATTGAAAAATCCCTAGAGAAAGTGATTATGTGGATTCATATGGCAGAATGCGAATACTAACAGTAAAACCCACCAAAGTCAGTGTCGATGAGCACAACACAACCCCTCCCCCAACACAGCGCAACCGACAATTGTAACTAGCCAAAGAAGAAGAGAGAGAGATTCAACCAAGTTGCGATATGAAATGCTCTGGCACGGAAAAATATCATGCATTCAACCTCCAGGCAGCATGGCACTGCCTTATTTTATGAAGATTCTCACCACTTTTGTTGTTTATCATTCAAAACTGGCCGTATAACAGTTCTAACCACCAATTACTGTACTGTCCTAGTATCTGTTCGTATATGTGTGAAAAAAAAAAAAAAAAAAAAAAGCCTGGATTGGTCTTGATAAGACTGGGGAAGAAACTATTGCAACTAATTTACAGGATAAACATGTCTCTATCACTTAACTAATATTACAAATATTATGCTTTCATTTACTTTTTCAATTCAAAATTTATTCTAATTTGATGGTGAACAATTTCAGGTTAACAAGGCTTACATATAGAGCCTCTAGTTATGACAAGGCATCCCTCCACTTCACCTACCACTGATCAGCTGTTTAGCCTCTGTTTATAGTTCTCCGGCAGGCATTATGCACCAAGTTTTTCATTACTTCTGAGCAGCTCACATCAGCCACTTTTTCACAGACTGAAATGTTTATCGTTTTGCAACGTTATCTTCAGGCGTTTTATTAACCCGCCCCATCCCGACGTTTTTGGACCTTTTTTTTTTTCTTGGCTCAAACATCCGCTTTTGGTGAGAAACATCGAAAATTCATAGAGAAATCGCTCACCTGAGGTTTAAAATACCGGATTTAGGTACGAGTTCTTCCTTACCTGACTGGGTTTTCTAACAGGCTGGCACCAAAGAAAATGAGTTCTATGGGAGGGTAACTATTTTATCCACTCATAAACAGTATTTATTTATTTACTTGGTACGAATTTATATGTAGTACAAGAGTATATTGGTTTTCAAACAGTAATACAGGCATTATAAGCATTGTTTCACTCACTAACTCATCACCATTCATGACCTTTTTTTTCCCACATTACCTGATCATCATTTCTGACTGTTTCTTCCTCTAATGCTATGTAAACTTTGTCCTCCACATTGTCATCGATTGGGGAATCACTCTGGCCCTGAATGTCTTTATTGGCCAGGTCACTGGTAACAGGTGAATTGGCGAGACAATGGCATGCAGGGGGGGGGGGAGGTTATGCGGTGTAAGGCATTGTTCCTGCTTGGCATCTTGTACAGGAATAGAGGAAGGTGTCCCGTGTATACGTGCCAAAAATAACTCGCGAAATCACTCGCGAAAATTGAAAATTGTGCAAATTAGGGACCTTGCAATGTTGCCACGTTAATTCACGTCGCCGGGACGGCGCGGGTTAATGTTGTGATGTGAGCTGCCCAGTGACAGGATGTATGATGCAAGTGTTGTGGCATTTCAGGAGGGAGGGAGAGAGGGAGGAACTATTTCCATTTATATGACTGTAAGCATAAAATGGGCACTGTAGCATTTGATATTGGTGTTTGGTAGCATTTCAATAACTGGGGTCTGGTTGTAGGAAGTGATATTGTGGGCTGAAGCATCAAAGCGGGGACTTTGGTCTTAAGGCTGGGACACAATTATTTCCATAAGTTCTTTTACTTATAATATGTGAAAATTTTAAACAATGGGTGTTAGGGTTGCCATTCATACACTATGTGCAATGGTAATGTTGATTATTAGGCTTGCAAGGTATAGCCACAACTTTGAATGACTTGTGAATGACTGTGTGGTCCACTTAACTGGGCATACTGACAGTTATCACACTTTCATACCTTCTTTTTTCTTTATTCTACATCCTACCCCGACCTCAGCTCATCATGAGGCAGGGAAAACAATGATGATGATGATGATGATTAACACAGTAGTTTCCAGAGTATGATATAATGACAGACTGAACCGATGTACAGGTATTAACCCCTAAAGTACGTAATTTGCTCAGCAGGTCTGTCCCTCCAGCCACAAAAGAGGGTTAATTTTTCGACTTTCACCAGGGTAAAAATTTTTCTCCATTTCAAGAGACTGAATTTACACACCTGAAAATGTATGTTTCAGCCAGACTGACCTACTAGCTATCGCACAATCACCTATCAAAGATGCAAAAAAGCTACCAATCCCTCATGGGCGAAAACAGAAGATGTACAGAAAATGCATTATTTACGGTAAATAATTATATATACATAGGTAATGTCAGTGTGAAGTGTTCCCTAGGCATGAAATGTCTGTGTGGCATACGCCTATAGCAACAAAACAAGCCAGGCGAAAAGTGAAGGTGGAATGTGTGTGGCTCGAGAAGGGAGGAGGATGGAGGGATAGGGGAGAAGGGATAGGGGAGGAGAGAGAGGGGAGAAGGGTTGCTATGCACACACACCGCTGTAGAGGGTATGTTGGGGTATGGCTGGTTGGGAGGGGACAATGTAGAGATGACACAATGGGGCTGAGGGAGGTAATGTGACGGTGGTTTTCCCATACCTTAGGGGGCCAATCACGACATACCACCCCAGACACTCTAGCTCTCATTGGTCTGATCCTATATACATCACCAACGGGGAGGAGTTACCCTCCCCCAGTTTTTTGTGTGTCTTTATCAATCGTGCAGGATAGGCTGGCATGTCAAATTACACAAATGCACGATCGTGCGGCATCGGTCTTGAGGGGTTAACGGTGCAGCATATATGGTGGTAAAGAAAGAATGCAAAATGGGGTGCAAGATACTTACGGCATATACAGAAGTGGAAAAAGTGTGTGACAAGGTGAACAGGCAGGGTGTGGCACTGCTGAATATTGCAATATGTTTTTATAATAGTACTGAAACAATCATCAGAGGGTGCACTTCATAAAACAAAGTACACTAAGTCCCTGTTATATGTTTGGGATGCATTCCTTTTTCATACAACAGTACGGTAATGCAAACTGGAAAATCCATGGAATCAGTTGCATGAACAACAAAAGATGTTTAAGAGGTGATTTTCTGTAATTTTAATGTAAAAAATAAATAAATAAAAATAAAAGTGCAGAAAGCAGGGGTGGGGACATAGAACATGGACTTACTGTATATGAAATGCTAAATTGTGGGGGAAAAATTTTTGACAATATTCTAACTAACCTCCAGGCTGAACTTCATTCCAAAGATAACTTCTGGTGCTCTGTACAAAAGGGTTTGCAGCTCAAAATCAGAGTAGTAAAGGGACAGTTCCTCATCTGTATTCCTGAGAGCATTGCCAAAGTCCACCACCATCAGTGACGCTAAATCCTCCTCTGCAATAAAGGTTAATGATATACACACAAGCATGTGCTTAAAATACTATCCATCCATTCATAATCTAATCCTTTACTGCCCTCCTAGGAGAGCAGGGGCTTGGGGTGTGGTTACAGTATGTAGTCCATACATTTAAGGCAAAAGTGACCAGCTGCCTGCCTGTAGCATTAAGTGAGCAATAAATCTCAAACATCCTTAGATTTAAAACCTCATGGGACGAATCTAACTGGAGCAACTTAACTCATTAGACCACCAGATGTCCATCTAAAGGTTTGGTGGAAAACAATGGATGTAATATGATGCATGATGTGTCTTTCTCCAGCACCTTCATAAACTTTGCTACCACCATACAAAATCCTCATAAGCTTCCCATCCACACCATTCACAGACAATGTCTTCCATAATCTCTCCCTGTGTTCTTGTTACCTTTGTCATATTCCTTTTCTAATCTATAAAAGGCTTTACAGTCCCAAGGCAAAACTTCATCTATACATCCTCTACTATTCCTGAAACCACCCAGTTCATTACTTACCAGGCATCTAGGTGCCTGTCTTTCCCTCCCATTCACTATGATCCATATACAGTACTTTACCTACAAACTATTCTGTTACAAAAGACTCCTTCCACAACTTATCACTATCTGGTTCCTTACAATACACTTATTGATGTAGTGCTTCCTTAACCCGTCCCATCCCAACGTTTTTGGACTTTTTTTTTTTTTTTTTGCCCAAACATCCGCTTTTGGTGAGAAACATCAAAAATTCATAGAGAAATCGCTCACCTGAGGTTTAAAATATGCGATTTTGGTACGTGTACTTCCTTACCTGACTGGGTTTTCTAACAGGCTGGCACCAAAGAAAACGAGTTCTATGGGAGGGTAACTATTTTATCCACTCATAAACAGTATTTATTTATTTACTTGGTATGAATTTATATGTAGTACAAGAGTATATTGGTTTTCAAACAGTAATATAGGCATTATAAGCATTGTTTCACTCACTAACTCATCACCATTCATGACCTTTTTTTTCCCACATTACCTGATCATCATTTCTGACTGTTTCTTCCTCTAATGCTGTGTAAACTTTGTCCTCCACATTGTCATCGACTGGGGAATCACTCTGGCCCTGAATGTCTTTATTGGCCAGGTCACTGGTAACAGGTGAATTGCCGAGACAATGGCGTGCAGGGGGGGGGGGAGATTATGCGGTGTAAGGCATTGTTGCTGATTGGCATCTTGTAGAGGAATAGAGGAAGGTGTCCCGTGTATACGTGCCAAAAATCACGCGTGAAATCACTCGCAAAAATTGAAAATTGTGCAAATTAGGGACCTTGCAATGTTGCCGCGTTAATTCACGTCGCCGGGACGGCGCGGGTTAACGTGACTTTATCGGGTAACAAGTCAACTGGCCACTTACAAGTTTTGGGCTACATGAAAGTTGAAAATACCAACACTGATAATTTTCTGTGTATTAGCACAAACTGCATATAAAACACAAAAATATTGTGTTAAAACAGCTCTGACATAATACTTGCTGAACAATGTTTTGCTTCCTTTTTCCCAAAAACAGGGAAAGTAAAATATTGAGGACTATCCATTTTTTCAGTGTTTGAGAGAGTGCTAATTATATTCCTTATTTATGGTTAAACTACAGCATAACATTGTTCAGCAAGTGCCTGATATTATATTACAGCTATTCACTCAATGTAGTTCTTTCCTTCACTTCTGTCATTCTTTTTCTGTGTTTGCCCACCTCTCTTCCTATTTCTCCCATCTTTCCTGTCACATTTTATTAATCATCTTCCCTTTTCAGGTGGCTTTAAACTGAATGACAAGCCAAATGGTTTCCTGTAAGCCAGGAAACTATTTACAACACTGGGTGGTAACCACATGGATCAACCCATACATGATCCCTACACGTTAACAAGTGGGTTGGCTTACTGCCCCTCCCCGTAAAACAACAAACTCAAAGACAAACAGCCACCCTTTATGGGATCATGACATCTGGCAACAGACAGACAGATGGATATTTTCATATGATATTCATCTATTTTATGTGCGATATATGCTGATACCACAAAGATTATCAGTGTCAATATTTTCAACCTCCCTCTAGATCAGAACTTGTAAGTGGCCACTTTGCTTTCTGAAATGCATGAAACCACTTTCTAGTTTGAGTGGTAACTGTACACTAGTAGCAGTAGAGTAACCCCAGTGTCTCTGGCTGAGCAGACTCATCAACTGCAGGCAAGTAATCGCTCCTGCAGGGCTGTCCCGTGTCATGAACCAATATTCTGTTGCGACAAACAATGCCTCACCACAGCAAAGAAGAAGGAAAAGTGAGGAGATCTGGTTCCTAGGTGGTGCCACATTTGTCTCTCCACCCAGTTATCAGGGGAATCATAGTAGGCTCCACATCACCCCACTGTTTGATTATATGGTTACCATTACCATCCTGGGTTGTAAATGGTTGTCTGGGTTACAAGAAAACCATTTGGCTTGTCACTCAGTGCAGAGTCACATAATGGCAGTACTATATCAAGTAAGTCAATAATCAGCAACTTTACTTACCAATGAACCAAACACTGTAACCAACAAATAGATGACTGATGGTCTTGTGGGTTAAAGCGCTTGAGTCAGATGTGGCCCTTGTAATTATAGGTCCACGGAAAGCTTGAGGTTAAGTGCTCACATAAAAAAAGGCTGATGGCAAGTGACTGATAACCACCTTAAATGTCTCAACTGAGTAGTCTAGACATGGGCTCCTATCCCTGAAGAAAAGGGGAAAAAATAACTGGATGATATAAAGAGGGCTATTATATAACTGTACCACTTACACCATAAAATATGTGAGGGCAGAGAGAGAGAGAGAGAGAGGAGTGTGTGTTGAGTAGTGTGATATGTAACTATTGTATGTACAATATCACTTTACAAAGGCAATCAACACTTCTGGACCTTAGCATCATGGATAACAGACACAAAGTAAGGTGGTGGAAGTTGGCTGGAAAATGTTAAAACCCGAAAAAGGAAAACATTGGGCACTCTCATACCTATCAACAGTGTACTATGCAAAGCCATAGCTAAAGTCACTAAAAGCTAATGTGTTAAACATTACAAAAGTACAATGCATACCACTTCTCAGAAGAATGTTTTCTGGCTTCAGATCAGCATGAATAACATTCTGCTTATAAAGGAATCCCAAGACTGTGAGGAGCTTGACAGTGAGATCCCTGATGTGAGGAAGGGCAGTGGCCTCACGAATGTCACGGTGGTCATAATGAGTGTACAGCGGAGTGGGACTCAGGTATTCAAACACCAGGCAATAATGTGGACCATACAGGAACTGATTCTGCAAGAGAAATGCACTTAAATCAACAAGAAAACACACCCTCACAATTATCAAAATAAAATTCCTCTTCCTCCATGAGATGGAGCATGAAGAATGAGTAAACAGATTAAGACCAAGGAATGAAGTTGTTGTTACTGACCAAGCCCATTCTGTCTGGATGAGCAGACCCATCAACTTCAGATAAGCAACTGTCCCTGCAGGGCCATCCCACACAGTAAGCCAATATTCCCTTTGTGCCTGACAGGAAAAAAAAAGTGTAGAGGTTTGGTTCCAGCATGGAAGGCACATTTGCATCTCTACCCAGTTAACTGGAGCACTGCAGCAGGCTTCACTTCATCCCATTTTTTGGATATATGGTTACCATCCAGAACTGTAAATGGGTTCCTGGGTTGCAGGAAGGAAATCATTAGGCTTGTCACTCAGTGTAGAGCCACCTTGTGTGGAAAAAATACTGTATTAATAAAAAGTGACAAAGAGGTAAAGGTAGTAGAAGTAGGATGATAGAAGGGCGGACAAAGAAATGGAATGGTATGGTGAAGGAAGGAGTAGGCAACACTACATGAAGTAAGCGAATGATGGTCGCTGCCACCTACCACCACAGGAACAAAGTACTGCATACAAATTTCCTGGACTAGGTAAAGAAACGAGACAGGGAGTGGCTGCCCCAAACAGGAGATGGGACCCTGCCAAGTTGACCAAAGTCTTCCCCACAGTATGCAGGAAATAATGGGGAGATTCAACTCCCAGGTCATTACTGAACTTCTCACCTGGGATGCACAGCACCACCTCAAGTAGGCTCTCCTCCCCTGCCTTTCACTCCAGAACAGATACCCAACAAACAGAAGCCAAAGAATTTTAAAGTATAGGGTCAGACAGCATCAGCAACCTACACCTGAAACTGAACCACTCAGGACCAAAAGGCATTCTGAAAACTTGGAACAATCATCTCTTTATTTAACTTGTTCATACTATGACGTATTATACTATTTACCGTCATTATCTCCAGACAATTTTGTTCAGTTTTGACAAGATGTCTCACAGGGAAGGGGTTAATCAAGGCTATATTTAACCCCCTCACTTCAGAATGTCACTCCGGAGGTTAATAAAATCGTCTGAAGGTAGCAAAAACAAACGGAACATTACATCATGGGGCTGAAGGGGTTAAACCATGCATGGACCCAATACACTCTCCTTTGTACATAACACCATTCAGCATGCTATTTAAGATAACTGAAAGTCTAATTCTCAACAGTCACGCCTCGTGTCTCCCTAGCCCACTAACTACACAGATTTAGAGTGCTACACTTCACAAACATCTAACTAAACAACCTCACACAACATAAATTTGACAGCATCCACTCCACAATGTCTGTACAATGTGCACTCCTTAACAACAACAGACACTAGTAAAGCCTTTGATACCAAACCTATATGCAAACTAATCATCAAAATTTACCACACACACACACTGACACACATTGAGAAAAAGACCAAATACTTACTTGCCAACACTTACAGGATAAACAAGCATATACACTCATGGACAAGCCATCACAAACTTTAAACTTCCCTAATGAAGTTACACAAAGCTCCATTCTTTCACTTACACTTCTCAACTTATACTTGCCTGATATAGCTCGAGGACAATAGGCTGACAACTCCTCCAACCAAATCCATCATCACATTCACTACCAGCAGCAATCATGACCACAGGTACTTCCCTAACATTACAGTTAATACAGTAAAGTGCCTGTGCCACATACCCTTTCCACTACAATTCTTTGTGACATGACACTAGACTCATCATAAAGGATCACATATAAGACATTACGAGGCAGTGCAGTCCCAGATTCAATGGATTCACAGCACTTACAGAGACAGATTTGGGGCTACTAAAAGAAACACTCCCTACGCTACAAACAATATATTAGATCAATGATATCCTATGCCTCACTGGCATACGCCCTTATCCTAGCTAACATTCATTACAACACATTGCAGGTCATACAGAACAACATTACACATCATCAATGGCTAAACCAAAACCACTCCCACAACTCACACCTTGAACTAAAGTCTTCCCTGTTTGGGAATATCCTGACATGAAAGGCACACAAAACAATCATCACACAAACATTACCAAGCCCACGTCAACAACATCCCACTTTGACATTCCTACAATAACAAGAAACACCCACATATTGTACTCACTTCATGTGCAGGGCAATACAACATTTCAACTAGAGAGCACTCAGAGTGCACATACCGGTACCTCCACCAATGCCATTGCCATTCCAAAGTATCCAAATCCGGATCCGTGGAGATAGGGTCCAGATCCGTCCCAAAACTTAATCAATTCTTTCTTGGCCCATGGCCCACCCTTCCACAAAATTTCATTGAAACTCATTGAGAACTTTTGTAGATACTGTGCAGGATACTCCAGATCCAGATCCACCCCAAAATTTAAACTTTGGCTGGCTTCAGTCCGATCTCTACCGTCATAACAGCACTCAACAGCTTACTTTCCACATCATACATAAAGAAAAACCTCCATAAATTTCCAAAATTTCATCCACCCAATATCATGTTTTGTTAATTCTTTTGCTTCCTGAGCTTCCTTACTTCAGTTTGTCACACATTTGTCTACCATATCATCATTTTCCTGGCCTTCCATGCCTCCTTCCACCTTCAAATTTACTCACACAACCAACCCCATTTTCACCACTATATTTCTATTCATTTTTTCTCTATGACAATGGCATCTATGCAAATTCTCTTCAACAGTACTTCTATATGTATTTTTTTCTAATGCAGCCTATGGTGCATCACATTTCCATAGTTTATGTAAGTCACACTATCTTACCAAAAGTCTGGCAAAGGGAACATGAAGCCATGGATCAGCACGGTGCAGCTCCAGCAATATATCTGCTTCTTGAGAACCAATTGGTTTGTAGACACGATGCAATACTTTAATTGCTAGTGGTCGGTCCTTGTGAAAGGTGTCCTGAAAAATATATTAAAGGTTTAGGAAATCACATTCATCATCATCATCATCATCCTTATTCTTACCTTAGGATGAGTGAGGTAGGATCCAGAAACAAAGAAAGAAAACTAAAAAATAAAAAAATAAAAAAATGGGAGAATTTTCACCAGCATGCCCAAGAAAGTGTGCCAGAAAATTCATTCATTCATTCATCATCCAATCCTACATTGCCCCATGAGAAGCGTAGGAGCCCAGGGCTAGGCATGTTGGTCCTGATATATAAGATGAGAGTGACCAGCCTCACTCATCCCTGAGTTGCATTACGTGAGCAATAAACCCCAACCACCCCTTGGATATAAACCTTCACCAGCTCAATCTCATTGGAGCGCTGTAATTACCCACTAAACCACCAGGCGCCAAAATTTGGTTATATGGTTATCACTCAGCATAGTAAATGGTTTCCTGGTGTACAAGAAACCATTTGGCTTGTCACTCAGTGTAGGGTCACACACAGGCAGAAGGAAAAGGAAAGGACAAAGGAAAGAAAGACAGAAGAGGGAGTGTAAAGTCACCCGTAGGCTGAAGGACAAGGAAAGAATGAAGGAAAGAAAGACAGAAGAGGATGGAATGAAAGAAGGATGGAGGAGAGGAAAGGGCAGACACCCAAGAGCGCACTATAT
Source organism: Coenobita brevimanus (assembly GCF_032717465.1). Taxonomy (NCBI): domain Eukaryota; kingdom Metazoa; phylum Arthropoda; class Malacostraca; order Decapoda; family Coenobitidae; genus Coenobita; species Coenobita brevimanus. Next base: position 66,535,308 of record NC_136976.1, read on the forward strand.
CGAGTGAGTGGATAATAATCATCATCATCATCATCATCATCATCATCATCCGGACCTCCTTTCCCACCCAAGGGCAGGGTGAGAAGTAGCAAAGTCCAGACAGCCCCAAACTGCCCAATCCAATGGGCCACGCTTCCATTCACTCATCATTCAAGCCCCTGGAATCCTGGCTCTATCGGATACGCCAAAAACATTCACCACGTTCTGTAGCTTCACATATCGTATCCGACAGAGTCAATCCAGATGCTTCCACGTTAAAAAGGAGTGCCAAAAATCCCTGATCATGCACATCTCCTCACAAAATTCATCCAGCCAGCTCAATCTCCTGTCAGTTCCCTAGCCTCACCGACTTACAAACCTCTCTTCCTCACACATTCATCCACCATATCTCTCCACTTTCTCCTTGGCCTACCTCACCTGCTCCCTCCTTCGAATTCGCTCAGATATACCTTCTTCACCACTCTGTTGTTATCCATTCTCTCCACATGATCATACCAGCTCAGTACACTCTCTTCAATTCTGGCGTCCACCGACTTCCTCACTCTGCATCTTTCACGAATCACATTATTTCGTATCCTATCCACCCTCTGTACTCCACATACATTCCTCAGCAGTCCCATCTCCACTGCTCTTACTCTTGACTTTTCATTTTCATGCCACACCATAGTCTCACATCCATATGTTAAAGTTGACACTAACACTCCTTCATGTAAGCCTCGTGCAGCTGCAACACTCAAGCCTCTGTTTCTTATCAAGGCCTTCATTGCACCAGCTACTTTTCTTCCTTGTGTCACTCTACTGTACTTTCAACTTCTTTTGCACATTTTCCTCTCTTTTCTATCACTGTACCCAAGTATTTGAACTCTCTCACCAATTCCAGTCTCTCTCCATTCACTGTTACATTGCACTGGGAGTCACCTTCTCTCTCAATAACCATCACTTTACTCTTTTCTACATTTACTCTCAAAGAACGACGCTTACAGACATCAGCAAAACTCTGCACTAGCCTACCAAGTTCTTGTCCGATACTTGCAAGCAGTACTGCATCATCAGCATACAACAAATTTGAGATATTATGTCCATCACCATTCATTACCATCCCTCTCTCCATTACTCGTGTTTTCACTTCTCTCATCATCCCATCCATATATACATTGAACAACCATGGGGACATCACACAACCTTGTTGCACGCCCACACTGATTGTGAACCCATTCACTTAGATGCCCATTAACCCCGACACATGCTTCACTACCATCATAAAAACTCTTGACACCACCCAACAGCTTACCCTCCACACCGTACATGCGCAAAACTTTCCACAATCCTCCTCTGTCCACTTTGTCATATGCTTTATATACAAGATAACATGAATAATAATAATCATCATCATCATCATCATCCGATCCTATGGCGCCCCATGAGGAGCGTAGAAGCCCAGGGCTAGGCAATTTGGTTCTAACATTTAAGATGAGAGTGACCAGCCTCACTCATCCCTGAGTGGCACTACGTGAGCAATAAACCCCAACCACCCCTTGGATATAAACCTGCATAGGTTCAATCCAATTGGAGCACCTTAATTACCCACTAAACCACCAGGCACCACAGTTTGGTCATATGGTTACCACCCAGTGTAGTAAATGGTTTCCTGGTGTACAGGAAATCATTTGGCTTGCCACTCAAGTGTAGAGTCACCTGTGGGCAGAAGGAAGAGGAAAGAATGAAGGCCAGAAAGACAGAAGAGGGAGTGTAAAGTTACCTGTAGGCAGAAGGAGGAGGAAAGAATGAAGGAAAGAAAGACAGATGAGGAGGGATGGAAGAGAGGAAAGGGCAGACACCCAAAGCAGCACTACATCGAGTGAGTGGATGGGGAGCGTCCCCACCTACCACATATAATAATAATTAATTAAAATAATACTGGATCTGAACTACTTGTGGAGTGCATATAGGGTGTGTTTCCTTGAGAATACTAAAGTTGTGTGCAGTGTTATGAGGCTAGCTATTATGAAAAAGATACAGCTTGGTGGGATGAAGAGGCTGAAATGGTAATGGAGGAAAAGAGGAAGAAGTGATTACAGGTGATGCAAAACTGGTTTTCAAATGAATGAGAAAAATACACTAATAGTAAGAAGCATATGAGGAGACTAAAAAAAAAAAAAGGGGGTTTACAATCTTGGAAGAAAAATTAATGTAAACAACCCAGAAAACAGGAAACTACAGTGGACCCGTGTTTTATGTGGGCGTTAAATTACACTAACCACCATCTACACGGCACCCCCAATCTTTACCCTTCTGCCTTTTACACTGGTCATTATGAGGTATACAAGGGAAGATTGTGACAACATACCCTGCAGCACTGCCTTCAACATACAAAATACCCACCCACATGGTGACGTGGCAGTCATGGGATACATGTGCATACGCCACTCTGGGCACACTTTCCCTGCCACTTCACCCACGCTGACATGCACTGTATCCCAAACTTGACCTATGCACGTATTAGACTCTTGTGTAGTTTGCCGACAGATTACTTGAACCATGATGAAGAAAAATGCTAATGTCATTAAAGACTTCTGGACAATCAATAACATCAATGACTGTGGGGTAAATGCTGTGGTGGTGCAGAGAGTAATACCAGAAATTATTCAGCATGAATGGAGAATGATGTTACCCCACATCTACCCTACGGTTCCACCTGTAATGATCATAGTCGCTCCGAGAGAGGTGGCAGAGGTGGTAAGGTGCATCCCGGGAGATGGTTTTGACGACATTATGTGGGTGGATATTCTGCAACTCGTTGGCTCAGAGACTGGTTCTGCATTGTAATTTTGATTTGGTATTGGTGCGGATCACTTAGCATCTTGCACAATGAACATGGAGGAAGACAAATACCGTAAAAATAATTCCAGCATATTTCACCTTCCATTACCTTGGCTCAGAGATTAATTCTGCATTGTAATTTTCATTTGGTATTGGTGAGGACCAGATAGCTTCTTGCATAATGAATGTGGAGGAGGACAAATAAAAATAATTCCAGCATATTTCACCTTCCATTACAAACTTCAATAAGTAGTTCCTTCAACAGAAGCCAGGTAAATATTTACCAATAAAAAATGCTACCATATTATCTCACTGAAACAAAGGTTAAGTTGCTCTCTATACTGAATAAAATCTGTTAACAAAATATATACAGTATATGTAATACTGGTATAGAGAAATTATATATAACATGAAACACAAAAATGAACAATGGTTTACATGAAGAGTAATCACTGCACAGGTGAATGCAACAGTGACACAGAAAGAAGATGCCACACAGGAGTAGATAACAAGTAGTAGTTAAATTCTGTATCACCAAATTTCACTACAATCATGAAAAAGAATCGCAACATACCATACCAGAAGTTAAGGGAGGACTGATGATGATAAACAGTACAGAGATTTATGAGTAGAATAGTGTCAGAGTGGTATCCACAACATGTAAAATAGGTGTGAGATCAAATAACAGAAAATAGATGTGGGTGAGTGGCATACTTTGTTTTTTAGGAATATGTAGAAATATAAATGTAAACATATACTGTAGTTACTGAACTACTATCTATATTACAGGGCAGTTTAAAATAGAATGAGCTGTCGGTCCCACTCACCAGCACTTTTATAATGATGGCTGACTGACCTCGGGCCAAAACTTGAGTGTACTTAAACCTCCCTGCCAACAAAGGCATGTCTTTTTCTGGTGAAAATTCTCCTTCTTCATCTGTGTATGGAGTTGTCTCTGTTAAGAAAAATAAGGATGTCTTAGTAAATTTCATACAGTAAAATCTGACAATCTGAAATCAGAAACTTAGAGAATTAAGAAGTGTCTGACTATATTATATAGTTCTCACAAAATATTCTTGTATTCTTGAAAACACAGCAAAGTTTTCTTTGCCAGTGTAGTGCATATACTACAAATTCAAATTTATGTATTAGCATTGAAGCAACTGAAAAATGGGAAAGCAGCTGGGGTTGATGAGGTGTATGCAGAGATGATTAAGTGTTGTGGAGAGAGCGAAATGAAGTGCTTGTTGGAGATATGTAAAAAGGCATGGATGTGCCAGTAGAGTGGAAAGAGGCTATGACTGTATCCCTCTACAAAAGTAAAGGTGAGTGAAGTGAGTGCAAGAATTATCGTGGCATAAGTCTACTGAGTGTGGTAGGGAAGGTATATGGAGGAATTATTACAGAGAAAGTAAGAGAAAGATCAGAAGTCCTACTGACGAACAGGGAGGCTAAGAGTGGCAGAGGATGTGTGGATCTAATATCTGCAGTAAGACAGATAGTGGAGAAGATGTGTGAGAAAGACTATAAGATGTTTTTTGGCATTTATGGATCTGGAAAAAGCATACAACAAAGTAGCAAGAGAAGGATTGTAGAAGGTTTTGTGCATGTATGGTGTAGATGGTAAGATGCTAGGTGCCATCAAGAGTTTTTACGATGGTAGTGAAGCATGTGCAAGGGTAAATGGGCATCTAAGTGAATGGTTCACGATCAGTGTGGTGTTGTGATAAGGTTGTGTGATGTCCCCATCATTGTTCAATATATATATGGGTGGGATGATGACAGAAGTAAAAACACGAGTAATGGAGAAAGGGATGGCACTGGTAATGAATGGTGATGGATGGAATATCTCAAATTTGTTGTTTGCTGATGATGCAGTGCTATTTGCAAATACCAGACAAGAACTTGCTAGATTAGTGTAGAGTTTTGCTGATGTATGTGAGCATCATGCCTTGACAGTAAATGTAGAGGGGAGTAAGATGATGGTTACTGAGAGAGAAGGTAACTCCCAATGTGATGTTGCAGTGAATGGAGTGAGCATGGAATTGGTAAGAGTTCAAGCACCTGGGTACAGTGATAGAAAAGAAAGCAAAAGGTGCTAAATAAGTGGAAAGTAGAGTGACACAAGGAAGGAAAGTAGCTGGAGCTATGAAGGCCTTGATAAGAAACAGAGGCTTGAAAGCTGCAGCTGCATGAGGCTTACATGAAGGAGTGTTAGTGCCAACTTTAATATAAGGATGTAAGACTATGGTGTGGCATGATAATGAATGTCAAGAGTAAGAGCAGTGGAGATGGGACTGCTGAGGAATATATGTGGGGTACAGAGAGTGGATAGGATACAAAATACAGTAACGTGATTCGTGAAAGATGTGGCGTGAGGAAGTCTGTGGACACCCGAATCGAAGAGAGTGTGCTGAGATGGTATGGTCATGTGGGGAGAATGGATAACAACAGAGTGGTGAAAACGGTATATCTGAGCAAATTTGTAGGACGGAGGAGGCGAGGTAGGCCAAGGAGGAGGTTGAGGGATATAGTGGATGAGTATGTGAGGAAGAAAGGTATGGAAGTCAGTGAGGCTAGGGGACTGCCAAGAGATCGAGCTGGTTGGAAGAATGTTGTGAGAAGAAGTGCATGATCACAGATTTGGCACCCCTTTTTAACATGACAGCATCAGGACTGACTCTATCAGATACATTTATGTGAAGTTACAGAATGTAGTGAATGTTTTTGGTGTACCACATAAAGCCTAGAGCCAGGATACTGGGGGGTTAAATTATGAGTGAATGGAAGTGTGGCCCCTTGGACTGGGCAAACTTAGGCTGTCTAGATATTGCTGCTACTCACCCCGCCCTAGGGTGGGAAAGGAGGTCCAGATGATGATGATGATGATGATGATGATGATGATGATGATGATAATATTTTCATCCATTATCCAACCCTATGTTGCCCCATGAGGAGCACAGGAGCCCAGGGCTGGGCAAGTTGGTCCTGATATTTAAGATGAGAATGATGAGAATAACCTCAGTAAAAATAACCATACACATTTCAAAGTGCAACACTACTCCCCTTTTTGTTAACATATAATAAGTACCGCCAATCAGTCAATTCCTTCCCATTCCTGCTTTCCCACTTGTACTCAACTGTTCAACTCTTTTCTTCAATAAAAATGGAGTCTAACTCATCAAACACTGTATTACCACACAACTCACTTTCATATACTGTACAATACTGTACTCTCTGCCTCTGTCTATCTCTCTGCATTTTGTCCACATCCATACCACTCCATCATACCACACTGCATACCCCATGATCCTTCCACAACAAAACTTTAGATGCTGTAGTTCTGTCCACTCTTTGGTGCTGGAGAGACACCCTCCTGTCGTGACACTGATTTAGCTGGGCAGCTCCACTGGTTATACAAACATCCTTCATTTCTCTTCATCCCCCAAAAGGATGGTGGACTGCAGGAGGAGAAGAACTTCTGCAGTTCACTGGGTTCACATCAAGATGAGGCTGGGGCTGCGGTTACTATTACTGTCCACTCTTTAAACCAGTAAGTACTCTTAGGAAACTTAACTGCCTAGGTGTTCCATATCTCCATCACTCCATTTTAGTTCCACACCAAAAGCTGTAATTGGTACCAACAAACTTCTTCAATACCTTCTTAACCACCAACTAATCCTATTCTAGTACACTATGCAATGCTCCATCATGCTCAAGCAACGTTTTTTCACCGCACCAACAACAGATTCAGTGCCTTTAATCCTCCATACGGGAGCTCATAGGTAACTAGAATGAGTGTTTAGAGAGCACAGCAATGCCATGCTCAAACTCTGACCTTGACCCATGACACTGACTGTGCACCAAAATCAATGTAGGCTACTGTACTGTATTAAACTCTAGGCTACCACACAACTGGAGACTGCATTTGTGCTGATCCACTTTCTAAGAATACAATGTGCTAACCAACCCTATGGCCTGATCCCAACTTGCCTACTAAAGATCCTCTACAACCCCAAACAGACTAGATATGGTTCTTCAGGACAGCCTACTGCTGTTGTTGAGTAACTGCAGACTGTCTGGCTAAGCAAAGCCATCAACTGCAAGGAAGCAACCACGCCTAAAGGACCATTCCAGGCAGTGACCCAATGTATCCTTGCAGTAAGGTGCGTGAGGTGCAAGGAAGAGTGTGGTGGTTTGGTTCCCAGATGGACATCACACCTGTGTCTCTCTACCCAGTTAACAGAGGCAGCATAGTAGGCTCCACATCATCCCATTACATGATTATATGGTTACCATCCAATGTTATGAATGGTTTTCAGAGCTACAGGAAACCATAAGGCTTGTCACCCAATGTAGAGCCACCTGAAGTAGAAAGAAGGGTAACAAAAAAAGACAGAAAGAATGGGAGAAGTAGTAAAAGTGGAGGGCAGACACGAAAGAAAGACTAGAAGAAGGAAGATATAGGCAGCACTTCATCAAGTGAGTGGATGATGGTCACCACCAACAACCATGACACAGCCTACTGTGTTGTGAATAAGTAGATAAAAGACAGTGACATTAGAAAGTTTTCAATGAATAAAACAGTGGAAAAAAACTGATGTGACACTACTTAACTTGCCTACAGTACTAAAAACCCTCTATGAACCCAATTTGACGAAATAACCTACCAAAGGGCACTCCAGAGATAAAGCAGACACAAGACAGCACCGTTAAAGAGGTTTAAGGGATTAAAACAAAAGTGAGAAAAACTGACCATCAAGGACCCCTCTCCTGAGCACCACCATCCAACTGTCACAGTTTTTCTCTGCAAGAAACATCCTTGGTACTACTTTTTTGGGGGAAGGGGGGCTCTATTATTACCTCCATCAACGACATTGAAGGAGGTTGCATATTTACCTATATCTGTCTGTTTGTTTGTCTGTCCACATGATGTCTCCACAAGTACTCAATGAAATTCAATGAAATTTTGTGGAAGGATGGGCCATGGGCCAAGAAAGAAATTATTAAATTTTTCGAGCGGATCTGGATCCGGAGTATCCTGCACAATACTGTATCTCCAAAAGTTCTCAGGGAATTTCAATGAAATTTTGTGGATGAGTGGGCCATGGGCCAAGAATGAAATAATTAAATTTGCTGGCAGATCTGGATCCAGATCCTATGTTTCCCGCACAATATCTCCAAAAGTTCCCAATGAATTTCAATAAAATTTTGTGGGGGAGTGGGCCAAGGGTCAAGGAACAATTGATTGGATTTTGGGGCGGATCCAGATTCTATGTATTCCACACAATACCTCTGCAGATCCAGATCTGGATACTCTTTAATGGCATTGGCACTGGCGGAGGTATGCACTCTCGGAGTGCTTTCTAGTCTTTTTATTTCTTCTTAGAGGGAAGAACAATTTGCAGGATTCTAGCCTTTGGTTCCTTCTTCCTTGCAATGAGAGAAAGGGAGAGAGAGATTGATTGATCGATTCAGTGTGCATGGAGCCAATGTATCTGGAGGCTCTACTGTGCACATACCGACAATGACATGATCACAATAGCTATGCCTTAGGGATCGCTAATTAAAATTCATCATTTCCTTCATCATTTCACTTTTTATAACCAAACCATACGTGTTCGCTAAGTGTCAACAAGTGGGTTGGCTGAGGGTTAGTGCCCCTCTCCCTAAAACAACTAACTCAAAGTGAAACAGCCACCCCTCACAGGATTATGGCATCTGGCTATAGACAGACAGATAGATGGACAGACCACTTCTTTCATTCTTTTAGATTACCCAATGCTTTCTTTTCACCTCAGTACCACAAATCAGTTTCTCATTTGCTGACTCAAGACACTATCTCCCCCATGCAGAGCCTGTACTGCCTCCCTCCAAGTCCACTTACTCTTAAAACCTGAAATAAGCATTCAAGGCAACCCTGCACTACAAATAATTAAATAAAATAAACAAGCAAAAATTTTACTGGATTCACCAGTTTTCCTTCCACAAAACACATATATAACATCATATCATTAAATTTTCCTAGGTCCTCTTGAGTCCATAAATATCCTACAGTCTATCTGAACATCATTATCATCATCATCATCCTGTGGGGGTACATGCTGCAGGGTGCACACCCTCATGCACCATCTGGCTCTATCCATGGAGATCCCTAGGTGTAACTCTGCAGGTCACAACTCTTCCTTTTTAACTACAGTGCCCTCGCACAGTGAACGTATTCAGAGTAAACAATTCACCTAGTGAATGAGCAGGGGGTAATTACGTCAACAAAACCATAATGAACGAGCTGAACCCCGAGTGAACGAAATCAGGGGAAAGAGTAGGCCATAACTGCCATCGCCCATCTTGAACGATCCCCCCTCCCCTAGTAGACGCTGCACAAAAGGCCAGATCTGAGCAACTTGTTGAGCAGAATCCAATGGGGGACGAAGATGTGCCATGTCGAAGATCAGTAAAATTCTAGTGGCAATGGATGTTCTGAGAGAAGAGGTCAAGACAAATGAAACCAGCTACCTTAGGACACAGGAAGTGCTCAGTGGAACAGAAACCACTTTTCGTTATTACACTGAAAGGCACAATACAAAAGGCAACATAAGAAAAACACTCTTCACACGTTACTACCGAACTCAAGAACAACAGGAGCCAATTGCCTCCACATCATCTATACACATCCTAGTGAGGACAATGATGTAATGTCAATGGTGTCATCTTTGGACTTTGAAGGTTTTATGGGAGAGGTGAATGAGGTAGAGGCACGTGGGGAAGTGGTTCAGTCAAGCGATGAGGGCGGGACTGGTGACAGGAACGAGGGAGTGGAAGGTGATGTGTTGGGGACACCCTAAATATCTCCCTGCCTCGGAACCACTTATATGCAAGCCAATCAGGACTGCCATCTGTTCCGCTTCAGGTAAATAACCATGTGTTTTATATCTTATATATCTGTACTGTATGTGTTTGAAATGTGCCCTTAGTACATCTCTATGGCTCAAAAAATGGACTTTGAGGAAGTGGTGTCACCCATATGCTATTTTTCCCATAAGATACATTGTTCACAGTGAACAAGATTGTCGTCTACCGCCCATAAACTCATTCACTGTGCAAAGGCACCGTATCTCTCAACGAAAACAATCAACTTGCTCCAGCCATGAGTTCCATGGTCTTCCACTAGGTCTCCCCCACCCCAGGTTAATTCTCTGAGATTACCCTGTGTGCATGATCAACCTCAGGAAAATAGGTCATGTGCCCATATGACTGGAGTTGGCACTGGTGTATTATGTGGGCATTAAACCTCAATTCAGTCTCATGAAATAATCTCTTGTTCGGCACCCAGTTCATTCAAACATGCTTTCTCCATTCCCTAACTGCAAATATCTGACTCACACATCCCCTACCACTCTCTTGATCACTCAAAAGACCTGATGCTGTATTAGCTGTACCTTCTTTTTCAATATTCTCCCATATACTTTTCCTACAACATCTAGAGAATTATTCCAAGATAATTTTTACACACATTCACACCATTTTCACTTTTGTACATATAGAGTCATCCCCATTTTCCGTTCCACTGATATAACTCAATTCATGCAAGCTTTCTGGCACACATCAATTTTCTGGAAACTGTTCACTGCACTCTCTCCATTACATTTTACCATTACTGTGAATACCACATTAACACCTACTGCCTTTCCATTTTCTTCAGTTGCTTCACTTTTGTCACATTTAAATTGATCAATAATTATGATAATGATCAAGTGGGTAACAGAACATCTGAAAGAACATACACCAGTGAAATGTGTAATGAAGGATTGCAGTTAAAATCAAGTACAAAAGCTTTCGTGTCGCTCCTCTGACATAATGCAGTAAAGATTAGAATGTGGATGAATAAATATTGTAGAAACTATTGATTCAACAAATGACTATAGGAGTGCTGCCAAGCGTCAAGCAAGTTGAAGCTCTTGAATTATGCAAGTGTTGTACTATAATTCACATAGTATCGTAGTGTGACATACTACCACAATTTATAACAACATTAAAACTAATACAGTATTGCAGAGCTGAATGGTATAATTAACAAAGAAGCAAAACCAAGATGAAAAGGGGGAATACACTTGAAAATCTTCTTTTAATGAAGTAGTACTAGAGCAAATGTGGGTAAGCCCTCTTTAAATGTAAATGCTATGGCAAGATACCAGGTACTGTACTGGCAAAGTATTTTACAGTTCAGTGCTTAATTATGGAAACACGCAGTGACAAGCACAACTCTGTCTCCAACTGCTTGAACGAAGTCACTCCTTACCTTCTTCTTCATCCTCATTTAAGTTATCTTCTTCAGCATCCAAGTGGGTATCCACTTGATCATCATCACCACCATCATCATCTGTCTTCAAAAGCTTTTGCTTACCTTCCTCTTCCTCATCTTCTTCCTCTCCATCACTTTTTGTTTTCTCTTCCCCTCCTCCTTCATCATCTTTCTTCTCATTTTGACTGTTTTTTTCTTTTTTATCTGCAGTTTGCTCTTCATCACTTTTTTCTTCCTTTTTAGGAGGGTCTTCATTTGCCTCCTCCTTATTGTTGGTTTGTTCTTCCTCTTGTTTCTGTTGCTGTTGCTCACCTATTTCCCCATCTTCTCCACCGTCTCCTTCACCGGTGTGACCATTCTTTGCCTCTGCATCCCCATCCACACCTTTTGCAAGGTCCTCTCTGTATTCATCAGTTTCATGGTAGGGAATTTTAACCTCATCAGCACCTTCCTTCTTTGTGATTTTGGTCTGTTCATAGAGGTGGACAAGTCCGCCAGTCACATGAGCAAGCATGTGATGCCTTGGGGGTCTGATGAGAGGCAGATCATCTGTTGACAACCTGGTGGCAATGGAAAGTAGTTTACCATTCACATATGAGTACGTACTTTAAAATACAGCAGAGTATAATAGCATCCATTTGCTTTGACCCTAAAAAAACTGATGCATAGTAACAGACTGAAATGAAGACAGTACTGGTAAAAATAAATAAATACATATGTATATAAAAAAATAAACAAATAAACTTAATGTGAACTCAGATATTACATGCTTGATATGAAGGCCAAAGGGAAGAGAACGTAGAATTATCTGATAATCACAAACAGGCAACAAGAAAAGAAAGAACATGTAAGATTTAAAGTTAAGACACCTGGGTGTAATAGGAAGAAATTTCTTGCACACAAAAAACAGTAGCAGGCAAGCCATTAAATTTAAGAGATACCAATGTAAAATTAAAATAGCTAATCCAAGTACAATATATACTGTACTCCAAGTATAGTACAGCATATGCTTCAAGTCCAGTAAAATTTCATTTGTGAACACCCATTTTGTTTTAATACTTCAAAATATGATTTTCTGATATGCTTTGATGTACAGTGAATGATCCTGATCTTCATTTTCATTGTAAATCATTACTTTCAATTAAAGTAGAAGCCCGTTTTCCCCAACAATCTTAACAGATCAGATAACTGGAGAGGGTTTTGGAAGGAAAATTGTGGAGTTACAACAAAGCAAAGTATCAATCGATTCTGAAATATGAGAATAGCTGAAGTGAAAATCATATCCAAGTCTGGGTAAAACTGGCTTTTAATTTAAAAATTTGGGGGACGTACCAATGTCAGGAAGCCATATACAGTAATCCCTCAATTATCTGGACGCTCCATATCTGGTCATGCTCCACATATGGACGCTAGGCCTTGGCTCTAGTAGGTCCATATCCGGATTTATTTATCCATAACCAGACATAAAAGTTCTGGCAACAGCGGCTGACAGACAATAAAAAAAAAGAAAAAAAAAAGAAAGGCTGCTGGGTGGCTTGCTGGCCTCTCTGTTCACACATGGGTAACAGACCATAACCCACAAGCTGAGCTAAAATGGCTGTCCGGGTTCCTACCGAATAGTGAAAGTCGTCTGGTCGCCAGCATCTCTCATAACATACTGCCAGCAAGCAAGTACATTCAAACCTTGATTTAAGGCACCTCCATTTAACCCATACACCGCGGGCTTGTTTACCAATGACTTGCGTGTGCTGCAGGGTTATTTGGGCTCCGACAGACTCTCAAAAAATATTTGCCAAAAATCAGTTATTAGTCCTAGAATAATAAAATTATATATGCTTATGGCACATACCTTCAGCTTTCTCCTGGAATGATTGTTGAGCCTTCGTCGGTTACCGTAGGACTTGTGGAGACCTCTGAAGTAGGGTAACGAAGTCTCCACTTTACACTTCCCGACAACCCGTAATATGATTACCACAGCCAGATACAAACACTATAAACACTATTCTACAATTTTCAAGTAGTTTGGGATCCATACTCAAAAAAAAAACACTGTGAAAGCAATGGAAACTACGAGTGCGTCTGATCGTCGCACTGGCACTAGTTCGCTTTTGTTACTCTGTCATTTATTATTCATAAAACCCCTCACACTTTATATTTCTATTACTATATAACACTTATATATATCTACAGTCTTTATCCATAAGTTTCCTTCAGTAGTATTAGTTTATTGTCACTGTAGGGATTCAATTTCTTTCAGTAAAATACGTAGCATTCACTTTCTCGTCCTGTATACTGGCAATGAGAGTGAATGTCACTTTCATCTTCACTCTCATAACTCATAGCATTCAGACATGCTAGAGTGAAACTTTCACTTTCATTACTCCTAGGGTATATACTCGTATTCTTATAATACTACTCATTTACATTTCTATTTACGTTCTCTATTTTATTTACGTTATTTACATTTCTATTTTATTTACACTGTGTTGTGCACTGTCACTTGAAATAACTTATAAAACTATTTTCCATTGTTCACGTATATTTACATTCATTACTTTCACTTGCTGTTTACACATTATTTACAATTCCACTTGCACTGTTTTACTCAACAGAAAGATTGTAGTCACTCTTTTATCAATTGTCAGCCCTTTACCTCTTTTCACACGAGGTTTAGTAGGGGGTAAAGGTCACAGAGCCATTTGCATAGGGGTGAAAAAAGGCCTTGAAGTCAGCAAGAAGAAACAGTCCCCTCACTTCGGAAGATGAGAGTAAACTGATAACGGAGGGCTAGCCTGGAGGCCTGTTTAGGGGTTATTCAGAGTTACCAATATTACTTCTTGAAACAGCTAAGTCTAGCACTGATATGATTGGCAGGAAATCTAGACAATACATTATAAATTTGGTAGTTCCAGGTGAATGTAAATATCACTTAGGCTTCTCCCTTTCCTCCTTACATGTATATTTATTACGAAAATAGATTAGAGGCCTACTTAGGAGATATATTTTCAGAGCTGCCAATGTTAAATCTTGAAACAGCTTTGTGTAGCACTGATATGATTGGCAGGAAATCTAGACAATACATTATAAATTAGGTAGTTCCAGGTGAATGTAAATATCACTTAGGCTTCTCCCTTCCCTCCTTACATGTATATTTATTACGAAAATAGATTATACGGCATATTTCAAGGGGAAAAAAACAGCGAAAATTAGCGAACGAGTGCACGTGAGGTGTTGTCAGGTGATAATTAGCCAATTCCAGGTGTATGGCACTCTCACTTACCTTATTTCTTTCTTGTATATATTATTTGGTATAAGAATACGACATAGGGCTTATTTCAATGGAAGAAATCAGTGAAAAATTCCAGGGAAGATTTACTTAGCGTAGCATGGCCTGGCAGGCGAGAGGATAGGGTAATGGAGGGGGGGTAGGGAGGGGAGTCAAGAACGGGGAGAAATGGCTAAATTGTCAACAATGGATGGGAGTACAGATGAGATTAGGAGTGCTGACTAGTGTTGGACATTGGCAGTACTGATAGATGATACAAGCCCCCACTTGGAAGCCCGGGTGAATTCAAAATAACACAGAATCACAAAAGCGACGCCCCGCGGTATGATCCCTTGCTCCCAAGCATCACGAAAGTGACGCCCCGCGGTTAAGGGGTTAAGGGATTTCAGATTTAAGGGACCCCATATTCTACCTGACAAATGGACAGGACCATTCAAAAAGTCCGCTGCTTGAAACATTAATATGTTTCTTTATACAGTAGCTGTAAAATAATATTCATGATCATATAAATCAGTAAGATAAGTGAAACAATCATTGCATTTCATAATACGATTGTCTTTATATGTGGTAAAACAACGGACATTTTCAAGTAGGGGACATTTTCAAGTAAGGGACAAGTTGATTCCCCATTTAGTCCCTTAAAACAAGGTTTGAGTGTAATACCGACTGCAACCCACAAGCTGACTGCAAATGCACGTCTATCTCGCACCAAATGGCCAACGTTGTTCAGCAGCCAGGATCACGGGTAACATACCGTCAGCACGCAAGTAATACCGAACGCAACCCACAAGCTGACTGAAAATGCCCATCAGCCTCCTCAACAAATAGTCAGTTCCATGGCCAGCCTCACTTCTCCCCCCACCCCAATCCCTCCTCCATCTTCATCCATGCTCCCCGCTGCCAGGGCCCAGGTTTATCTCCCTCCTCTCCCTGTTCCTCAGTCCTACCCAACAATCATGCCAAATACCATCCACCAGTGAGTTTTTAAAGTTTTTGGCGATTTATTTGAATACTACTGGTCATATCAAAATTCTGAAAACACCACGAGAAAGTTCATGTAATTCTACATCCAGACATATACTTAGCTCTTGCACGGTGTTGGCAAAATTTTGCTCTAGGATGTTGTGAAGTTATTTGAAGGTATTTTTTACTCTTGAACAGCTTCATTCTCACTGCATTTCTGTACTTTTACTCATCAGTTTTGTGTGTTTTTATTAGCTTATTGTAGGGTATAAACACCAGCAAAGATGAAGGTATACAATTTATACCAATATGACCAATTTCCAGGGGCATATTTGGCTGTGATTTGTGTGTGTGTGTGTGTGTGTGTGTGTGTGTGTGTGTGTGTGTGTGTGTGTGTGTGTGTGTGTGTGTGTGTGTGTGTGTGTTGCGGAAGCAGCCATCACTCAGTGTCTCAAAAACTTAAAAACTGTTTTTGCTACAATCTTCAATGATTTTTTTGTGTGGAAATTTGCAGTTTATGAACTGCTTTCTTAGTGCCTAGCACTACAATGGATATTCCCATATGTGTTCTGATGTCTACATAGCTGAAAGACCGAAGAAGACTGCCACAACTATGAGGGGTATTATACATTATAGGTAGGGTATCCGTGGATTTTTCTGTCTGTGCATTGTTTTCTTAGTGTCTAGCATTACAGTACTCGTCAGAAGTATGAAGCACCCTGCGTCCCTACTACGAAACAAACCTTTCAACATTGGAAGAACATATAAGTAATGCATTTTATTTACCTTTAGTGCTTCGTAGGGTATCCTTTATGCTTCTTCACGGACCTGAGACGTCTTGGAAGTGAAAGGGCGAGGCTCCTGAGGTGCTGGAGGGGTATTTTCTCCCGGGAGTCACGAATTGCAGTTTCCAGCTTAGGCAGAGAGCTCACGTCCTTCCCTTGGAGACTCTTCTTTACGAGGTACCAGAGGTTTTCAATTGGGTTGAGGTCTGGGCTATTTCCGGGCCAGTCTTTCATGAATGAGACCTCGCAGTCATGAAGCCATTTGGTGACCGATTTGGCCTTGTGAGCAGGTGCATCGTCCTGCTGAAACACTTGTGCACCTGTTAGCTTGAAGGACTCTGGTAAATGATCACACAGTAGCTCCAGGTAAACATCCTGATTCACTCTAACGTTCTTTGGAAGCACAACAAGCTTCCCCAAACCTTGCCCCGAAAAACAAGCCCATACCATGAGTGAATCAGGATGTTTAACTGTACTTTCTACATACCGTGGGTCAAGTGGGTCACTACCTTTGCATCGGTACACACGTGCTCCTCTGTTACAGGTTACACTAAACGTTGCCTCATCAGACCACAACACTGACAACCATTGCTCCTCACCCCAGTGGAGATATTTATTAGCAAAGGCAAGCCTACAAAGTCTCTGGTTCTTTGTAAGAAGAGGCTTTTTCACAGGCCTGTGACTTGTGTAACCAAGTTCATGAACCCTACGAGACACAGTTCTCACAGACACCTCACCAAACACTTCCGGGTTGCTTTCCTTTATTTTTCTTGCACTCACACGAGGATTAAACTCCACTGCACTTTTTAAAACATTAACAGACCTTGGGGAAGTTTTCCTAGGCCTACCAGACCACGGCTTCTTTGTGGGAATTTCACCACTGTTTTCCACTCGAAACCGCGCACACCAACGACGCACTGTCGATCGTGCCACACCAACCAATTCACTAATTTCCTTTGTCTGGTGGCCTGCCTCCTTTAGAGCAATGATCTGGGATATGATTTCACTCAATAGTTCTCGGGTAGGTGCCATAACAACTTGGCGAAAGCCAAAACACTGCGGGACACTCGGTAAAAAAAGGCGCAATTTCAGAGGGAGACGCAGCGGAGCTCCTCTCTCTCAGGCAGCCCGTGGGCAACTGAGGCGGGAACCAACCAGCACGTCGGAAGGCCTCAGGCTACCGTGACGTCATGCTCGCGGCGCAAACTTGTGGCTCAATTTTTACCCCCAAAAACGGGTGATTCTTTTTTGGCCATAAGTATTGCGCGCCCGGAGGAAGGCGCTGAGTAATTTTGATGAGTACTGTACATTGCATATTCCCATGTGTGTTTTGATGTCTAAATACAGCTGAAAGACCGGAGAACACTGCCAAAATTAGGATGGGTATTGTACATATAGGATGGGTTTTTGTGGATTTTTTTTTTATCATTGTTTCCTTGGTGTTTAGCATTATTTTGGATATCAGTATGTGTGTGTTTTGATGACTATATACAGTAGCTATGGCAGAAAGACTGGAGAACTTTGCCAAAATTAAGAGGGGTCTATCTATCTATCTATCTATTGCCAGATGCCATTTGAACAAATAGGTATGGTTTTTGTGGATTTTTATTTTAATGTATTGTTTTCTTAGAGTCTGACATTATTTTGGATATTCATATGTGCATTTTGATGTCTAAATATGGGAGAATGACCAGAGAACACAGCCAAAATTAGGAGGGGTACTGTGCATGTAGGTAGTTTTTTTTTGTTTTTGTTTATACAGTATATAGTTTTCATAGTGTCTAGCAATATTTTGGATATTCCTATATGTGTTTGATGTCTAAATATGGCAGAAAGACTGGAGACCACTGTCAAAATTAGGAAGGGTAATGTGCATATAGGTAGGGTTTTGTGTGTGTGCTTTTTTGTAGTTGTTTATACAGTGTTTTCTTAGTGCTTAGGATTATACTGCATATTGCATAGGATTATACTGCATATTCCAATGTGTGTTTTGATGTCAAAAAACAGCTGAAAGACCACAGAACACTGCCCAAATTAGGAGGGGTACTGTGATTTTTTTTTTTTTCATTGTTTTCTTGGCATTTAGGATTATACTGCATATTTCAATGTTTGTTTTGATATCTTAAAAAGGCCAAAAGACCACAGAACACTGCCAAAATTAGGAGGGGTACTGTACACATTAGTAAGGTTGTGAATACTGGTAGTTTTTTTTTTTTTTTTTTTAAATGCTTCATTTTCTTAGTGTTTGGGATTAGACTGTGTATTCCAATGTGTGTAAAAAAAAAAAAAAAAAAAAAGAGAGAGAGAGAGAGAGAGACAGAGAGAGACTGCAAAACACTGCCAAAATTAGGAGGGGTACTGTGCATATTGGTGGTTCTTTTTTTTTTTTGCTTTGTTGTTCGTGCACTGCTTTCTTAGTGTTTAGGATTATAATGCATAAATGCATATTGCAATGTCTGTTGTGATGTCTAAAAATAACCAAAAGACCGTAGAACACTGCCAAAATTAGGAGGGGTACTGTACATACAGGTTGAGTGTAGGTACCGTACGGTATGGGTGCAGTAGAGGATATTGCTCCGTATCCGGACAATGCCTGTATCCAGAGATGCCTTTGGCTCTATTAGGCTACACCAGATAACTGAGGGATTAATATACTTCAGTTTTCAACTTGAATATGCTCTGGAAATTCTTTCGTCCTAGAGTGTTCTGGAGATCATACTTAACTCAGGACATAAAAGCAAGTGAAACTGTATGACAACAATAAACTATTGCAACAGGGTATTCTTTTTACTCTACTTTGGACTAAAATTGCCATCTCTACATCTTGAACGCTGAGTTGTAAAATAACACTGAATATGATGCTAGTCATCAAGAAGTGCTCTGAAAAGGATGCACAGCCACAGCACCGTCTTTATTTGCCACTTCGCATCACAAAATGAGCTGTAAAGGGACAAAATTCTAGGCCAAGCGAATGGAAGTGAAGCTTGGACATTGCTGGAAGGACACAAGGCAAGAATGAGAGCAGTGGAAATGAGTTATTTAAGAAGAGCCTGTGGAGTCACATGGAGAGACAGACTGACAAATGAGGATATAAAGGAGCATTGTGGTGTGGATGTGGATGTGATAGGAAGCGTTAGGAGTAGTACACTGAGGTGGTTTGGCCATGTGGAGAGGATGGAGGGTGAAAGACTGACGAAGAGAGTGTATGTGAGTGAGGTGGAGGGGGGAAGAGGGAGGGGGAGGCCGAGGATGAGATGGAGAGGTATATGAGAGATGGGTGTGTGGGTTGGTAGCGGGGCAGTGAAATGGCAGGGGACAGGGCGACATGGAGGCAATTTGTTTGTGACCACCTCGAACGGGATTGAGGCATCTGGCAATAGATAGATAGATAGTTAAGGTGAAAACAGTATAGTCTCAAAACTTTAAAAATTTAGGCTATGGAGAGAGGTTAAAAACACTGAGATTACTGTACCCAAATCAGCCTACAAGGGAGCATGAAGAGACATGATAGAAATATAAAATCTTGTGCAGAGTTCACGACCAAGAAATGTGCAAGGATGTATTTCAAGTATGAGAGTACCTAACAATGGGACACCACAAGAGGATATTCATAGTAAGGAAAAAGTTAAACAAGAGGGAATATTCTTGTTACAACCTAGCAGTGAATAACTAGTGTGTGTTACCTCACTATTAATACCAGTACCGGTATATCTGAATGAAATCTAGATAGGCTAACACTTTGAAAATTAGTATATGATTACAAACTCTGTTCAGTAATCTCAACTATTACTACCACCATTCAGTACAGTATGCTCAAAGTTCAGAGGTGGATAACCTGTGTTACCAGCCTTTTCCACAATGTCATCTATAAGTGTCCGTAAACAATCTGTTCATTTTTTTTTTATCTTAACTTCAGCATGCTTAATTCCTCACTTATCAAAACTTTAATGTTATTAAGCCTACATTACAATATTTGAATTTTAATAACTACCAATTTATTAAATTTAGCTTGTACTTTCAGATTATTAGGTTCCTTCATGTTAATTATTTCCCTTAAAATGACCTTGCAAAGGAAATGTAACAAAGAGAATTGCACAGATGAATACTTTATGGTCCATTGGAAGCATTACTGGTACTTTATTAACTACCCTTTGATAGTCCAAAAGTAAAATAATACCCAGAGCACTGTGCATTTGTCAGAAGTTTAACAGGCCAATGGCCATGAGATAATACATTTCCATGCACCCCAGACCGGCCTTGAATAATTCTTTTTCAAATTTCTGAAATCGAATTCACGGTTCTTTTTCTTATAGATGTAAAGAGAATCGTCTAGGGCACCTAGGAATGTGCTTTTTAGCTTCCTAAACCCATCCTGCGATTTGTGGAAAATTTAATAAAATTACGAAGCATGAGCCATTAACACGTAAACATATGGGCAATAACATCCAAGATGAACTGACCACCTGGGTGCCTGGGATGGTAGAGTAAGATCATGTAAACATACCAGTGACCTTCGTTCCCTTCCCATAATTGTTTCCAGTTTTTTATAGATCACACTCAAAGCCACCAGCACTAGCGCTGAAGGGCATTGTTTGATGCCGGTGGATACTGTAAAGCCTGCGGGATACATACTATACATACAGCACTTAATATTTCTCCCACATCTCAGCTTCAAGGTTCTCAATCAAACACCATTTAATGTAAAATACTGATTAAAAAAAAAAAAAAAATCCCCATTAATAAGACTGCAATAGGACACTTCATTTTTACCCTACAACATAAATTCATATAACCACCAGTAAATGCACACTTGCAACCGCTTACCAACAATAGTCTCAGTATATCTGGCTGTTCAGGAATCACCTTTAAATGTCATCAACTTAACTACTAAGAACAATCAACAGATCCAAATAAAAACCCTTATTATACAATGACATACTAGGGCTTTCATTAAGCTAAGAGATTCCATGAGCTGTTAATTAGTGTTGAATATGAATGGTGGGGTATCTGAGACTGGAGAAGCAGCCATGTTCACTGACTGGAGGGCTGATAAATTGAATTTTAGGGCTTAACAAAGGCAGTGTGTTTATTGTGTAGAGATGATTATGAGTGTTTGAGGTACGAAAGGCAGCCATGTCCGCTGTTTGGCGGGCAGAGTCTCTTCTATTCTAAACCCAACTCCGATCACTTACTTCACCCATCGCTGAAACCCGCCCCCGCTACCAACTTTTGAAGAATTGGTTGTCGTCATCTTAATCTACTTTAAAGATAAAAATGATACACGGCCTCCCCTGTCGCGGGAAGCTAGCGCTTCTATTGTTTACAAACCGACTGACGGAACAAAATACTACAGCATTGCGCACGCAAGCTGGGATTTCGTTCACAAATGTTTCCATAGTTACTACAGTTATCCTTTTTTATATGCTGACTTATTACGAAATCAGTAGTCGTAAGACTCTCTCTTACCTTTCCTAACATCCCTATTAGATAAGTTAGTCGACATGGTGTTGACTGAAAAGAAATGCATTCATGCACAACTCATGGTATTTTTGTGATACACTCAATATCACTAAAATGCCTAAAAAATGCAGGTGTAAAGTCTGTGTAATCGATCATAGGCCGACTCAACAGATTAATCAGATAAGTCGCCTAGCAAAGGTTTGAGCCACGAATTGATATGTGGTCTGAGTTTATATATATATATATATATATATATATATATATATATATATATATATATTGCGTCGTAGGTGTGTAATGTCCCTCAAACACCGCTTGTGATGTTGGGAAAAATACAAACATAAAAGGGAGGAAAGCATAACGGGGGATAGTTACGAGGGAACACAGAAAGCGCACCGGCAGAATGTTTGCGCTAACTATTCAGTGCCGGGCACCGTAAAAACGGCCTATTTAATAACAAAGGCTTCTTTAAAAGTATTAAAACCTTTAGAAGAATGAGGCATGCTTCCTGGCAGTGAATTACAATATCCTATTGTCACAAACCGAGACTAAGCTTTTTGTCTCCCCCTCCTTCACAAAGGTCCATATACCACAATCCATTTGTGTGTAGTGATCAAAGCCGCTCTGAGGGAAAAGCCGCTCCCGCCTTCGTCAGGAGACGGCCTGTAGCTGCTCTGAAGGTGTCCTTTCCAAGACGGCCGGTAGCCGCTCAACCCTCCTGAAGGAGATGGCCTGTAGCCGCTCAGAGGGAAAACGGGAGACAGCCAGCAGCATGCACTCTCGCCTTCATCAGGAGATGGCCTGTAGCTGCTCTGAAGGTGTCCTTTCCAAGACGGCCTGTAGCTGCTCAACCCTACTGAAGGAGACGGCCTGTAGCCACTCTGAGGGAATACAGGAGGCGGCCAGTAGCTGCTCCCACCTTCGTCAGGAGACGGCCTGTAGCTGCTCTGAAGGTGCCCTTCCCGAGACGGCCTGTAGCCTCTCAACCCTCCTGAAGGAGACGGCCTGTAGCCACTCTGAGGGAATACAGGAGACAGCCTGTAGCTGCTCTGAAGGTGCCCTTCCCGAGACGGCCTGTAGCCTCTCAACCCCCCGGGCCCGGTGGTCCCCCCCCCTGGGTGCGCACCTGACACAGGGACATGACACTCTGGGCCAAGGGGGGGAGAGATTACCACACAGGGGTCTGTAGCACTGGGAATAATCGGGGGGAGTATCCCGCAGTGTAGGTGGGGTCGTCGGTGGGTGCAAGGGGCGTGCCCAAGGCTGCAACACAGGTAGCCACAGGTGGCAGCCTGGTGTGGGAGGAGGGCCGTCGGGGGTGCATTCCCGTCACATCTCATACGGCTTGGTCAGGGGTCTAGGTCGAGCTGAAGGGTGGTGTGATGGGCGGCCCTTTCATGGTGGGGGCTGTGGGAGTGTGGTGGCCCTCTGGGCTGGGGCTGAACAGGGCTAAGAGGCGCACGGCGCGGCGCCTGCCCTTGGCCGAGGTGGGAGTCCTGGGGGCTGGTCTGGGCCTGGGGCCAGCTGCAGGGCGCGCTTTGTCGTCCTGGGGCTGCAGTCTCGCTGGTAGGGGGAGGCCGTCAGGGGTTGACTACGGCCGCTCACCTGGGGGGAGTCCGTCAGCTGCTGGGGGCATTGGGGGCTGGGCTGCAGGGACTGGACGCCTGGCCTCAGGGTGGTTCCATCCCAGGTACTCTCTGATGGGAGCCCTGTTGGGGAGCAGTCTCCGCTCTCCGTGGAGGATGGGAGATGGGAGGGGAGTCTCACTTGGCCACAGGAGGGGTGGGCTAAGCAAGGCACGGCACCCTCGTAGGGAGCCTCCGGGGTCGTGGAGGAAGAACGGCCAGTGGTCTGTCCCTCAGCCTGGCGGGCCTGACGTTCCCTGCCGGAGCTCCACACCGGGGCAGAGGAAGGGGGTCTGGAGGACACTCTGTAATAACTGAAATGAAACTTAACAGATTAATCATTAGTCTAGCCAAAATTCGATCTCGGGCCCCTGAGCATCACACGTGCGAACGTTACCACTGAGCCAAAGAGAGGATCCTCGCTTTGCCTTTAAGCAACGCAGGCTTTTATGCATCCCATTACATCCCTCTTTTCTCCCCTTGGTGATTAATTTGGTGAGTTTCGAACACACAAGGTAGCATAAGCATCGGAGGCCACCATGGGGAGGCTGTGGACTACACCGAAAAAGCCCATCCCCAGGATGTAAGGACAGGGATGCTGTCAGCTAACCATGGACCAACATCAAATTACCAACAAAGCCCCGCCTCTCATCCCACACTGCTGGCAACCAATGTAATAACTGTAATGAAACTTAACAAATTAATCACTCTTCTAGCCGAGATTCAATCTCAGGCCCCCGTACATCATATGCGTGCACATTACCACTGAGCCAAAGAGAAGATCCCCTCTTTGCCTCTAAGCAACACGGGCTTTTATACACCCCATTACATTTCCTTCCTCCTGGCAGGTCCGGGGGACGCTACCCAGGCTCCCTCCTGGAGTAGTGGTCTAGGGAGATCCATAGGACACTCTCTCAGTCAGACAGGTCGGGTGGATGCTACTGGGGGACCACTCGTCCCAGGAACAACAAGAGGAGAAGTCCCAGTGGGTTTTCTGTCTTCTGCCACAGGTCTGGTGGACTCTGCTGCCCTCCTGCTTTTGGGGAAAAGTGCAGCTGGAGGACGACCGGTGGTCTCTTCCCCGATGGATACTACCACGGGGCCCGCTGCCCTTCTGGGGAGCACAGGCGAAGGTCGTTGAGGTGACGGTCCGAGATGCCTGCTCCTGGAGGTGGGTGGCAGAAGGAGGAGATCCGGTGGACTCTCCTCCTATAGTAGATCTGGTGGATACTACTGCGCCACTGTTCCCCTGGGGTATAGTAGGACTGTGAGCGCTGGTGGATGTTCTCCCTCTTATGAAGGCAGGTCTGGTGGACTCTGCATCCGAGAGCCTACTTGGGACTGTCACAGGGCAAGTCCCACCCCGATTCTGGCGAGTGCTCAGTGCTTTCTCCATCAGAGGATAACGCACTCGATCGAAGTACTTCCTGGTGGTTCGGCTGCATGGAAGAGGGGCGTAAGGTCACGGGGGATATGCGCCTCTGTGGCGCGGAACGCCGCGCCGGTGTGTCTCCCTATTGCCTCCTCTTGGGGTGGGGGTCACCTCCCCATGTCCTCCTCCTGGGGTTGTGCTGTCAGGATCGCTCCGCCAGGTGGGTATTTCAGTTTGCATTTTTTAGTATTTCCTCCAGTGTTAACACTCTGGAAGGTTACTTTCAGTGGCCTTATTTCTTTCATATTTCCCTAGCCTTTTGTGTTCCTCTATGTCTTTATCACTGATTTCCTCTGATACTACTTTCAATAAATTCATTATATTTGTTATTATTATGCGGGGTGTTTTTAGTCCAACCTCTCATCCTAAAAACGTCCGCGACTGAGCGGGTTCCCCTTTCCGGACCGGATATAAAGCACCAACAAAGGAACAGGGCATAAAAACTTAGCAGTATTCCTTAACACATCTATTACCTTATTTCAGTACACCTTACAGTACGAAACAAAGAATTACTGGATACAGGATGGACAGGGTGACAGAGTTTGGATTCAGATACAAAGTGCACAAACACAACAGTGATGTTGGGAACAGATTATACTGGTGATCACTTGTACAGATTCTGTCGGTCACTAGAGCACGGTACGGTTGTTAGTTTTTAGGCATAAATAGGCATTTAATAATTCTATTCGATGTGCCACATAAGAATGGAATAAAGGGGCAGTTGGGTCGATATTTCTATAAGTTCGTAATGGCGCGAGTCGCGGCACTAGGAATTGTCACTTAGCCTCGGTGACATTATTTATCTGGTTTCACTATTATGGACTGTCTTTTCCTGTGCGCCAATAGTATAGACACAACACTATTTATATACCACAACTGTCTGTCTCACAATCCGTGCTCCTGACCCTTGATTTCTGCCCTTGCATAGATATTCACTGTTCGTCACTTTACATTGTATTTTCACTGTCCCACTGTCACTGTCTCTTTCACTCACTTAGGCACGACTTGGGAGGTGCGTTGGAGTCGCCAGTATGCCCCTGGTCTCTGGGCTAACAGAGGTGGCGTCCGGGTGTGGGAGGGGGCCCTTCTGGGGAGCCCTCCTGCAGGGAGCAAAGTACCACCCACAGGGGGGTCACTGCCCGGGCCTGCCTCGTCGGTGGGATGCAGGGAGGCCCTTCCGTTTGGGGGCCTCGACCTGACTGACGGCCCTCGTCCTGGGGCCTCGTCGGTGGGGTGCAGGGAGGCCCTCCGGTCTGGGGGCCTCGACCTGATGTGGGGCCCTCAGGGCTGGAGCCAAACAGCTTCAACAGACGGGCCTCTTGCCTCTTACTTCGGGCAGAGCGCCGTAGGAGAGTGAGGCCTGAGCGGTTCTGCTCTGGGCCCTGCCAATTGGCCCTGGGAGTCAGGGTGCTGCAGTCGCCTGCAGAGCGGGGCTCCGTCAGGAGTGGACCGGCACCTCCTCAGCTGGGCGTCCGTCAGGGGTCGGTGTCGTCCAGGGTTGGGCTACAGGACCGAGACAGGACCTTGCCACCACTTTTGGAATGGCAGCACCTCCGGAGAACCACACCTGGAGGGAGAGAGAAAAGGGCGTCCCACACAGCCGAGAGGTAGGGGGTCGGCTGCGCAAGGGACCTTCTCCTCTGGGACAACCCTGGAAACTGAAAATGAAAGGCGTACTGTGGCCGCTCCTTCCCCCACACGTACTGTGGCCGTTGTGGCAGAGCTACAAGGGGCAACAACTGAGAGGCATACTGTGGCCGCTCCCTCCCCGGCACGTACTGTGGCCATTACCGCGACGTTATTTGGGACTGTTCCTGGAGCAGTCCCACCCCGAACCTGGTGAAGGCTGCTCCTCTCACAGGGTCGTTGGTTTTTCCTGCTTGGTTGTCGGGGAGCGCGGTAGCTCGGTGGTAGGGTGTCGGGCTCGTAATCGTGAGGTTGGAAGTTCGCGCCCCGCCTGGTGGCTGCCGTGCTGGGAGGGGTAGCGCTCTCCTGTAACCCTAGCAGGGCTATATGATCTGATGAGGTCTAGCTCGGGGATTAATCTCATCCCATCCCTGGTTGGTTGTCGTCGGGATGGCTGGGTGTAAGAGGGACTTAAGGTGAGGGCGCCCCGGCATCCTTCTCGTCCTGGGTCAGCCTCAGCCTGACCTGGCCCGCTGTGGTGTCCTCCTGGGGTGGTGGTGGGGCAGGGGCTTGGTAGGGGGGTGGGGGTGGCAGGGTGGTTGGCCCGGTGGTGGTGGCGGCGCGTATTTTAATTATCTCCTTTTTTGTCTCTCGAAATTTTGTTTCTGTTATACTAGGTGTTTTTAGGGCTGCTTTCCGTCCTAGAAACGCCTGGCCTGCAGTTGGGTTCTTTTCTAGACCGGGGCTAGACCACAAACATAAGGGGAACAGGGCATAAAAAATCTCTAGGCAACAACCTACACGTATATTCACAAATTCTTCAATACGGTAACAGGAAGACAATCTCACAATATTTATGTCACATCAATTCTTGGGCTGCTGAATCTGGTTGAGCGTATCTCGCAGGATACGGGAGAGACGCATTAGGTATATCAGGGAGAGTGGGCGTGGCACCGTTCACTGTCTTTAGGCTCGTGCCGTATTATTAGGAATGAGAGTTCAGATCTAGTTATTTCACACTACACAGTCTACCACTTAAGTGGCTTTTTTCCTGAGGGGACTTACTGCTTCACCATTCTACACTCGTGCTAGGAGTTCTCTAAGGGTAGCTAAGATTACGGGGGAGGGGGCAGGGAGGCTAAGGATCACTATAGGTTGGCACAATCACAAGAGGGGAGGGTGTTGGTTATGGTTAGCCACTGTTGCACAGGATGTCCGTTTTTCTCTCGGCACTGTCCTTCACTTATTTCACTTCGTCAGACACACACTGGGTCACTATTCGTGGGCAAGGGTGGGCGTCGTCTCCTTCCATGGACTGCGAGTGGGACGTGGTGAAGGGCCCTTCGTGCTGGGGGCTGGGGGTTGAGTCTGGCCTCCGGGATACGGGCCAAACAGCCTCTCCAGGCGTTTCTGTATGCACCTGGTGGAAGAGCAACATCGTTTGGGCTGGGGGCTGGGGAGGCCTCGCCCCGGGGTGCTGGGGGGCCGTTGGGGTCCTGGTGGCTGCGGTCCCCTTCCTGGTGTCTTGCCATCAGAGTGGGGCTGTGGTGTCGTCCTGGGCAGGGGTCCATTTGGGTGCCGGTTGTAGGGAGGACAGTCCCGGAGACATTACTGGGCCTCGCCACCAGTCCACTAGCTGGGAACCCTCCGTCTGGGGGCTGCCTCGATCTGGGCGGGGATGGGGACACCCGGCTCCGCTGAAGGTGGACGGGGAAGGACGGAGGTTGCCTTCATGTTGCGAAGTCACAGGGGGCGAGAGGCTTTGGTAGCATCCCTCCCTGGCACGGCTGGAGGCCGTTGCCGAGGTCCCTTGGGCAACAGGAGGAGGGTGGCTATGGGCAGCCCCTACCCTGTTGGCATGGCTGGAGGCTGTCGCTGGGGCCTGACTTCCTGACGGGGCTGCAGATGGGGCGCAGCTGGAGGCCGTCGCTGAAGCCCCATATGAAGGGCGATGTGCAGCCGAAGAGTGGCTAGAGGCCGTCTCCCGTCTACGGGCATGGCTGGAGGCTGTCGCTGGTGTTGTGCCCTCCGAGACTACTGCAGTAGGAAAGGGGACGTGCCCTACTTTCCCCATGTGCGGCTGGAGGCCGTCACAGGTCCTGCAAGGGGGATAGGCAGCGCAGGTGGAGCGGCTGGAGGCCGTCTCGTAGGTAGAGCGGCTAGAGGCCGTGTTTGGGGAGTTGTCTAGGGTGGAAAGTTCAGCTCTTCCCCAATCCTGATGCAGGCCGGGCTGGTGAGTGTAATGCATCCGGGCTGAGGTGTTCATGCCGGGCTGGTTCCAGGCAGTAGGGGTACGCGGCTCCTGGGGACTTGCGCCCATATAGCACGGACGTCCCGCTCGCTTCGTCCAACCCTCCGTGTCGCCTCCGGGGGGTGTCGTGCTGTCATTGGATGTCGGTATTTCAGTTTCTTATTTCTTCTTCATCTATACCAGTGATTACTATAGATTTGTTGATAATCTGCTAAATCTTTGACCAGTTTTGGGTTGTAAATTATTTCTTTCACTTCCTTTGTAATGCTTTTTTCTTCGACTTTTGTTTTTAAGTCTTTCCTTTCTTTACTGTGTGTGTGTGTGTGAAGTTTTCAGTGGTGGGCTCACTGAGCTCTATAATATGGCGAGGCTATCTCCGCAAGAAGCATGTAGCTTTGGCCGCGACATTGAAACACCTGCACTCGTCGCCTCCACTATAGTAATGCAGTTGGATCACTGCTCTTAGCTTGCTGAAGTTTCGCTGTTGCTTACATAAGCTAAGCAGTGGGCCATGCCACTATATTTTCCGAATTCATCGGCTGATTTCAAAAGGCTTGGGCGTGGTGTAGTGCATAATGAACATCAGCGCCGCCCTGGGCTCCTGGCGGCGATTACACAAACTACGTGGTGCTAGCCATGCGAAAGCCTTGCCATACTATAGAGCTCAGTGGGTGGGCTGCGGAAGGAACATTTCATTCAAGGCTACTACAGACCACTGGTTTCGCGTTTCAAATGACCCTGGGCTGCAACTGTTACTTTTAGGATCCGCCCACCGGTAGTAACAATCTAATGAATTAATGGAATAGTAATGTTTTATGTGAGCTGTGGAAAGTGAGGTAATGTAATGATAAGTGTTATGCTGGATGTTTTTAGGCCGACATCTCGTCCCAAAGACACAAGCGACTGAGCGAGGTCCTCTCTCGGGACCGGAACTAGAACACCTTAGCAGAGGAACTGGGCATAAAAACTCGGCAGGCCACCTTAACACATATTGCCTTAATTCAACTTCCTTACAATATACATATACAAAATGAGGCTCAGGTACAGTGACAGGCTTGTCAATGACAGTACAACACACTATAATATACACTGTGATAGCCCTGAAGTCAGTAACATATATAAATAATACATAGCGGTTGGAGATGCAGTCCATTAAGTCCTTTTCCCCTCAGTCCTTATATATTATTCTTGGCTCCCGAACTTACGTAATCTGCACAGTATGTTAGAGTATTCAGTTTACAGGCACTTTTACTATTAGCTTTCACTATCTCACTGTCCTGAGCAAGAATGGACATTGTCACTAAAATGCAGCATAGTGCCCCCGAGAACACCCAGACACCCCCACAAGGAGCCCACAGAGGAGCAGCAGCAGCGCGCTGGGACTCAGTGCGACAACGGTCCAAGTCAGCCCTAGGCCGCACGCTTCTATGTCCCGGAACTCCCCCGCCGTCACCATAACAGGAATACCACACTACCTTCTGGACGAGCCTTCACCAACCAGCTAAGGGGTGGAGCTGCCTATCCAGCTTCAGCCAGCACCCCAGAGACAGCCTGTAGCCGCTCACCCCTCTTTAAGGAGACGGCCTGTAGCCGCTCTGAGGGTTCTAAGGAGACGGCCTGTAGCTGCTCCTGCCTTCGTCAGGAGACGGCCTTTAGTCGCTCTGAAGACGTCTTCCTTGAGACGGCCAGTAGTCGCTCATCCCTCACTAAGGAGACGGCCTGTAGCCGTTCCCGCCTTCGTCAGGAGACGGCCTGTAGCCGCTCCAAAAGTGTTCTTCCTGAGATGGTCTGTAGCCGCTCAAACCCCCTCCTGCAGGAGACGGCCTGTAGCCGCTCCCGCCTTTGTCAGATGGCCTGTAGCTGCTCCGAAGGTGTTCCCCCTGAAAAGGCCTGTAGCCGCTCACCCCTCCTGAAGGAGACGGCCTGTAGCCGTTCTGAGGGTAACGAGGAAACGGCCTGTAGCCACTCCAAAGGTGTTCCCCCTGAGACGGCCTGTAGCCACTCCAAGGGTGTTCCCCCTGAGACGGCCTGTAGCCACTCCAAGGGTGTTCCCCCTGAGACGGCCTGTAGCCACTCAACACCCCTCCTGAAGGAGACGGCCTGTAGCCGTTCTGAGGGTAACAAGGAAACGGCCTGTAGCCACTCCAAAGGTGTTCCCCCTGAGACGGCCTGTAGCCACTCAACACCCCTCCTGAAGGAGACGGCCTGTGGCCGCTCAACACCCCTACTGAAGGAGACGGCCTGTAGCCTCTCAACACCCCTCCTGAAGGAGACGGCCTGTAGCCGCTCAACACCCCTCCTGAAGGAGACGGCCTGTAGCCGCTCCAAAGGTGTTCCCCCTGAGACAGCCTGTAGCCGCTCCCGCCTTCATCAGATGGACTGTAGCCGCTCCCGCCTTCATCAGATGGCCTGTAGCCGCTCCCGCCTTCATCAGACAGCCTGTAGCCGCTCTGAAAGTGCTCCTGGGTTGCTGGCAGCCACCCACTCTCTCAGGCCAAGGCCAGTAGCCGGGCCTCGGTGATGGCCTGTAGCCGCGCCTCTAGGAAGCCATGGCCAGTACCCGGGCCCTACGGCAGGAGACAGCCTGTAGCCACTCCGCTGCCTGTAACTGACGCCTGTTCCCCGACCCCTGACACAGAGGGAGTCTCGGGCGTTCTGGAGTATTGGAGAGGCCCTGTAGTCTCACCCGGACTCTGTTCCCTACAACTGGCTCTGGAGGAGACCCACCTGACAGACCCTGACGCACACTGGTGCTGCAGCCCCTTCCTGTTGGCACTGCCAAGCCCCGGGGACCACAGCCCTCGGGAACTCCAGACTGCCCCCAGAACTTCTGAGTGGGAACTCCCCACACCTTGACATCGGAGGTGCTCATCCTCCATCAGGAGCTTGAACGACTGGTTCAGGCAATTGTTCGGCCCCAGTTCTGAGGGCCACACTCCTGTCCCCAGCCCTGAGAGCACTGGACCTTTTGCCACCCACGGCCCTGGACAAGAACGGACGGCCCTGCGTGTGATCCCGTGCCCTCTGAGTACGGAGGCCCCTGGTGGTGCCCAGTCCCGTCTGTAGAGGAGCTATGCCGCCCCTCCGCCCACGCCCCTGGCGCCAGATACGACCGGAGTGACCCTAACTGTGCAATGTCATTGATCAAACCGTGCCTAGGCAGAACAGCGAATTGACCCTGTTGCAGAAGTCAGTGACAATACCCAGTGTTGGAGAGAATAATAGGTACAATGAACAGTGTACAGAATAATACGGTAATAATATCAAAGTGGTGGAGTAAGTGATAATAATTGGTTAAAAGCAAAATACGAGTGGAGGGTAACAAAGTAAATACGCTACCATCAGAAATTATTTCGTACTACTATAATCATAATCAGACCCCAGTGCCTTACACAACCCTCCCCAGTGTGAAATAACCTTCACAACTCCACACGCATAGAAACCCTGGATTTCCCTAATTAAGAATGCTCTGCCTCAATTGCTATCCACTGTGACTCAAAACAGTATCCTGCGAGATACTACTAACCATATCTAGATATAAGAGTTTATAATCGCCCAGTATACTTGTGTCTGTAACATCTACTTATTCCCCTGTCTAACTAAGCAATACACGTGCAAGGTTGTTGCCTGGAGTTTTTGTGTCCTGCCTCTCTCTTATTTGTCTAAGCCCCAGTCTCGAAAGAGAGCCCTGCTATATGCTAGGCGTTTATGGAACGGGAAGCCGAACCTAAAACACCTAGCATTACAGTCACTTCTAGTTCTTCGTCACGACACTGAGATTACACTCTGGCGTCTCTTGGGCTGCTGATATCTGGGCTTAACTAAAGGTGGCGCCGGGGGTCGGAGGGAGGCCCGCCGGTACATCCTCCAGAAGGAGGCACGGGACTACTTCTGGGGGCGTCACTGCCCGGGCGCGTTTCTGGTTGGGGGTGCAGGGAGGCCCTCTCCTGGTGGGCCCTCGACTTGGTGAGTGGCCCTCGGGGCTGGGGCCGAACAGCATCAGGAGCCAGGCCTGCTGCTTCTTACTCTGGGGGGAGGGCTGGCAGTGAGTGGTGTTATGCTGGATGTTTTTAGACCGACTTCTCGTTCTAAAGACACCAGCGACTGAGCGGGGTCCTCTTTCTAGACCGGAAATAGAACACTTACAAAGGAACAGAGCATAAAAACTCGGCAAGACACCTTAACACATATATTGCCTTAGTCCAACTTCCTTGCAAAATACATACAATGGTACACGGAATGTGGATGGGGTATAGTGACAGGTCAGTTACTATTGGTACAATATATCACATGGGCACTGTGCTTACACCTGAGTTACTACACAAGAGAATATCACATAGATATGGTGACACTGTTCATACACTTGGTTTCTTTGGACGCTATGTAGTATATTGGTCTCTTGACCACAAACTAGTATATTACTCTGGTTCTAGGGCGCTTAGCCATTAACACAGCGCTCTGGATAAACTAGAGTAGAGACACTTTATGGGTGGTGTTTCTGTCTCACTGTTCCTATACCACATACAGTCACTGCCACTATTAAGTCTCTAGCACGACACTGGGGTCTTGAGGCATCGTCACTGGGCTGCTGAGATCTGGGCTTAACTGAGGTGGCATCTGGGGGTTGGAGGGAGCCCTACTGGAGAGCCCTCCTGCAGAAGGCATGGGACAGCTCTCAGGAGTGTCGCGGCCCAGACGCGTGGCTGTTCTGGGGTGCAGGGAGGCCGTTTCCTGCTCGGGCCTTGACCTGGTGAGGGGCCCTCGGAACTGGGGCCAAACACTGTCAGGAGTTGGGCCTGCCGCTTCTTGCTCCTGGCAGAGGGCTGACAGTGAGTGGGGCCAGAGCTGTCCAGCCCTGGGATCCGGGGGCTGGCCCTGGGAGGCCTGGGACTGCGGTCGCCTCTAGGTGGGGGCGCCATCAGGGTTTGGCTGTGGCACCTTGCCCGCGAGGCGTCCATCAGGTTCCAGCATTGTCCAGGGGTAGGCTGGAGGGCATGAACCCCGCTGTCAGCGACAGGACCTCACCATCACTCCTGGAATGGCAGCACCTCTGGGAACCACACCTGGAGGGAAAGACAGAAGGGCGTCCCATGCAGCCAAGGGGTGGAGAGCGGGCCGCATAAGGGACCTTCTCCTCTGGAAGAACCCTCGGAACAGTGGACGAAGGGCGTACAGTGGCCGTCCCTTCCCTGACACGTACTGTGGCCGTCGTTGCGGTTCCACAACCCCTTGGGGTAGCAGCGGAAGGATGTACAGTGGCCGTTCCTTCCCCCGTTTGTACAGTGGCCATTGCCGCAGGGCTGCTCCCAAAGGAGGAAGAGGCAGATGAGGGACGTACAGTGGCCGTTCCCTCCCCGGAGCATACAGTGGCCATCGCCATGGGTCTGCCTGCCCAATGGGAAGTAGCTGAGGGACGTACAGTGGCTATTCCCTCCCCAGTACGTACAGTGACCGTTACCGTGGTGCTACTCCCGGAGGAGGTGGATGAGGGATGTACAGTGGCCGTTCCCTACCCAAAGAGTACAGTGCCCATTGTCGCGGTTCCACTTCTCCTGCCTTTGCCTGTCGGTGTGCATACAGTGGCCGTCACACCGAGATGGGCTCCAGATGTGGCTGCAGCAGAAGGACGTACAGTGGTCTTTCCTTCTCCGACACATACAGTGGCCATCATCGCGAAGCTGCAGGGGGAAGCAGCTGAGGGACGTAAAGTGGCCGTTCCCTCCCCAGTATGTACAGTGGCCGTTACTGCGGTGCTGCCTGGGACTGTATCTGGAGCAGTCCCACCCTGATCCTGATGAGGGCTGGTCCGGCATAGAAGTAGTCTCGCATTCCTGCGATGTTGTGGTTGGTCCGGTTGAGGGGAAGAGGGACACAGGGTTGGGACGCACCTGACCCCGTCTCGCTCTGGGCCAGCATCTTGTTTACCTGGCCCACTGTTGTTTCCTTCTGAGGTGGGGGTGGGGCTGCAGCTCCATAGTGGAGTGGGGGGTCCAGTGGCAGGAGCAAACATTTTTAGTGGGATCAGGGCTGTCCTGCCCTGGGGTCCTGGAGGCATCCCTGGGAAGATGGGGGCTGCGGTCGCCTCTAGACTGGGGTGCTGTCAGAGGTTGGCTGCAGCGTCTCATCCATGGGGCATCCATCAGGGCCGGGTGTCATCCGGGGGCAGGCTGAAGGGCATGGATCCCTTCCTCAGGTATCGGACCATGCCACCACTCCTCAAACAGCAGCTTCTCCAGGGAACCATATCTGGAGGGAGAGACAAAGGGGCATCCCACGCGACCTCCGGATGGAGAGTGGGCCGCGCCAGAGACCTCCTCCGATGGGATAACCCTCAGGACTGTGGATGAAGGGCATACAGTGGCCATCCCTTCCCCGGCGCATACAGTGACCGTCACCATGGGTCCACAGGCCCTCGGGGTAGCAGCAGGACGTACGGTGGCCGTTCCTTCCGTGGTACGTACAGTGGCTGTTACTGCGATGCTGCTCCCAAAGGAGGGAGAGGCAGAAGAGGGACGTACAGTGGCCGTTCCCTCCCCGGCATGTACACTGGCCGTCACCGTGGGTCTGCCTGCTGAACAGGAAGTAGCTAAGGGATGTACAGCGGCCGTTCCATTCCCGGTACATACAGTGGCTGTTACCGCGGTGCTATTCCCGTAGGAGAAGGAGGTGGATGAGGGATGTACAGTAGCCTTTCCCTCCACAGTGCATACAGTGGCTGTCGCCGCGGTTCCACCTCTCCTACTCCTGCCTGTCAACATGCGTACAGTGGCCATCGTAATCGGGGGATTGCGAGTTCGAGCCTCGCCCGGGCTGCCGTGCCGGGAGTGGTAGCTCGCTCCTGTAACCCTAGCGGGGCTATATAGTCCAATACAGGGCTTAGCTCGGGGGAACTCCATTTTTTCTTTCCAGGGTTAGGCTTGAGAGTTCGGCGCATTTGCTATCCTTGTTTTATTCTGGTAGTTTGATCAGTCTTGTTGGAGTTGCCTAGAAAGGGCCAACTGACCTACGACAGTAATCCTCTCTTCTCATGTTCTTATTCTTGGTTGAACTACAATCTAGGACCATGTTATGTGATTCCGTTAGTAAGGGCAACATCTACTTTACAGTATTACCAATACCTCCCTGGAATTAATTGCACTCGACGCGTAATTTACGTATAAAATAACCCCATCTGTTTAATAATATGCTGTGTTTGGTTTCCTTGACTTTTTTTTTTCATTAAACATAACTAGCCATGCATTCAGTAAACGATTTCCCTTTGATTCACAGGGTTGCGAGAATTAAGAATGTTGGCCTCAATGATTGATGTTAAGTCAGTCACAAGTGTAAACACGGCAGCATGGTGAAGGTAATAGAGGAACTTCCACCTCACAAACGAAAGCGATTTAACAAGAACAAGAAGAAATCATGGAGAAAGAAGACAGATATATCCGAGGTAGAATCAAGGCTAGAAGAAAAGAGAAGAGAGGAGAGATATGGGTAAGAAATTGTGAATTTGTGCTTGCATACTGCCATGGGATCGGGGAATGATCGTTTGTTGTTGTTGTTGTTGGCGCCTACTCCCATCCGGGAGTTCTTGTCTTTAAACAAGATGGCTTATTTATTTATTTATTTTTTTTATATATTTTTTTCTCAGTCTCTATTGTTCATTTCTATGTTGTTTCTTATATTCATAATTACTTCTCTTCGTTTCATTATTCTGCCCACTGTATTTACTACAACCTGTAATTCATTTTATTTTAGTATTTCTGTTATTGATTCTTTTCCTTTAATGTCGCTTGTTAAATCTTCGTATGCTTCACATATGAATAAATGATGCTGATTTTCATTCTCTTCTTGGCACATGTCACATATAAGGTTAGGCTCATACTTTTTCTTATAATTTTCCTTCACTTCTAGCATTCTGGTTCGAATAAAAAATATAATCTTTGCGCTTTCAAACTCTATTTCCTCTAGGTATCTCTGTTGGCCTATTTCTTGTTCCACTGATTCCTTTGTCTTACTCCCTTTTCTCATGTCTTCACAAATTTCTTCTTTATTTTTTGTCATTATTTTTTCTTTTACTCGTATTACCCTTTTTGCCACTCTCTCTTCTAATGTTTCTAAGTCTTCAGGTATGCTGTACTTTTCTTTAATGTCTTTTATTTCTCTCACGTACTCTCTTTCAAAATCTTCACAATATTTTCTCATCTTTACTTCAACAGCGTCTTCTTCCCTATTCTTGAGTTCAACGTAATATTCAAGTTTTCTTTGATTAATTTTGTGTTCTATTTTTACTTCCTGTGTTTCATATAATAAAGCACAATTCGGTGTTGTCCTTGGTACCTTGATTAATTTTGTTAAGTACTTAGTCTGAACATTATTTAGAGCTTTCTTTTCTTTTTCTCTTAATGTTTTCCCACTTTCCCCTCCAAACAACATTATCGGTAATACACAAGTATTAAATAATTTTAGCCCTATTTTAATTCTACTTTTTTTCAGTTCTTTTCTATTTATGATGTTAATACATTCATTTGCTGCTACCCTTGCTTTATTTATCATATTTTCCACTTTAATATTCTGTTTCCCTTTTTCTTGTATAATTATTCCCAGGTACTTATGACTTTGTGTTCTTACAATTTCTTTACCATTTACTTTTACTGTTTTTCCCTTGCCTACTAATGCTGATTGCTTTGTTTTATGTTCATTAATTTCTAGTCTTTGTAATTTTAGAAATACTTCAATTGTGTTTATTGTATCCTGTATTTTGTAATTTTCCTCTATTGCCATGATATCATCTTGAAATATTAATGGGCTTATCCTTACATTTCCTATTTTCCAATTACTTTCTTTTTCCCTCATCATTCTGCTTAGTGAATCCATAGTTATTGAACTTATTTTGGCCCCTAGCACTGATCCCTGTCTTATCATCTCCTGTACATACACTCCTTTACATTCCCCAATTTCTGTCATAGGTATCAATTCATTTTTCATATTAATTTCATATATCATTCTCCAGTTTTTACCCTTTATTCCCTTTAGCCATAACTCCTTCATTACTTTCTTTAATACCATTTTGTCAAAACACTTTGATACATCAAAATACACTGCTGTTATTTCTTTCTTTTTCTTTTGTGCTTCTTCAATAATATTTCTTATAAAAAAATGATGTTCCCTTACTGATTTTCCTTTCCTTGCCCCGCACTGGTAATCACTCATATTCTCCAGCTTTTCTGTCTCCTTCATTTCTATTATTTTCTCCATCATTTTCATCAGGTGTGAGTTCAGTATCAGTCCTCTATAATTGTTTAAATCTTTCTTGTTACCTTTTCCCTTATACATATTTTTTATGTATGCCTTGTGCCATTCGTTTGGTATTATTTCTCTATCATATATTTTCATCATCATTCTTATTATTGAATCCTTCATACTTTTCCCACATCTTTTAATCATTTCATTGCTAATTTTGTCTGGGCC
Organism: Coenobita brevimanus; assembly: GCF_032717465.1. NCBI lineage: Eukaryota > Metazoa > Arthropoda > Malacostraca > Decapoda > Coenobitidae > Coenobita > Coenobita brevimanus. The sequence goes on from NC_136976.1 coordinate 66,573,314, forward strand.
AGTTGCTTTACCAGTCTTTAACTTTGTTATTACCATTTTCACCTCTTCCTCACTTAATTTTTCCTCTTCCATGTTTTCATACATCCAACATTCTCTGATCATACTCTCTAAGCAGTCTGTGTATTCCTCATATCCTTTTGTTAAGTCATTTGTTTTGTATATCTCTTTATAGTATTCTGTAACTCTTTCTTTTATCTTTTCTGGGTTTCTTATATCACTTCCATCTTTATCTCTTACTACATACTGCCTCTGGGGTTTCTTGTTAAGTCTTCTCCTTAACTTCCACAGCGTATCACTATTATTTCTTTTATCATTAAGCTGATTACTAATTTCTTCTATTCTTCTTTCCTCATTTTCATTTATATATTTTGCTATATTTTGCTCAATCTCTTTTCTTTCTGTTATAAAGTTTGCTTTTCTGGTTTTATCATTCTCTTTTCTTATTTGTTTCCTTATCTTCCTTTTTCTTTCCATTAATATCTTCACCCTTTTATCTATTCCTGGTTTAACCCTTTTTGACATTCTTATTTTCCCAAATGCTTTATCCAGTATATTATACACTACTTTCTTCCACTTATTCCACTCAATTTCAATACTTTGTTCTTGGTAGTTTACTTTTTTCCACATCCTCTCAAAAATTTCATTTTTCTCTATCATTTCTTTAAACTTTTCCCATCCTCCTTCTTTTTTAAAGTACCACTGTTTTACATAGTCATTCCTTACTTCTTTCATTTTATCATCCATTGCTATTAATATTGTATTATGATCTGTTTCTTTAACTTCTTTGTTTTTGTATTTCGTTAGCTTATACATTCCTTCCTCATCTATATTCATATTTATTATGTCCTCGTATACACTCCTATTCGTTATCACATAATCTAATATAGATTTTTCCTCATTATTTCTTGTGTTTACTCTTTTCCATTTACCTTTACATTTTTCTGTTCCATTTACAATTACACCTTTAACATTTTCTACCATTTGAATCAGTGCTTTGCCTGCTTCATTTTTCCCTACATTATTTCCAACTATACCATCTTCCTGATTTCCTATTTTTGCGTTTAAGTCTCCAATTATTATATAATCTTCACCCACTTTTTCTATGTTTCTAATGTGTTCTTTGAGATACTGAAACTGTTCCCTAATTTTATTGTTTGTCACCCTTCCTTCTGTTTTTCCATATACACTAATTGCATTCAGTGCTCTTTTTCTGGTTTCTATTCTTACTGTCATTTCTTCTATATCTTCTGTTTCCTCACTGATTTTTACTGTGTTTAACTGTGAATTTATTTTGACCATAATTTCTATTCCTCCACCCACCTTATTTTCTCTGTTATTATTATATGCTTTATATCCTTCTAACTTCACCACTTCTCCTCTTCTCAAGAACGTTTCATTAAGTACTATAATTTCTGGGTCTATTTTGTTTGTCACTTCTCTTAAGCTTACTTGCTTTTCTTTAATTCCTCTACAATTTGCATACAAAATTTTAATATTATTTTTACCATAATTTTGATACTCTATACTGCTATGTTTTCTATTTTCATTTGTTTTAAGAGTAACTTTGTTCTTTATTTTGTCTTCTTTTTCCCTGTCATTTATATTCTCATTTTCCCTCACATTCTTTCTTCCTGCAAGTTTTTCATTTCCTTCCATATGTCTTCCACTCTCAATATCAATTTTTCTAATACTATTTTTCTGCTTTCCCAAAAATTTTCTTCCTTCAATATTTCTCTTATGTTCCTCATTTTTGTTTCACTATTTTCATTTACTATTTTGTCTTTTGTTTCCTCATGCACATAGTTGCAGTATTTACCCTTTTTACAATACCCTCTTTCAAAGAATCTACACCTTTCATTTCTTATATGATAAAACCTACATCCATTCCCTTTCATACATTTTCCTTTCTTATAGTACTTGTATTCAATGTTCCTTCTTTCTATGACTGGCTCATTTATTCTCACTATATGTTTGTACCTACACTCTTTTCCAAACTTACATTTTCCTCTAGTAAAATACCAACATTCCTTTATTTCCTTGCCCTTTTCCAGATTTCCCTGTCTTTTTTGTTGTTTAAGTGGGGTTGGTGGAGGATTAGTGCCCCTCCCCGTAAAACAATTAACTCTAAGCCCTTGGCCACCCCGTCTGGGATACATGGCGTCTGGCAATGAATGAATGAATGAATGAACTTTTTCTTTACATTCTTTCTGTTGTTCTTTTTCTCCTTCTGCCATTTCTTTTTTACCATTTTCTTTTCTGTCAGTAGCTTCATAATTTTCTTGTTCCTTATGCTTCTCTCTATCAGTTACTGTTACTTCACTATCTATTACATTATCCTCACTGGTACTTGGCTGTTTTTCCCTGCTATTTCATATATTTCACTTTGTTTTTTATTTTCATTTTCTATTTCTATCTCTTTTTGTTTGCTTTCTCCAATTTTTTCTATATTTTGTCTGTATTCTGCTCTTTTTCTTTTCCTGGTTTCTTCTTCCATCTTGTCATACTGTTCTTTAAGTTTTTGTTGACTCTCAATATCTAATCTTCTTTTCAATGCAGTGTTTTCTTCCTTTACTACAATTAGGATTTCTCTTAGTTTTTCCTCATTTATTTTTGCTTCTTCTTTTTCAATACTTTCATACATGACCCTTTCTTCCAAATTTTTAATTATTTTCCTCAGATTTTTACATTCTTTTTCACCATAAGAATTTTTCTTTCTATTTTCTTCATATTCTTTTTCTACTTTCTTTTGCATTTCCTCTGCTTTTTCTTTCTCTTTAAACAATATTTCCTTCTCCTTTTCACTTTGTTCATATCTTTCCCTTGATTTCTCCAAATTTTCTTCCATTTTCTTATATCTTTCTGCCATAATTTCCAATTCCCTATGAGCAAGTTTTAATCCCTTCTTTTCCTTGCCTGCTCCATTTTCTCTCTCACCTTTAAGACACTGATTGCATTTATACCTTATATTTACACACTCTCCATTGTCCTTTCTAACTGCCTCATATAATTCACTTGTCATTTTGTGTTCAGTGCAATGTCTTCTTGTCCCCATCTGTATGTGAATCCATTCTTCACATCCATCACACCACATTGCTTTGTCTTGTTTCCCCACATATTTTCTGCACCTAGCACACTTTCTTTTTGTATCTGGAGACTTTTGTGTAGATGTAATGATTTCCAAACTGTTAAAAGTAATGTTTACTGAGTCATTCTTGTCGTCTGTCACCTGTTCATTTTTTCGTCCTCGCTTCCCAATTTTCCGTTTTTGTTTTTCAGCATTTTTCCGTGCTTCTGTGTCTTTCATTCTAGGCTTCCGTTTCTTCCCATTTTCTTGTTGTTTATCCTTCTCCTCCTCACTGTCGTCGTTGCTGCTTGGGGCCTCTGCTGCACCACTATTATTCTTATTGTTTGATCCTTCTGTGGCCCTTCCTTCTCCATTCTCCATGTCGTTGCTCAGCTATTCTCTGCCAGAATAGTCCTTGGAAGAATCTTGTCCTTCCATCTTCTTAATCAAGGCAAGCAATTACTTTACAAAGACGTAGGTATAAGATCCCTGGGTCCTCTCTACACACTTTGCCTTCCTCGCTCAACCACTGTACTGTAGAATGATTTCCAGAATTTGTTGTGAGTGGTGGTCAGATGTTTCTGTTGCTGCAGCTCTAGGCTCATATGGAATGTTTGTTTAGTATAGTGGCAATATATTACACAGAGTAAGTTTTATGATAAATTTGTACAGGTTGCCAATACACCTCCCAGGTTGTGCTGTATATTTTTCTGGACCTAACCTAATCTAACCTAACCTACTGCAGCGGAATGCTTACGTTAGAGTTTGGTATCATGTGCTTATGGTGGTAATATCCCTGAACAGCATATTGGCAACTTGTAAAATATTATTACCTTTATTTAGTACGGAATATAGCAAGTGAATATTTACAATGATGAAATTGACAATGAAACATTACTTGGGTGCCATTACCGTAGAGCTGTGGTACTACTGAAGAGGTGCAATTTTTCGGTAATTTTCAAGGAGACATGGGACAACCTTATTTGAAATTTTTGTCAGCTATTCCTCTGTCAAAACCCTTCATGTTATTCACTGAGTGCATTTTAAAGTTTTGACTTTTTAAAAATCCTTGTATGTGGTGAAAAGTGTTTAAAAAGTGGTCTTTGTTTACAATCTCCAATGTTGCTGAAGACAGACACCGTATCGTGGGCCGATGATGGATGGATGCCATTTTTGCCACAAATTTTGAATACCTTAAAGTGGGGCAACTGGGCACTTAGTGGGGAACTGGATGCACACTTAAGTTATTTGCAAACTTTCCTATTGTTGAGAAGCGGGATTTGCTAGCTAGGTAGTGCTGGAGTATTCCCAACGATTCTTGACTTTTGCTGTTACGTGCCAGAGTTTCCAGATAGCCTGATGTGAGTGAAGGTGTTTTGTAAAGTTAGGCATTAGTTTTTATTCCATTTCTCTCTATAATGTTTTATTTAGATGAGTCTGTGATATTCAGATTTAATTTCAGTTTGTATGCTGAAGCATTTAGAGAGTTATGTAATGTAAGAAAACTCTGGGGTATTTTGAGTGTCTCCAATTTGGTAACTGTAGGTGCTAGAGTAAACTAGAAGATTTGAGTATAATACAAGGCTGTACAAGGAGATAGAAGAGCCTAGGGAGTCAGTTTTGTCTCAGTTCGGTTTGAGTTTAATATAGTGTCAGTGCAGATTGTATAGCTATGGTACTTGTGAAAACAATGAAGTTGACAAGCATTAAGTGTAATTATTTGGTGAATATAGACCGCAAGCTTGGGAAGCCAGTGTTTATTTACCATGCCTGAGCCGATCTTGTTGTTGCACACCGAAAGACTGACCATAGGAAGAACAACTCACTGGGCAATGTCCATCCTTTATTGAACTACTGCTGTTGGAGCCTGTGGCAGTGTGGGATGGGGATGTAACATATGAAAAAAACCTATAAATCTTTCATTTTCTGATCTGTTCTGGTGCTAATTGTATAGCTAAGTCCCCCAGCAATAACGTATTTCAAAATCAACAGTTAGAAATAAGAAAAAGTAGTCCACTGACCCGTGCGAGCATTCAAGTGACATTTTCAAGAATTCGTCGAATCCCCAACATTGGAAACACAAAGGGTAAGTTACCAAAGTTAGAAGTTAGGTAGAGAACTCTACTTAGGCTCATTTACTGGACATTATTAAAGGTCTGATGGTAACTAGTAACATGCATCTACAGTTATGCATTACTGGGTTATGGTAAGGGTAACTCAAGGAGGGTAGGCTAACTGGGCACTTTGGGGAGGGGCAATGGGGCGCATTAACTAATTATCATTCTGTAGTTTTTAAATATGTCTCAAAGAAACTTTGTCATCTATTCCTGTATTGTTAGGTGTCAGGGATGCACCAGGCTCTGAATCTAAAAAGACTCTGTTTGCTTGTTTGCCTACAGAACCGCAGTGATGGTGCGGAACTACAAGATCCTGAGTAGCGGGAGTACACTTGTTTTTCCTGCTTACCATAATGCCACCCAAACTTTGTAAAACCAGCCTATTCTAGAAGCCATAAATTTTGACTAGAAATGTTTCTAAGTTTGTTTAATTTGTTGTATTAAAAGTTTCCTTAGTGTCAGTCCACTGAAGAAACAGGTGTACTCCCACTACGCAGGATTATACCAATTTGAGATCTTCTTTATGTACTGCCATGTTTAACATGTAATGCCTGAATAAGTTTATGTTTTTAGGAGCAGGCAGCTCTAATGATCCCCTTTATATAGTCAAAGAAGTTACATTTTTTGTCAGTGTGTTCCATGATGACCGAAATCTTTTGTGGTACCGTACATTTTAGGCACCAAGTGTTAGAATTGTCTATTTTAGGTACTGAAATCTTTAAAATTGTACCATAATACATGTCTAAGTTTATGTTATTTAGTAGCTGTCAATAGTAATGAACACCTTCATACAGAAATAATGTGTAAAGGTCTCCCCATTGTGTGGGGTAAATGGGCACCCATTTTGTTTTATTTCTAAGCAAGCTGTTTTTTTTATCCTTAAGTGTGTGTCTGGTTCCAAAAGGTAGTCCTAAATTAGCCCTTTAAAAACACTTTTCACTTTTTCAAAATTTCTTCCAGCCACTATAATATTGTATTGACCAAAAAGAGGTAAAAATTGCACCCTCTTGCCCCATCTTACGGTAATGGTTACACAACCGTAACGTCAGATTTCTAAGAAACAATAATGTGAATCTATTTGTTGCACAGTTCTAAGTCATCATTCTTTTGTGACATTTCTTCCACAAACTAGAAAGCACTCATAGAGTGCATGCCTCCGCCAATGCCATTGCCATTAACCTGTACCACGCCAGGGACGTAGGTCTACGTCCCCTTCAAAAACACTGTTGATGTAGATCTACTTCCTGCAGCATTGAGAAGTCATTGCAATCAGCTGAAGTAAAGTGGAAGGTAATATTGTATCTCACTAACTTCGGACATTTCTCCGCTACGCTTACAACACTGATTTAGGAGCATGGGAGGCGAGTGAGTCTTTGCAGGCTCACTGCCGCTCTGCTCTGTCTGTAACCAGGAAGATTTCAGAGGTCACTTGGCACCAATCTGACTCGATTCAACCAACTTTCTGACTTTGGTGATTACTTTTATTAGTGCCAGGGATCTTATATTGATGTATTAAGCTCATTTACCGACAAAAAATAATCCAAAATCAGTGCACAAGCTCACAGACACTCTGCTTTCCCAGTAGGCTTGAAGATTTCAGAGGTAGAGTGGCACCAACTTGACTCGATTCAACCAACTTTCTGGCTTTGGTAATTACTTTTATTAGTGTCAGGGATCGTATATTGATATATTAAGCCCATTCAGCCAGAAGAAAAAAAATCCAAAATTGGCTCACAACCACTCTCTCAGTAACTTCGAAAATTTCAGAGGCAGAGTGGCACCAACCTAACTCGATTCAGCCAACTTTCTAGCTTTAGTGATTCCTTTTATTAGTGCCAGGGATCTTATGTTGATGTATTAAGCCCATTTAGCCAGAAGAAAGGATTTTCAAAATTGGCTGGCGTAGAAGGGTATGATTTTTTTTTTTTTTTTTTTTTTCCCCTAGTGTGGTACGGGTTAAAAAGAATGCAGATCTGTGGAGATATCATGTGGGATGCATGGGATCCAGATCCTCCCCCAAATTTAATTAATTGTTCCTTGACCATGGCCCACTCTTCTACAAAATTTTATCAAAATTTGACTATGCAGGATACATAAGATCCAGATCCACCCGAAAATTTAATCAATTCTTTCTTGGCCCATGGCCCACCCTTCCACAAAATACCATTGAAATTCATGGAGAAGTTTTGGAGATCTTGTGCGGGATACTCCAGATCTGGACCCACTTCCAAATTTAATCAATTTTTTGCCCCATGGCCCTTTCTTCCACAAAATTTCATTGAAATTCTTTGGGAACTTTTGGAGATATTGTGTGGACAAACAAACAGACACACATAGGTGAATACATAACCTCCTCCAGTGTCATTGATGAGGGTAACTAAGCAAGATATTGTGGGGTTTAATGTGTGCCTGTGCAGTTTGATTAACCCATGGATTGCACAATTACCTTTTTTTATCGCACCCCATGGTGTGCAAAAACTGATTTTTTTTTTTTTTTTTTTTTTTTTTTTTTTTTTATAAACTTGAAGATAAACATCATCTGGTGGGGAAAAAAAAAAAAATCTGTCCTTGTGTAGTGCAATGTGTAGGCTTGTTAAGGGGTGTATTTAAAAAAAAAATAATATAGTTTTTGTTTATAGTAAACTTGAAGGTAAACATCGAGGGCATCATCTGGTTATTTAAAAAAAAAAAAAAAAAAAAAAAATCCCTCTCCCTCTCCGTCTTTGCGTAGCGCCATGCTTAAGTTTGGGTAGGGGTGGAGTACTGAGTAGTGATGCATGGCCGCTCGAAGGTTAGCACAGCCCGAGCTGTGGCTCAGAACACGGTGCTTCCCAGCCTGAGCTGTGGGTTGTGATCCACAGGTTAAGCCTCGTCCATTAAAAGCGATGTTTTTTTTTTCCTTGGTGGGGCATTATGGCCATAGGCAGTATGCATTTGTTTTCACTGGCATATTATGGTTCTGATTCATCCAATCAAAGGGCTGGAAATGGGTCTCGCATATTTTCAAATTTGAATCCATAGTCAAGTTTGACTCCACTAACAACCTGGGATAAATTTGGAAATTGGTCTTGATTTGGCTTGAATGTCATGGATCTAGGCATGGTCAAGTGATAATTGGTTAGGTTAATGCCTGAAGTGGCTTGAAATTCATTCATATCTGTTTATTGTCTCCATTAAGAAAGAAAGAAGCTATGATGGAGTTACTGTTTGCAGTGTCTTAACACCTCATGAAAGACCTCACTATAGCTTGCTTTTTTTTTTTCCATACGAAATGCCACTGAAGAAAATTGACTTAGAACTGTGCAATGAATTGATTCTCGTTATTATTTCGTAGGAATCTAGTGTTATTATTTTGTAAATATTTACCCAAATTTTCCCCTGTCAGTGCTTATTCATCCTAACCTAACCATCTATCCATCCATCATCCAATCCTATGTCGCTTCATAAGGAGCGTAGGAACTCAGGGCTAGGCAAGTTGGTCTTGACATTTAAGATGAGAGTGACCAGCCTTACTCATCCCTGAGTGGCATTATGTGAGCAGTAAACCCTAACCACCCCTTGGATATAAGCCTATACAGGCTTAATCCAATTGGAGCACCTTAATTACCCATTAAACCATCAGGTGCCATAATTTGGTTATATGGTTACCACCCAGCATAGTAAATGGTTTCCTGGTGTACAGGAAACCATTTGGCTTGTCACTTAGTGTAGAGCCACCCATAGGCAGGAGGAAGAGAAAAGAATGAAGGAAAGAAAGACAGAAGAGAGGGTGTAAAGTCACCCATAGGCAGAAGAAAGAGGAAGGAAAGACAGGCAGAAGAGCCAGGATGGAAAAGAGGAAAGTGCAGATACCTAATGCAGCACTACCCTTTCCTTAGGTGGCCTTAGGTGATTCCGTGCCCTCATTACCCCTGCACAGTTGTTGACTTTATACACATGTTTTATTCACCCCTTTGTAGAGTACAACTCTCATGTGGGAAGTCTTTGCACATACAACTGTTCTCTCTCAACAAAGTGGAGTCAAAGGCTTTTCGTCTCATTAACTCTCTGGCAATAGATAGATAGATAGTCTTACTGCCACCCCTCAGCTGTTGTCTCATCACTGCACTGTTGCATCTTAATCTCTTTTCTGTTTCCGCTTCATTGGTCACTTCTCTTCTGAACTGTCTGCCTGCATCCTTCCACCACTATGGCAGGCACATAGCACCCATCTAGCAACAAACCCTCATCCCTTTTCAGTCCAACTCTCTAATGCAAGAGGTCACCGTTACTCCCAGTCCTTCATGTATTCAACATGAAGGACTGCAATTCATACTAAGTATGACCTATAGTCCTGCAAGTGTAGTGTGTCCAGGCATCTTAAAATGAACAGATCTTGAATTTGGCTCTCCATTATCTTGTTTTCTTTTTCCTTGGAGGGAAAACTCATGCGGTCCTCTGGCCTTTGGCTCCTTCTTCCTTGCCTTTAAAAAAAAAAAAAAAAAAAAAAAAAAAAAAAAAGGATAGTTTAGAGCACTGAGTATTGAATAAATTCCAATTGGTTTTACTGTAGTTCATTAAGTACAGTGCTACATATTTGGTAACCACCGTTACAATGGACAGTTTCAGGTAGTTGGTGCAGTTACCCCACACTTGGCATGATTACCCTACTGTACATTACTGAATTATAGTAACAGTAGTGTACGTAGGTACTGGTAATAGAAGTACTTGACACTGTACAGTACTATTGTCTTGAATTTGATTCTCTTTTCTTCTGATTTTTCCTGTAAAGAACATCTTTGTAGGTATCCAGCCATTGAGTTTTCCTTCTTTGCATAAAATTTTTGGCATGTTATATTTATAAGAATAATTTATACTCATATGCTACTCAGGGGTCCCGTAGAAGAAAGAGAAGATACTGAGTTGATGTTCCTTGATGTTGGTGATGACAGTGCATCCAAGACAGGGCAGAATGATAAACGTATGTAAAATCACTGTTGACCAGCTATTTTGTGATAGTTACATAAACAGTTCATTTTTCATATTACAGTACTGTGCAATATTTTAAGCCTTGTTATGAAATGAAAGCTGTTGATACTGTATAATATATATAGGTATGTGAATTTTCAGGTCATTGTCTGCTGTACTTTTGCAGTAGCAAGCACCATAAAAAAAGCACAGGATAAATGTTAATTACCCATTTATTGAGGGATGTTGCAGTTAGAACCACATCCTCAGTTAAGATTAGATGCAGTTTACAGCTTAGATACTGTCCTTATGGAGTTAACTTGGGATGTTATATGAGGTGCATAGGAAGATCCACCAATAGTGTTTAGTGTAATTGTTTTATTTATTTTATTTATTAATTAATTATTTATTTTTTGTAGCTGTCATCATGGAGTACACAGTTGATAAAGTACCTGCGGAATCAGGTACTAAAACGGGTAAGAATGTTATGCTGAAGCCAAGCAAGAAAGGTAAAGCAGTGAAGATTTTGACAGCACACCAGTTCATCAATGGTCTACCAGGATCCAAGATACCAGTCAAACCCAGGTGCCACTATATGCTAATTTAATACGGTACTTTATTGTACTGTGCTTGCATGTTGTATGGTATATAATGTAATCCTTTGGGTGTGGCGTGTCTTTATTAATTTGAAGAAGGAGTAAAGTTGCTGTTTAGCAAGTTTTGTTTTTTGTTTTTGTTTAATAGTGCAACTTACAGTATATTTGTTACATTTCAGAATAAAAGAAGGTACACTAACAGTTGCTATGAAGAAAAAGGCCAAACTACAAGCTAAAGACCCAAAAGTTGGAAAGAAAGCAAGAAAGGTACTCAAAGACTTTGCATCACATAGGAAGAGGATTCAGTCTAAAAAGAAGAGAGAAAATAAAAATAATATCAGCAATGATTTGTGGAACGATGGCAGTAAGTTTGATCATTAAGTGACTTATTACATGTGCATTTTGTAGTTACAATTCACATCAGATAAGGATTTGCTAATGGTGGAGTGATTTCTGTATATGGAAAATAGTCATATAATACACTCAGGTCTCTTCATCATCTACTGTTGCATTCACAGCAATAGCTGTAGAAATTTCCACAGTCGACATGAGCTATGATTTTCATGTAGCATTCACTGGGAAATTGCTGGTGAATGGAGTGAAAAGTTGTTCACATTCGGTCATCCCAATACAATCGCCTACAGAGCATGTAGGCAATGTGTGATCAGAGAGTGATTTCTAGACTCTAGAGCAAGGCCGGGCAACCTCCAACCTGAAGGCCAGATCCGGCCCACCAACCTGCTCGGCATGAGCATAGCAATCCAGCCCATAATACCCCATCCAAAACAAATTAAATACTGACAAATAGCATCTGCCGGTCGCAGATGCTATTTGGCAACTCGGCACTCCCCTCACCCCACATGATTCAATTTTCCCACCTTCCTGCCAGATGCCAGTGTCCGTTGGACTTCCGCATTGAGAGGAGGTATGTGTCGCTCTTAAGGCGGGTACACACTTGTTGCATATCCATGTACTGTACGTAGTACTTTTCAGGTTCATAGATATTTTGGGATCTTAACGCATCTGCATGTTTTCCAATGAAATTCTTGTATATAGTCACTTTTGTGTTCTCATTTGTCACTTCGGCCCACAGGCTGCTCCCGAAAGGCTCATCTGGCCTTCGCTCTGAAAAGGTTGCCCTCCCCTGCCCTAGAGTGTGTGTAGCAGTTGTCAGAGAGTATGTGTGAGTGTACAGTTTTAAGTGGTACTGTATATTTATGTTATACAGGGTTTAAGTGTTCAGATTAAATAGGCACTGAATTAAAAAGTTAGATTTTAATTCAGAGGCCTGAACCAGACTCAGCATTTACCTGTACAGTGATCCAGATCCCTTGGTTATCATGCATAATTGGTACTGAGCATGGTGCAGAATAACGGAATTGCTATGGTGCAGACTAACAGAATTGTGCAATAAAGACACAGAACCTTTGAGATTTATCCTAATTGGTACCAGGCATCCCAAGTGCAAGCCCAAATTTTCCCATTTACAACAGTGTAGACCCACTAAATACATACTGTTATGGTAAGTATCAGGACCATACATAGGCATTGCTAGATTAATAGAAAATGATGAAAAGAGCATAGTAAGGAAGAAACACGTATCATAGAGAGGCCTAAGATGGGCTAGAGGCCAAGGGGTGAAGAGTTAGCAGTCTTCACCACCTAGGAGAGTTAGTGTTCTCCACCACCTGGGATTAACCCTTCAAGCAGGGCCTCATCCTTGAATCCCTCAAAGCCATCAGAAACCACAGATACTGTACTGCACCATGATTGTTGGCAGAAACCACAAATACTGCACCATTGTTGTCAGCAAAAACCACAGATACTACACCATTGTTATCAGCTGATACTACAGACACTGCGCCACCATTGTCAGCAGAGACCACAGTCACTGCACCATTATTGTCAGCAGAAACCACTAGTGCTGCACCATCATTGTCAGAAGAAACCATAGACACTGCACCATCATTATCAATAGAAACTGCATTCGGTCCACTGTGCCACCATTGTCAGCAGAAACCAGCTCAGATGTGTGATAACAATGTTTTGAGCTGAAGAATGGGCAGTAATGGCAGGAGTGCAGATTTTCATCTTGTGGTAGTAACGAAAACTGCTGTAACCAAGTGCACTCTAACCAAGGGATCACTGTATTTTTACCATAAACGTCGTTATTTTACAGCTCTGAGCACCAGTAGTGTATAAATCAAAGTGTTCTTACCTACAAGTATGCTTTGTTATTTTAAGATGGAAACAGATTACTTTCTTTGCACCAGCTGATGCAGTGACCTTGGAATGCAAGAAAAGGGGTGTGGAGGACTCATTTATCCAAGGGATAGCAGAGTACTACTCAACACAAATGAAGCTGCGTCCTGTCAAGGTTCCTAAGAACAGATACATCCCCCCATCCTCACTTGATACTGTCCAAGCTCCAGCTGCTGGTAAGACTATGTCTTTTATGTGTGGTATAGCCATAGCTCTTGTTAGTAAGTTAACTGGGTTGGAAGGATAATAGTGGAGTAGTAACCTGGGGAAGCTGCTCCATCAACAAGGGAAAAAGACTTTGCCAGTTCAGTTCTGCATTGCACTCGGATTAGTGTCCTTGCAGATGGTACTGTGTACTAGTTTGTGTCCGTTGACCCAGTCTGTGGGTACAGTCATAGGGTTGCCCGTGTGCCAGTCCCAGCTTGTGGTGGTGCATGAATGAGCCTGGGTGGCAGAACCTTGATAGTACCAAAAGCAGTCCAGAATATGATTGGAATAATTCAAACTCAAAATTAAGTAAAACTCTGATGATCTAAAGCTCTAGTGGATAAATGCATCCCAGGTTGGGGGAGGGGTAGTAGGAAATGCTCTTCAAGCAGCAGATTGGTGTGTGTTGTGTGCGGAGATGATGTGGAGGGAGCTCATCTAAATTTGTGCTGGCAGTTTTTACAGTGAGTACGTTTAAGTACATGGGTTGTGTGATGAGTAAGGATGGAGGTTTGGAGGGTGAAGTGCTTGAAAGGGTACAGCAGGGAAGAAAGGTTGCTGGTTCTTTGAAAGCAGTGATAAGAAACGGAAGTGAGCATGGAAGTGAAAAAGTTACTACATGACAGTATTGTGATACCAACTCTAACGTATGTAAGTGAAGCTTGGACGTTGTTGGAAGGACACAAGTCAAGCGTGAGAGCAGTGGAAATGAGTTATTTAAGAGGAGCCTGTGGAGTCACATGGAGAGACAGGCTGACGAATGAGGATATAAAGAAGCGTTGTGATGTGGATGTGATAGGAAGCGTTATGAGGAACACTCTGAGGTGGTTTGGCCATGTGGAGAGGATGGAGGGTGAAAGACTGACGAAGAGAGTGTATGCGAGTGAGGTGGAGGGGGGAAGAGGGAGGGGAAGGCTGAGGATGAGATGGAGGGATGGGGTGGAGAGGTATATGAGAGAGGGGGGTGTGAGTTGGGAGCAGGGCAGTGAAATGGTGGGGGACAGGGCGACGTGGAGGCGATTTGTTTGTGGCCACCCCAAACGGGATTGAGGCGTCTGGCAGTAGATAGATAGATAGTTTTTACAGGTGTAAGCTTTTTGAAAGAGGTGAGTTTGGAATGGTAGGGTGGAGATTCTGGTTGGTGAGTGATAGGCAAATGAAATGTTTAAATTGAGGGGAGTTAGTGTAAAAATGCTGATTATATAGATCTTGCTGCTAATCACATCTGTGCAGTTGAAGTCAGATTGTACATCACATGGCCCAATTCTGTAACTGATACAATTAGCCGAACCAGTATTTCACCGTTATTTTACGTTTTTTCTGATGCCGGACTGACACCGATTTTTAATGTCGATGTTGGATATGGTTATGAAATTTTTAAATGTCTTTTATGGAAGATTTCATTCATTGTCTTGCCTGATTATCAGTGAAAGAGTGTTATTATCTTGACTCTGTTTGCATGTTAATAAAGAAGACTCTTACTGAAAATCATTAACTGTTCAGAATAATAAGTGGGTGAGGGGGAAAGGAGAGAGAGAGAGAGAATGAAGGCTGAAAGCAGTTAATTGAGCGAGGTATATGAATGATACTATGTACAGCACTGATGATTTGTAAGTGTGGCAGCTATGTGGGTTTATGTACGTAAATGGTGTACACATGCTTTCGACAAAAACATGAACTGCCCACAACTATCAGTTCTGACATTGTTTATTTGTAATATTTACAGTCACTTTTCTCACTGTAAACTAAATAAACAAGTTATTTACTGCTTGTATTAAGAAAGAATTCAGGACAGTAGATGGGGGCATTAGGGAGACAGTAACTTTGAGATGAGGGAACGAATGACATTTGGCAACTTCGTTTTGTCTCAGATTCTTCAGCGAAACAATCCTTTAGTTGACAGAAATACTTACACGCAGATCTTGCCTATTCCTCTTCACTTCTACACTATACAGGGTTTACAATTTGGTACTGTGTGTATTTACCTAATGTGATATACAGGAAATGAGCTATGCTTGTGGGGTCCCGTCTCAGTTTCTCAGTAAGTCATATTTAGCTTTAAACTCATTTAAGATTTTAGACTGGACGATCTCTTTGTCCAGGCTTTTCCACAGGTCTGTACATCTACAGTAATCCCTCGCTATCCGATGCACCCTGTGTACGATATTTCGCGTATACAATCAATCTTCTTTAGTACCCTTGGCTCTCTGTATGTTGCTCTGGCTCACACGATCGCACGAGCGCGGTCGGTCCAGCGTTTCTCAGCGCAAGTCGATAGGCATTGGTTTGGAATTACGATCACTGTGCCAAGGATGATGGTGCAGCCACCCATCAAAGCCAGCTTGGGCTACAAGTAGCAAATTGGGCTACTTTTGGAAGCCCTGCACTACTGAATTTTGAATTTAGCTACTTGCAACTTTTTGGGCTACTTTAAAAGTAAGCTGGGCTTACTTGGGCTACTAATGAGACAAAAGTCAAAGGTTGATTAGTGATTATGTATCATTTAAAATATAGCCTAATATAATTACCTTTTGAAGACACAAAAAGATAATGAATTATAATTTATCATGTCATCCCTCTTTAAATTTCTCGCACTCTTGCATTAATCCCTGATTGGCTATTTAATTCGAACTGAAAGTGTGAGATTACCACCCCAGTCAGTCGTGTCTTCTTCATCCACGACTCGTGGATGCAGAAGCAGACCTTGATAATCTTCAGCTGCAAAGACGTGGTTGTGGAGACACACCGAATAATTATTTAAATATGTAATTATAATGAGGTGCAAGAAAACACTTTCCTTTAGTTCCTAAAATACTATCGTTAAGTTGAAAAAATGACTAAGTCCAACAGTAAGAGTTATGTTTTGTGAAGAAGAAAACAGCTTAGTTCCGTGAATGTAAAAGAAATGACATAATTTAAAGAAAAGAGAAGTAAATTTAGTTAATGCAGTAAGTAAAGAGTTCTGTGTTAATTAACTTTAGGCTTACATAACTTTGAACAACCCTACAGGAGCATTAATGGAGCAGCATTCATCTGGTAAGTTGTGCATAGTTAAATTATTTGCATCTGTATGTATATACTTGTGGAGAGATAGAGAAAGAGAGAGAGAGAGAGAGATACTGTTAATAGATATATTGATAGATATGTATATATACTGTAGATAATTATGTTGGGCTACTTTATACCGAAATTCACTACTTTTGAGGCCTGTTACTGCTACTTTTGGTCACAAAAATCTGGCAACCCTGGCTCAGCCTAGTCTTTCCTGCACTCCCGTTTGATTCACTAGCTTTGTATTCCTGTGCATTAACGATGTGATTTTCACTATTATTTCTCGCCTAACCTCAAGTACAAGTTCCATGATGTCTTCCAAGTGGCCTGCAAACTCTAGTGCCTCTGATATCAAGCCTAAGAGAGCCAGGAAGAGCTTAAATTTGGAGTCCAAGCTCAGCATCATTAGGCGTCATGAGGGAGGCGAAGGGGTAAACAACATTGCTCACTCCCTTGGTCTGGCCCAGTCTACGATATCAGCAGTGATTAAGAATGCTGCCAACGTTAAGAAGGCTGGTGAAACGAGCTTGTCAAACCTTCCGTCGATTGTTTAGTGTTTTGGGTGAAGAGGGAGTGAGGAGCGAGTGTTTACTGTGCCGGGACGAGTTTGTGTGACATGTAAGTTTTATTAGTCAGTGTTTATGAAAATGTTTCAAATTCTAAGTTGGATGCGTGTTCTTCATTGCTTTACAATTGTTATCATTAAAGTAGAGCACATAAAACATCTTTTATTTATAGCCTTCCTTGTCAAACCTTCCGTCGATTGTTAAGTGTTTTGTGTGAAGAGGGAGTGAGGAACGAGTGTTTACTTTGCCGGGACGAGTTTGTGTGACACATAAGTACGGCACATAAAACATCTTTTACTTATAAAATATGTGGTACAGTATAGTTTAAAGGCACATAAATATGAGTCTAGCAATGCATCCCTATTTTTTCCATTAAACCTTAAGTTCAGTATATGATTGCTCGATTTACAATTGCCTATTCAGAAACGTAACCCAATCAGATGGCAAGGGAGACCTGTATAAGGAAAACTATATTTCTTGATATCCTTCAAGCAGCTTGGCTTCTTCAATTTCATTCCGTGACCTCTTGTTACTCTCTTATCCCATACAAACAGATCTTCTCTGTCAATTTTATCTACTGCCATCATGGTCCTGAACACTGCAATCATGTCGCCCCACTTTCTCCTTTCCTCTAAGGAAGGCAAATCCAGCTTTTCCAGTCTCTTTCTGTACAACAGATCTGCCAGACTGGGGACCATCTTGGTTGCTGTTCTTTGTATTCTCTCAATCTAGTTTATATCTTTCTTTTTGCGTGGGGACCTCACTACTGCTTCATATTCTAACCTAGGGCGGATCATGGCCACTATCAATTTTTTCATCATTTCCTCATCCATATAATGAAATGCTACTCTTATGTTAGTCAAGAGTTTATACGTCTCACTAACTACTGTATCTTACTAATGTTTTTCAGATGACAAACTATCCTGGACCAGCACTGCCAAATCTTTCTCTTCTCACGCTTTTGTGATTGGTTCATTACCCGTCAAATAATTCAGTGATGGCCTCTTGGTGCTTTACCAATTTCCAGTATTTTACATTTCTTTGCGTTAAATTTCATATCCCACATCCGGCTCCAATCATGTATCCTATCCAGATCCTCCTGTAGCATTTTACAATCCTCCTTAACCTCGACCTTCCTTAAGATCTTTGCATCATCAGCAAACAGACTTGCATATCCGTTCCTTCATCTACCATATCCTAACACCTAGCCTTGTGGGACTCCTCTTGTTACTTCCCTCCATCCAGACATCCTATCCTTTATTACTGTTCTCATTTGTCTGTCTCTCAAAAAGTCTCACATCCATTCCAGGAGGTTCCTCTTCAGTCCTCCTATATGCTCTAGTTTCCACATTAGTCTCTTATGGGGTACCTTGTTGAAGGCCTTCTCCAAATCTAAATACACACAATCCGCCCAACCGTCTCTCTCCTGTAGCACGTCAGTTGCTCTTGAGTAAAAGTTCAACAAGTTGGAAACACCTGACCTTCCACTTCTGAATCCAAACTGACCTTCAGTCAAATTATTCATCTCTTCCAGATATTTTATCCATATGTCTTTCAGGATTCTCTCGAACAATTTTGTGACCATGCTCGTTAGGGACACTGGTCTATAATTCAGGGGTTCTTCCCTGTTTCCTCCCTTATAAATTGGTACCACATTTGCCCTCTTCCATTCTTGAGGCACTTTCCCCTCTTCCAGAGAACACACAATTAAACTGTGAATCTTATCCGCCAGTTCTCTGCATTCCTTCAGTACCCACTTAGAGATTTCAAATGGTCCTGGGGCTTTCCTTACATCTTGAGTTTCCAGTAATGTATACACTTCCTGTACTTCCACTTTTATATCTTATCACTACATTTCTAGTCACTCCCTCCCCTGCCACAAGCTCAATTTCGTTAGTGAAAACCAGTTGGAAACATTTGTTCATTGTTTCAGCTTGCATTGCCACATCATTATAGACCTCTCCTTGTACTTTCAGTTTGGTGATTCCTTCCTTTTGTTTCAGTTTTCCATTGACAGTTTGAGTTCACCCTTATATGTGTCTGTTATACCTTTTTCAAAATTCCTTTCTTACCTCTCTGCATATTCTTGTGTATTGATTTCTAGTTCTTTTATATTCTTCCTTTTTTCTGCTGTTACCTCTCTTTCTCCAGTTGTTCCACGCTGTGTCTCTCTCTTTTTGCTATGATACACCTTCTATTAAACTACTCCTTTTTCTTGTTTTCTTTCCCCCATACGCTTGGTACAAATTTTTCCACTCCCGAATTATAGAGGTCTAGAAAGATATCCCACTTCCTCTGTATCTCTCTTGTTTCTCTGAATTTTCTCCAATCTGCATTTTTGAAAAATTTTCTCAGTCCTGTAAAATGGCTTTCCCAAAGTTGTATCTTCCCTGCTTATAAAGCTCGTCTCTTGGCTCCACATTCCCTGTTATCATCTGGAACTCAGTGACCACATGATCACTCTTTCCCATAGGAGACAAATATTTCAAAGATTCTGTTACATCAGGTTCTTTGGTAAACAGTAAGTCTAATCTTGCTGGTGTGTCCTCACCTTGGAACCGTGTCTCTTCTTTGACCCATTGCGTCATCACATTGTTCATTGTTATATTTAATGATATAGTGCCCCACGAATCTTCGCTGCCTCCTGAGTCCCATTCCTCCCAGTTCACCTCTTTATAGTTAGTCACCCATCAAAATTATATTGCTGCTTTTCTCAATATTTTCTGCAAATAACTAGCCATGTCTGACAACATCTGGTATTCATCATCATTCCACACTCTTGTCTTAGGGGGAACATACACTACCGCCATCTCTCTCTTGCTATTCTCTCCAGTTTCTAATTTCATAGGTATCACTTCAGCCCTGCCTTCTCCCATTTCCACGATATCTACATTTATGTTGTTCTTCACTGCTATCATCACTCCTCCTCCTGTTTTTTGTTTTTTTTGTCTCTTCTCCACAGTTTGTATTTACCATCTCCCATATGAACATAAATATCTTCTCTTAACTTGCTCTTTATAAAGCACACAACATCAGGTTCATGTACCCTCAAGAAATCGTTAATTTCTAGCTTTGCCGATATTAAGCCATCAGCATTAGTATATACCACCCTCAAATTATTTTTTATGTTTTTTATACCCTTTTCTTTCTCTCCGTCAGTACCACTTCCTCAATTTCTGATCCATAACTCTCCAGTAAAACACTGTCTTCTCTTCCTCCATTCTCTGTTCATTTTTTTGCCTTTGCTTCCACTACTAACTCCTTTATTTTAGCTCTTTCTTCATCATTTGCATCTCTCCTTATCCAAACATTTTTTTAACCCTTCCTTGTCCGATAATTTCCATGTTCTAATGATAATTTCGTTTACTGTTGCCTGGGACTTAAACTTTACCTTCAGTGGCCTCACCTCTCCTTCCTTGTACTCTCCTAACATAAACACTTCTTCAGTCTCGTCTTGAGCTTCGTTGTTTCCCTCCATAACTACTGATATTATTTCTTTAACCTTACTCAATTCTTCTCTTTCTGATCTTACTTTCATACGTTTTTCCTTTACTCCTGAAATTATTACACAGTTTTTCTTATCTGCTGCATCCCTGACTAAAGATTCGCTACTTCTCCGTACCCTAACCACTTCCTTCTGCATCTTTTCCTTGCTTTGTTGTTGTTTATTCTCTTTCAAATTTACATTTCCTTCTTCCTGAATTTTCTTCCACCCCTTTGTTGCTCCTTGATTTCTTTAATGTGCTCATCTTGCATCCTTGATTTGGATTCATACTCATCTAGTTTGCTTTTCATCCTGTCCCTTTCTTCTTCCAACCTCTTATTCTCCCTCTTAAGCTGTTTTACTTCATTAGAGGCAGATTCATTACTCACTTTTAATTGTGACCACTCTTTCTTGTTCATCACTGTGTGTACAAACTTCTTCCAGTTTATTCCGTAGATTTTTTATCTCTTTCCTGCTCTATGGTCCGTTCCTGTAACACTCAGATTACTCCCCATACCTTTTTTAACTCCTCGACATTCCTCTCCGCTGTTTCCTCTACTCCTGCTATTCTTGTTTGGTTCAGTTTAGTACTACCATTTCCCACATCATCTTCGGAAAAGCCCACGAAATCCCTCTCGCCAGATGTAAACAAAGCACCGTCCCTTTCCGCCATGTTGCAACCATATGGAGACTTTCTATTTCCACTATATATTGCACTTTTTATGACCAAAACCGCATTTTTTTTTTTATAACTACTGTCCAATGGGACCACCACTCACGCACTCATTCACATAATCACAAATAGGCTGGTCTCCTTTTCGTTGCTGATTCAGCGATTATTCCCCACGATCCAGGAAGAGCTCCATTTCTTCAGCGACCTGTGTGTGTGTGTGTGTGTGTGTGTGTGTGTGTGTGTGTGTGTGTGTGTGTGTGTGTGTGTGTGTGTGTGTGTGTGTGTGTTCTTACCTAATTGTATCATTACAGGAATGAGTCAAGCTCATACTGTCCCGTGTCTTAAACCATTTTTATCATACATATCCTTAAATTTATGAATTGTTTTGACACACACTATTTCATTCAGTAGTGCATTTCAGTGGTCAGTTGCCCTATTTGGGAAACTAAATTTCCTTATGTCTTTATCGCTTCTCTTTTTATGCAGTTTTTTGCAGTGTCCTCTTGCTGATGCATCCCCATAGGTTATGTAATCATTTATGTCTATTTTCTCCTTCCCTGATATACAGTTATATAGCATAATCATGTCTCCTTTTTTCCTTCTATCCTGTAGTATAGGCAGATTCAGTTTTTCTAGTCTTTCTTTTTAGCTTAGATCCCTTAAGCTTGGTGTCCATCTTGTAGTGACCCTTTGAACTTTTTCAATCTAATATACTAAAGCAATAGCCGTGTGTCTGTGTGTGTGTGTGTATTTTGGGCAGCCGAAGCTACACATTCAAATCGCACCAAAATTGGCACAGAAATTGCAAAAAATTCACTGTTGTGAAGAAACTTGGTTCCATCACGATTGAAAAACTTTTACTATATTTAAAGAGCGATCACATTTTGACAAAAAAAACTCCACTCCTGGCGCCTGGCTTAGGATCTCCGTAGAATTTTTTGCCCACAGGTAGAACTAAAGTATTTCGGACTTTCTTTCGAACAACTCGGTTTCCATTCCTGAAGCTTCAGATAACACAATCAATTGGTTAGCTGCAAAATATCCAAGTGACAGCGTTACACTAGAACAGCACATAAATGCGAGAGCCCTCCGCTGGAGCAAGTGCGAGGGGCCCGAAGGGCCCATGAGCACTTATCTACATGTTTTTTGAGATGAGGACTTCAGAATGCTGATGCATACTCCACTGATAAATGATGTTATTATCTTTCTTAGCATGTCTTCATTTATGTATGTGAATTCTATTCTCATATTTGCAAGCAGTGTATACATGTTCTGTACCTTCTCACTGATGTGGTCAGCTAGAGATAGTCTGTTATTGATAATCACACCTAGGTCCTTCTCGTTTTCTGATGTGTGTAGGGTTTTACTTCCTAACTTATAATCCCAATCAGGTCTTTTTCCATTTTTACCAAGCTTGATTACATGACACTTGTCCATATTGAATTCCATTTGCCATGTATTGCTCCATTCATGAAGTTTATTAAATTCTTCTTGTAGCTTTTTACAAGAGTCTGTGTTAGTAATTCTCCTTTGTATTTTTGGATCATCAGCAAACATATTTAGATAGCTTTCATTTCCAATATTACTGTCTATATCATTTATATGCACTAAAAACATAATTGATGCCGGCACTGAGCCCTGTGGAACTCCGCTAGTCAGTTCCCTCCATGATGAGTACTTTCCCCTTAGTACTGTTCTCATCTCTCTTTCTCTCTCTCTTTCTCTCTCTCTCTTTTTTTTTTTTTTTTTTTTTTTTTTTTTGGAGAAAATCTTGCTTCCAACAATACAGTTTGCCTCAGATTCCTCCTTGATGGTATAGTTTCCATAAACGTCTTTGGTGTGGTACTCTGTCAAATGTTTCTTGAAATCTAAATAGACACTGTCCACCCATCCTTCTCTGTTCTGTAATGTTTCTGTTACTGTCATAGTAGCTCAACAAATTAGTAACACATGATTTTCCCTTTCTGAAACCAAACTGTCTTTCTGTTATCATATTGTGCTCCTCTAGATGATTTACCCAAACTTTTCTTATCAGCTTTTCTAATACCTTGCTTACAACACTGGTTGGTGTTACTGGTCGGTAGTTGAGTGGATTTTGTCTATTCCATTTCTTGAATAAGGGAACAATGTTTGCTTTCTTCCAAATATCAGGTAGTTTACCTTGTCCCAATGATTCTTTGAAAATTAAAGATAATGCTTTACGTAACTCCTTTGCACATTCATGTAACACTCAACGTGAAATTTCATCAGGACCATTTGCTTTTCCTTTGTTTAATTTACTTAACTCCTCCTGTATTTCTTTTTCTGATATTTGTATATCTGGTAGGCTATGTGTGGGCATGCATGTTTTGTATAATCCCTCTCAAAATTATTTTCTTCTGTAAAAACTGGAAATTCTTATTTAGTGCTTCACAAATATCCTTCTCTTGTGAGTAGGTGATTCCCTCATCTGTAATGGATTGTATTTGATCTTTTACTTTGGTTTTGCTTTGGATTTAGCTGTAAAATTGCTTCAGTTGATCACTACTTTTATTTACAACGTCCTTCTCAAACTGTTTTTGGGCTTCCCTCCTTATTCTTGTATAATCGTTTCTTGCCTGTTTATAGTTGTTGCATGCCCTTTCACTATTGTCTTTTTAATCAGTTCCACAACAAATTTCTTTTTTCTTTTGATTTTTACATTCTGTATTAAACCACTTCTTTATTTTTTTTTTTCTGCTTCTTTTTGCTGTGGGATGTACTTCTGGACTCCTATGTCATAAAGTTCACAGAATTTTCTATATATAACATTTTAATCTTGTCCTCTAAGCTCTTTTTCCCAATCTATTTCTAAGAAGTATTTCTTTACGTCAAGATAGTTGCCCTTTTTGTAGTTAAGACTTTTTTTTGTAACTTTCATTACTATTAACTATGTCATATGCAATCCTGAAGTTGTAATTTAATACTGCGTGGTCACTTTTGCCGAATGAAGGGTGATACATTATATTGTCAGTATCATTTTCTTGCCTAGTAAATATAAGATCTAGTACTGATGGTATGTCAGGTCCTCTTTTTCTGGTGCTTGCTTTTACATGTTGTTAGGAAAAACTCTTGCACAAGGTCCAGGAGCTTTTGGTCCCAACAGCTTTCCTTGTTTTTTATATCTAGAGTATTCCAATTTATATTTGTATTGAAATCTCCAGTTAGTATAATTCTTTCAGATTTCTCCTCCATTCTATGTAGTAATGCTCTTAAACTTTGAATTGTTTTCTCTGCCAGGTCTTCATATTCGCCTTTTTCCCAAATGTTTGATCTGGGTGGCATGTATTAATTTGTCACAGTTACTTTCCCTTCAGACGTACTAATCTCTGCTGTGATCAGTTCTACCTGTGAAGGTACATCTAGTTCTATTTCCTTGACTTGCAGAATTTTGTTTGTATATATTATAATTCCTCCTCCTCTTTTTTAAGTTCCTATCTCTTCTCCATATATTGTATTCCTCTAGGTTTAGTGTATCGTTTGATATCCTTGGTGTTAATTTTATTTCAGTTAGGCAAACAATATGTGGTTCCTTTGATATAATCATTCATCTCTGGTAATTTAGATACTATTCCATCTACATTAGAGTACATCAACTCAATCATCTTGTTTACATACTTGTCATGGCTTGGGTCTACTACCTTTCTCCTTTTTATTCCCTCCTGTTTATGTACCACTTTCGAACCTGCAATCCAATTACTTTGTAAAAAAAAATGTGTTCTTCTCTTCGTCTGATCTTCCCTCATTCTTTGTTCTTGCCTCCCTCTTCTCATTTAGTAATCCAAGTTCCTCTTGAGTTAGTCATCTTTTTATCCATATTTTTTGAAGTCCCCTTTTTCCTTAAGTTTGCATTTTTCAGTATTTCCTCCACAGTGTTTACACTCTGGAAGGTTACTTTCAGGGGCCTTGATTTATTTCTGTCATATTTCCTTAGTCTTTTGTGTTCCTCTGTCTTTACTACAGATTTCCTCCGACACTTCCTTCAATATGTTCATTACATTTCCCATCTCATTTATGTCTCAAAATCTTGTTTTTTATTTCTTCCTCCTGCATACCAGTGATTACTATAGATTTGTTGATGTCTGCTGAATCTTTGACCAATTTTAGATTGTTTTGGATTATTTTCTTTAATGCTCTTTTCTTCAACTCTTGTTTCTAAGTCTTTCTTTACTTTCACCATTTCAGCATATGTGGTTTCCACATCATTTTTGCAGCTTTGCATTGCTTCATTTACCTGGGTTATCTTCTCAATTTCATTGCTATGATCTATCAGAATGCTTGCCTGCCTTAATGTCTCTGTATCATTTCTGAACTCGTCCATATTACTCTCATGGTTGACAACTGTGCTTGCCATTTCACTAATCTTCATTCTAAGTGTACCCACCTCAACTGATAATTCATCTATTTTTGTGTCTTTATTATTAATCTCCTTTACTAAATTTTCATTTTCTTCCTTCTGCATGTGCAACTGCTTTTTAATTTCATCTATTTCACTCTGAAATGTCTTCTCTAATCTGTATACTTGTTCCACCAGCTCATTATGCATCTCCATATCCACCAGTTCGTGGTAGAAATCTTCATCCTGCTTTCTACCTTTGCCCCTTTTCTTAACTCCTTCCAAAGTTGATTTGCTAAAGATGGTGGTCATCATCTGGTACTAACACAAAGCTTCTACATACAGTTTTGCATTCCTCTACATCACAGACTAAACAGTCAACACTGAAACAGCTGATTTGCTTGTTTTGGCACTACTGCCTACTTCATTGTATTGTGTTATTGGAACACCACTTTTTCTTAAACTTCCTCTTTTATATTAGAACGCTGTTTAGTTGGACCTAGTACTGAGCTTGACTCATATAAAGATACTTTTTAGGTATAGGCATTTGAGGGCCGAGATTGACCCGTTGTGGAGTGATGCCAGGCACGTCCTCTCACTGTCGCATCTAGTGTGTGTGTGTGTGTGTGTGTTGTTTACCTGTTTGTGTATACAGGAATTGAGCTAAGCTTGTGTGTATGTGAGAGATAGATGGAGAGAGAGAGAGAAAGAGAGACATGGTAAATTGAACAGTGTGAACATCTGTTAATGATGTGTATGTATGGATGATCGTATATAAGCTACTAGTGTATCTGTGTGCAAGAGATGGACAAATTTGAGTGTAACTTCAGAATAAATATTTAGCATGGCGGGAGACACTGTGACCAAAAAGTGTTGCTATCTGTAAATGATGCACAGATATGAGTGTAACTTCAGAGTAAATATTTGGCATGTCGGGAGACACTGTGACCAAATAGCGTTGCTATCTTCAGCCAGAGACATTCAGCACTAAGTTGTCCTAACATCAAGAAAAGCCTGACATATTTTTGTTGTGCAATGTGGGCCACTACAGTACACAATACTACCTATGTATGTTATTGGTGTACACTGAACTTAGTAATTCGTGCATTATTTCATGGAATGCTGTTTTAATCATGATGTTGTTGAGAAGCAGGAGTGCTAGCTGGGTGGTACTGGAAAATTCCGATGATTTTCACATTTGTAGTTGCTAGTCAGATTTGCCAGATAACCCGCTGTTGTGAGTGGAGGTATGGTATTTTGTAATGTTATGCATTAAATTTTATTCTCTTTCTGTATAGGTTAATGCTTTATTTGGATGATTGTTTGTTAAATTATGCAGTTTAATTTCAGTTTGTATGATAAAGCATTTAGAGTGCTACATAATGTAAGAAAGCTCTAGGATATTCTGGATGTCTCCGACATCAAAAAATGTTGTTGCTAGGAGCACATCCTAGAATGGTGGAGAAGCAAGGAAGGTTGAAAAGGATGTGGAAGAAAATAGAGGAGTTTAAATTAAGTTTCACTTCTGGCCTTGTGAAGTTAATGTAGCCCTGGAGTTGTGAAGCAGACAGTGTTATTACTTGGAAAATGAATACTACGGACACGAGAAGCCTGTGTTATTACGCCGCTTGAGTTGATCTTGTGTACACTTAAATGCTGACCCTACAGAGAATGATTCACTGGGCTATGTTCTTCCTATGCTGAACTGCTGTTGGAACCTGTGGCAGTGTGGGACATGGACATAACAAGTGGTGTCAGGAGTGGGATAGAATAATAATGGAGTGAGTCTGATCTTTGACATGGAGCTGGAAGGTATACAGACAGGAAGTCAGACTAGGTAGGAGGAGGCATCTCTGCCTGCAAGCATGAAGCTTCTACAAGCTCAAAGTGAAGGACAGGAAGAGCTCAGGAACAAACTCAAAGAACAACTACAGGCACAAAGTGATAGATGGAAAGAACTCGGTGAACAATGACAAGCACAAAGTGAATGACAGGAAGAACTCAGAGAACAGCTACAAATACAAAGTGAACAACTGCAAGCACAAAGTGAAGAACAGAAAGAACGATATGAACGTCTTCAAGAGGCATCACAGGAACAACAGAAGGAATTGCAACTGAGGATGCAGGGACAGCTTGATGCTTTCCTGGGGGAAATGAAGGAAGAACAGCAACAGTTGAAGGAGGAAGTATATGCTGAGCTACAGCAGCAGACACATGAGGCAAGCAATAATGTCATCGAGTGCAGACAGCATGTATATGACCAGCTGAAGATAATTAGTGAGAGAATTGGAGTGCTCACCATCCACTCACTCGATGTAGTGATGCTCTCAGATGTCTACCCTTTCCTCTTCTCCATCCTTCTTTCCTTCCATCCTCTTTTGTCTTTCTTTCCTTCATTCCTTCCTTGTCCTTCTGCCTATGGGTGACTTTACACTCCCTCTTCTGTCTTTCATTCCTTCATTCTTTCCTCTTCCTTCTACCTGTGGGTGACTCTACACAGAGTGACAAGCCAAATGGTTTTCTGTACACCAAGAAGCCATTTACTATGCTGGGTGGTAACCATACAGTACAACCAAATTTTGGCGCCTGGTGGTTTAGTGGGTAATTATTGCACTCCAGTCGGATTGAGCCGGTGAAGGTTTATATCCAAGGGATGGTTGGGGTTGATTGCTCATGTAATGCCTCTCAGGGATGAGTGAGGCTGGTCACTGTCATCTTAAATGTCGGCACCAACTGCCTAGTCCTGGGCTTCTATGCTTCTCATGGAGCAATGTAAGATTGGATGATGGATGGATGGATGGAATTGAGGCTGTAGAGAATTCTTGTGCTGCTGAGCCTCGGGTTGGTGTACAGGAAGCATATGAAAAAAGTGGACAGTGTATGGTGAATCTTGATGAATCTCAAGCATCTTAAGGTAGCTTTACAAGGTTGAATAATCAGAATGTAGAAGTTTTACATCCTGGACTTAATTATGATGCCCCAGTTATAGACTCCAAACCAGTGCAGTGCATGGCTATAATGGAAGTCTAATTAAAAAGAAACCTCTGGAATTTGATGGTAAAGTATCTTGGGAAGTTTAACATGTGCAGTTTTAGTTACTTGATGATCAGAATGATTAGAATGATAGGCAGAGCTTGCTCCTAGCCTCAAGGGTGCTGCAGTGGAGATTCTTGGTAAGATGTCAGTGGAGGAGAGGAACAGTTATCAGTCCCTAGTAGAAGTGGTGGAGCGCAGATGTGGGACCATGTACCAGACTGAGGTTTACAGAGCAAGATTTCGAACTCTCGAACGAGCTCAAGGCAGATCTCTTCAGCAGCTTGCTCCTGACCTGAAGAGTATGTCACACAAAGCGTACCCTGGAGCAGCACCTAACCAGTTGGCTGTTCTTCTGAGGGACATTGATGCTCTTGATAGTCAGAGATGAAAGTGAAACAGGCACAACCAAGAAGCATTTGCCAGGGCTATGGAGTTTGAGTCCTACATTAGGTCCTGTACGTCCTCTGGAGTTCAAGTCCTTCATCAGGTCCAATACATCTAGTTTGCAGGCAGGACATAGTGCAGGATTCGAGGCAAGAAAGGGGCAGGTACATGAAGGAGAGAAATTTGAATTAAGTCACTGGTATTGTGAGAAGCCAGGACATAGGAAAGGGGACTGCTACAAGTGGAAGGGGGAACAGGAGAAAATCAGAGGAGGTTGCTGGTTCTGCTGGAGGCCAGGACACAAGGAGGAGGAATGTTGCAAATGGAAGAAGGAGCAAGAACAGAAAAGTGCAAGAAAATCTGCAATTGCCACAAGAGGTGTTGGACATGAGAGGTGGAACATGTCAGTTGTGATTGTCCATTGAGGAAAAAGAAGAAGAAGAAGGCTGCAGGAGGATAACTGGCACACCGTCTCGGGAAGCTGGACCAGCACAACTATGAGTTACAGCACTCTCCTAGCTGAGTTCATGGCAATGCTGACAGCCTGAATTGTCAACCATGTGACCCAGTTTGCAAGGAGTGTTGTAGAAAAGGAAATTCTAGCAAGAAATGCTGCTGTACTGCAGTGACAGGGCCAGTGTCAACTGAAGAAGACCTGAAGAGGATGCACATGGAGGATGCAGATTTACAACCATTGCTAGAGTGGCTGCAGCAGAGTACAGTGCAACCATTTTGGGAAGTGGTTTCCAGGTTCAGCCCTGTGACCAAGAGCTACTGGAGTCATTGGTACCTTCTTCGTTTGAACAACAGACTATGGTATTAGAGTGTCAGTGGGAGACACCTGATGGCCTCAGTAAGCATTGGCAACTGGTGGTTCCCAAAAAAATAGATCTGAGGACTTAGAAGAGTCTCATAACTGGATCACTAGTGGGCATCTGGGAGTGAAGAAAACTCTTTGAGTTGGCTGCGACAGAGGTTCTATTGGATTGGCATGCGTAAGGATGTTCAGTGGTGTCGGGCCTGTAATCTATGCTGTGCCAAGAAGGGACCCAAGAAACGTGGTTGTGCTCATTTTCAGCTGTACCAAGTGGGTGAACCGATGGAAAGAGTTGCAGTGGACATTGCTGGACCTCTGCCACTCACTGAAAGAGGAAACCGATATTATATGTGTTACTATAGGCTGCTTCACAAAGTGGCCAGAAGCCTATGCCATCCCTGATCAGAAAGCTGCAACTGTTGGTCAAGTGTTGATTGACCAATTCTTCATTCGTTTTGGGATGCTACCAGGGCTACAATAAGATCAGGATAGAAACTTCAAATCTGCTGTGTTCTGTGAGTGCTGCAGGTTACTGGAGTTCAAGAAGACCAAGATGACTCCACTGAGGCCACAGTCAGATGGGATGGTTGATAAATGCAACTGGACCCAGGGACAAGAACTGGCCAAGTACTGTGTAGAGGGACAGATGGAATGGGACCAGAAATTACCTGCGTTGCTAATGACATATTGGTCTGCATCCCACGAGCCTACCAGCTACACCCCTGCAAAACTGATGCTGGCCACAAGTTGTGATTGCCAGTTGATCTATTAATGGGAAGACCACCTGGTGAAGAGCTGCCTACAGACACCTCCAGCCATATGAAGCATCTCCAGGAAAGACTGGCTGAGGTACATCAACAAGTTGGAGGAGCTCTGAAGTTTTCAGGTGATGTGATGAAGCACAAGCATGATGCCAAGGCAAGTGAGGTGAGCTTCAAGGATGGTGACAGAGTTTGGCTATACAATCCTCAGCGGAGAAAGGGACAGTCACCGAAGTTGCTTAGCCCGTGGGATGGTCCTTACACTGTGATGGACCACCTGTCAGATGTAACATACTGTACCAGATTCTGGGAGGCAGGAAGTCTCGCCCAAAAGTGGTACACATGAATCATCCCTGGTAGTACCATGGGCCAGGACAGTACAGTTGGGATGTCTTCAAAGAATTGTGCACACCCACAGCTGATGATGTTGAGGAGGATGAAGGAGCTGAAGCACGAGAGGATGGTGACAGTTCCCTTGGGAAGAAGTGAATCACGAAGAGGACCAAGTCATTCCAGGATGAGCAAATTGTGCGGAGGAGCAGGGATGTTGTCGGAAGCAGCATAGGAGAAGACCTGATAAGTTGAAGGACAGTTTTGTGTATAATTAAATGTTTTGTTTGAATGAAGGATCATGTTTGTAAGTATTGTGTAGTTTTGTCGGGACGACAAAAGGCAAGAAAGGGGTTAGTGTTAAGAAGGAGTGCCAGCTGGGTGATACTGGAAAATTCTCGATGATTCTTGCATTTGTAGTTGCTAGTTAGAGTTGTTAGATAGCATGCTGCTGTGAGGAAAGATATTTTGTAAAATTGTGCATTAATTTTTATTCTTTTTCTCTCTCTATTGTTGTACTTGGATGATTGTTTGTTAAATTATATAATTAAATTGTGGTTTGTATGATAAAGCATTAAGAATTCTATGTAATGTGTGAATGCTCTGGAATATTTTGGATGTCTCCGACATCAAAAAATGTTGTTGCTAGGAGCACATCCTATAATGTTGGAGAGACAAGGAAGGTTATAAAATGATGGGGGAAAGAATAGAGGACTTTAAGTTTAGTTTTGCTTGTGGCCCTGTGAAGTTAATGTAGCTCTGGAGTAGTGAAGCAGACAGTGTAATTACTCGGGAAATAAATGCTACAAATGCGAGAAGCCCGTGTTATTATGACACCTGAGTTGAACTTGTGTACACTGATAGGCTGACCCTACAAGGAACGATTCACTGGGCTATGCCCTTCCTATACAGGCACACCTTGAGATCCAGCACATTGCTAATCGATGATCTGCTAGACCGAACAAAAGAAATGGGGGAACATTCTCACAAACTGAATGGCTGCCGATTCACTAGTGAACGTTCGACCCCTTCCTAGGTTTGAAACGAGCGCATCTGGATGCGTTTGTGGTGGTGTACGAGTATCTCTTGGCCCTTCCCCCCCCCCCATCCCTCCTCCATCCCCTGCCACACTCAGCTCTGCCAGGCATGTCTCCCTCCCCCAGCCCAGGTTATCTCTCTCTCCCCATCCCTCCACCCTCCCTCTCTCCTACTTGTCTCGTGTGTGTGTGTGTGTGTGATTGAGTGAGTGAGTGAGGAGACTGGAGGCGTAGGGGAGACCGCTAATCTCTGCCACCCACTTGTTTTTGCCCAAACCTACAGGGAATATGGAGGGCAAATTCTTTCTTCTGTATCCCAGGGAATAGATGCAAGGTTACCACATAGCATAGTAAATGGTTTCCCAGGTTCCTGGAAATTTTTTTTGCTTATCACTTAGTGTAAATTAGTGGGTGATGGCCCAATGAGATTGAATCCAAGCATTTGCTTGGTTGAATTCTGTTGAGTGTAGTACTTTATATAGTTTATTTTTTAAGTTCTTAGTAGAAATTATACATTACTGTATTTTATTTAGTGTCAGAGCATCATCAGCAGAGTATCATATTGTTGATAAGAATGAATTGTGTGTTTGTATCCTCCACCCTGAATTAGATCATTATTTTTGTTTAATTTTCAGGCCAATCGTATAACCCCACGTATGAAGATCACCAACAACTCCTCGGACGTGCCATAAACCAGGAAAAACGTAAAAAGAAGGGTGAGATCTGGGTGAAACGTCAGTTAACAGATTATTTCCCCTCTAAAGACAAAGCTCCCACTGAAGAAACCTATCTCAGTGAAATGTCAGAAGGTCTACCAAGGGCTGGCGAGGATGAGGATGAGGAAGAAGAGGAAAATATGAAGGTAAAAAGGATTCTGATTAGTGCTTGGTAGATATTAACAAAATGTAGTGAAGGAATAGGGAACAGTGAGTAGGAGATAATAGGATTTAGAAGTTTGTAGAGCTATTACAGGGAGTGTTTGGTTAGGAATGCTAAAGCTGTTTGTGGTGTTACAAAGCTGCCAACAAGTAAGAAAGGAATACCTTGGTGGGATGTGAAGGTTTAAGTGAGAGAGAGATGTGTGGGGTGGATATACTAAACGGAGTCTGAAGAAGAATAAGAAGAAGGGAAAAAAGCCTATATTGAGAGTGAAAAATACAGCTGTGACTCACTGTACTGTGGGGTTATGTCATGTGAAAACCCATCGTATAATGAAGTATTGTATAGCAAGGTCTGTATAACTTGGACTTAATGGGGATAGGGAGAGGACCCTTGACCAAAAAAAAAAAAAAAAAAAAAAAAAAAAAAAACATTTAGGCAGTATTTCACACACAAAGTTATCACTTCACTCAGAGTTGCACATTGCACCATTTGCAGTGCACTTGCACTGTTATTTGGTAGTAGCAGTGGTGTTTCAGTGGCCATTCATGTACCATGTAGAACAAAAGGCAGAGGATCACGGACGGCACAGGCAAACACTGGGTGACCACCTTGGCTCAGTCAAGTGGCTAGGAGGCTATATACATATTGTAGACACAATTTCCAAGTCACAGGTTTCAATTTGTCACACAAAAAAGTTTTCACTTCATTTAATATCACACACTGCACTGTTTGTTAACCCCTTAACCGCGGGGCATCACTTTCATGACACTTGGGAGCAAGGGATCATACCGCGGGGTGTCACTTTTGTGATTCTGTGTTATTTTGAATTCGCCCGGTCTTTCAAGTGGTGCCTTGTATCATCTATCAGTACTGTCAGTGTCCAACACTAGTCAGCACTCCTAATCTCATCTGTACTCCCATCCATTGTTGACACTTTAGCCATTTCTCCCCGTTCTTGACTCCCCTCCCTACCTCCCCTCCATTACCCTCTCCTCTCGCCTGCCCGGCCGTGCTACGCTAAGTAAATCTTCCCTGGAATTTTCCACTGATTTCATCCATTGAAATAAGCCCTATGCCCTATTCTTATACCAAATAATATATACAAAAAAGAAATAAGGTAAGTGAGAGTGCCATACACCTGGAATTGGCTAATTATCGCCGGACAACACCTCACGTGCACTTGCTCGCTAATTTTCGCTCTTTTTTTCCCCTTGAAAAATGCCGTATAATCTAGTCCCATAATAAAAATATATACTGTATAAGAAAGGAAGGGAGAAGCCTAAGTGATATTTACATTCACCTGGAACTACCTAATTTATTATGTATTGTCTAGATTTCCTGCCAATCATTTCATAGTGTATATATTTGCAGCTGTCACCACGCTGACATTGGCAGCATTGCACTCCCCCTAGGCGGCTAGGCCACCACACTGTATTCAGTTTACTGTCGTCTTTCAAGGTGAAACCATGTCGGATTCGCGCCTGTCCAATTCCGCCGCTTTTTAGCCCCATGCAAAGGGCCTTGTGACCTCTACCCTTTACTAAACCTCGTGTGGAAAGGGGTAAAGAGTTAAGTGACTGCTGTGGAACGTCAACTGGCTAATTTGTCAATGAAAATGATAGACAGTGACTACGATCTTTCTGGTGAGTAAAACAGTGCAAGTGGAAATGTAAATAATGTGTAAACAGTAAGTGAAAGCAGTGAATGTAAATATAAGTGAACAGTAGAAAATAGTTTTATAAGTTACTGCAAGTGACAGTGCATAACACAGTGTAGATAAAATAGAAATGTAAATAATGTAAATAAAATAGAGAATGTAAATAGAAATGTCTATCTATCTATCTATCTATTGCCAGACGCCTCAATCCCGTTTGGGGTGGCCACAAACAAATCGCCTCCAAGTCGCCCTGTCCCCCGCCATTTCACTGCCCTGCTCCCAACTCACACACCCCTCTCTCATATACCTCTCCACCCCATCCCTCCATTTCATCCTCGGCCTCCCCCTCCCTCTTCCCCTCTCCACCTCACTCACATACACTCTCTTCGTCAGTCTTTCACCCTCCATCCTCTCCACATGGCCAAACCACTTAAGTGTGTTCCTCATAACGCTTCCTATCACATCCACATCAACACCACAACGCTCCTTTATATTCTCATTCATCAGCCTGTCTCTCCATGTGACTCCACAGGCTCCTCTTAAATAACTCATTTCCACTGCTCTCACTCTTGACTTGTGTCCTTCCAACAACGTCCAAGTTTCACTTCCATACGTTAGAGTTGGTATCACAATACTGTCATGTAGTAACTTTTTCACTTCCATGCTCACTTCCCTGTTTCTTATCACTGCTTTCAAAGAACCAGCAATCTTTCTTCCCTGCTGTACCCTTTCAAGCACTTCACCCTCCAAACCTCCATCCTTACTCATCACACTACCCAAGTACTTAAACGTACTCACATCTTCCAATTCCTCACCATCCAACCTTGCTGTACATTCACTGACTTCACCTCTCTCAAAGACCATCACTTTACTCTTCCCTACATTCACCTTTAGATTCCGTTTCTTACACACTCTCCCAAACTCATCCACCAAGCCTTGCAGCTCCCCTTCATCTTCACTTAACAACACAGTATCATCTGCAAACAACAGTACAGGGAGTTTCCAAACACTATCCTCCCTCACCAGGGTCACTCCAACATCCAGTACCCTACCTTGTACCTCTTTTATTACCCCATCCATGTACAGATTGAACAACCATGGAGACATGACACATCCCTGTTTCAACCCAACTTTTAAAGAGAAAAATTCATTTAGTTCACCATCCACACGCGCTGCAGCCTTCGCACCATCGTACATACTCTTCACAGCATTCAACAACTTCCCATCTACTCCATATATTCTTAACACTTTCCACAATCCTTGTCTATCCACCCTGTCATATGCTTTCTCCAAATCCATGAAAGCAGCATACAACTTCTTTCCCTTCTCTAGAAACTTTTCCACTAATGATCTAAGAATGAATATCTGATCTACACAACCTCTTCCCTTCCTAAAGCCTCCCTGTTCTTCTCCAACTAATTTCTCTGTTCTTTCTCTAACTCTGTCAATAAGTATCCTACCATACACTTTTCCTATTATACTAAGAAGACAAATGCCCCTATGATTACCACACACTTCTTTTTCCCCTTTTCCTTTGTACAAGGGAATAATTATACCTGACTTCCAATCCTCCGGGACTCTACCTTCCTCCCAGGCCAATCTGCACATCTTCCACATCCATTCTACTACTATCTCTCCCCCATGCTTCAGCATTTCACCACACACTCCATCAATTCCTGGGGCTTTCCCTGATTTAACTTTCTTCATTGCTTCCACAACTTCTATCCTACTGATTTCTTCCTGTCTTCTCACTTCCCTCCTTTTCCCAGCCATTCCCCAGCCACTTATACTCGCATTACTTCCATCCTCTACGTTCAACACTTCCTTAAAGTGTTCTCTCCATCTGCTCACTTTTTCTCCCTTCTCCACTAGTAATCTACCATTTTTATCTTTCACTCCCCTGCTAACTTCACTTCCACCCTGTCTTACTCTTTTCACCTCTTTCCAGAACATTTTCTTACAGTCCCTCCACTTTACACTCAAATTCCTTCCAAATTCCTCATCCACTCTCTTCTTACTTTCTCTTACTAATCTTTTCACCTCTCTCTTTCTTTCTACATATAACTCTCTCTTCTGCCTCTCAACTTCTTCCACGCCCCTATTTCTCATCCATTCATTGTATGCTTTCTTCTTTTGTGCCACAGCCTGTTTCACCTCTTCAGTCCACCACGCTGTTCCTTGCACCCTCCTCCGTCTTCTCTTCCTTCCACGCACCACATCACATGCTGCACATATTTCTTCTGTAAAAATCCTACACACACCTTCCACGTCTCCCATCTGCTCCAATTCATATTTGCCCAATCGTTCCTCCACTTCTCTCTTATACTCTGCCTTTTTCTCATCCTCTTCTGACCTTTCCACTCTCTTTGCCACTACTCCTTCCTCTCGTCTTTCCTTTCTTCTAATCCTCCATCTTACTTGAAATCTAATTCTGGCCACCACCAAGTAGTGGTCAGAAAGTCCACTCCCCCATCCTCTATAAACTCTTGCATCCATTACACATCTTCGCATCCTTTCATCCACACACACATAATCAATCATTGCCTTCCTTTCATTCAGTTCACCACCCACCCTTCTCATCACTCGCCATGTATACCTGTGGATCATTTTATGCCTGAAGAGGGTATTGGCTATCACCAACCCCCTCCCAGCACAAATATCCACTAACGCACTCCCATTCTCATCTATCTCAGCAGGCACACCCCACTCACCAACTATTCTATCCACCTTCACATTCCCAACTTTACCATTCATATCACCAATCAAAAACACTCTCTCATTCCTTCCAAACTTTTCCATGCACACTTCTACATTTGTCCAGAACTCTTCTCTCACTCTTCTAGCACGATCTTGCGTTGGCGCATACACACACATAATCGCCCACATTTGTATTCCAACTTTCAACTTTACCCACACAATCCTAGACCCAACTGATCCATACTGTCTTATGCTCCTCTTCCATCTTTTACTCACAACTATACATACTCCTTCCTTTGCCCTCTCATTCTCATCTACTCCTGCACATATACCCCATCCATACTCCCATTCTCTCACACTTTCTCCTCTCCATTTTATTTCAGTTATTCCACATACATCCACTTTCGCACCCTCAAGCACCTGGACAATCCCTCTCTCTTTCACCTCATCATTCGCTCCCCTTACAGTCCATGTTCCGATAATCATGTCCTTTGTCCGGTCCTTGGTCGTCATCGTTTGGTCAGTCCTTGTCCGAGGCTTATTGTTTGTTTTTTTAGTTAGTTGTTTTCCGGGGAGGGGCACTAACCCTCCGCCAACCCTTTTAGTCGCCTTTTACGACAAGCAGGGATACTGGGGGAGTATTCTTGAATATAAGAATACGAGTATATATACTAGGAGTAATGAAAGTGAAAGCTTCGCTCTAGCATGTATGAATACTATGACTTATGAAGGTGGAAGTGAAAGTGACAGATTCACTCTCAACGTTAGTATACAGGACGAGAAAGTGAATGCTACGTATTTTACTGAAAGAGATTTTGAATGCCTACAGTGACAATAAACTACTGTTACTGAAGGAAACTTATGAATAAAAACTGTAGATATATATAAGTGTTATATAGTAATAGAAATATAAAGTGTGAGTGTTTTTATGAATAATAAATGACAGAACACCAGCGGCGAACAAGTGCAAATGGAAGGTCATATGTGCTCGTAATTTTCATTGCTTTCAGAGTTTTTTTTTTTTTTTTTTTTTTTTTTTTTTTTTTAGTATGGATTCCAAACTATTTGAGAATCATAGAATAGTGTTTCTAGTGATAATATCAGGCTGTGGTAATCATATTACGGGTTGTCGGGAAGTGTAAAGTGGAGACTTCATTACCCAACTTCAGAGGTCTCCACAAGTCCTATGGTACTCAACAAAGTCTCAACAAACATCCCAGGAGAAAGCTGAAGGTATGTGCCATGTGCATATTTAATTTTAATATTCTAGGACTAATAAGTGATTTTTGGCAAATATTTTTAGAGAATCTGTCGGAGTGCGAATATGACCGCAAGACACGCAAGTCAAGCAAAAACAACTCCGCAGCTTAGGGGTTAAGCACCTGCACTGTTATCTGGCGATAGCAGTGGTGTTTCAGCGGCCTTTCTTCCTGAAAATGGAACAAAAGACTGATCCATCCATCCATCCATCATCCAATCTTACATTGCCCCATGAGAAGCGTAGAAGCCCAGGGCTAGGCAGTTGGTCCCGACATTTGAGAGTGACCAGCCTCACTCATCCCTGAGTGGCATTACATGAGCATTTAACCCCAACCACCCCGTGGATATAAACCTTCATCGGCTCAATCCAATTGGAGCGCAATAATTACCCACTAAACCACCAGGCACGAAAATCTGGTTATATGGTTACCACCCAGCATAGTAAATGCTTTCCTGGTGTACAGGAAACCATGTGGCTTGTCACTCAGTGTAGAGTCACCCACAGGCTGAAGGAAGAGGAAATAATCACAGCAAATAGAAACACTGGTCAGTCATCTTGGCTCAATCAACTGACTGGGAGGCATCGTTCTAGTGAATTCGTGATCACTTTGCCATCGTTATTCTAAAAATGGGTCTAACTATTTGTTCATTAGTATAATGATTTATGGGATAGTGAACAAGCATATACCAAGACCTGACTGTATATGAAAGTTTTGGTGAAGAGAAGGAAGAAATAGGTAGAAAATTAATTTGGAAGAAGAGCTAATGTAACCTACTCCGACTGAAGAATGAAAATGTGAGGATGAGCGGGGAAAGTATGTAAGTATATGAGATGAAAGTAGGTGCATACCAACAGTTGGAAGAGAAACCAGGAGCAGATGGAATTTTAAAAATGATTAATGGGAGTGATGAGAGCAGAGTAGTAATAAACATGTTTGGATTTGTGTTGCTCAAAGAAGGATTGTGGTCCCTGAGAATGTAACAGCGGTAGAAGTAAAACCCTGTGAGGAAGTGGTGGTTGTTGCAACCCCAGGCTCATCCAGACATGTACCCAGGGGTTCACAGGAAACAGCCTTTCTACTGTGCACTCCCGAAGATATGTTGAAGGATTATCTGTGTTGTGATATTGAGGGGTATAAAGTGAGTAAATGTGTTGTGGTGCAGGGCCTGTGTTGCAGTGTGGGCTTGGTGAATTGTGTGTGAGTGAGTTATATTTTTTGTTGATACTGAAGCAAGGAAGGGTGACAGCTGCATCATACTGTGGCTAGATGTACTTGTGTCTCCCTGAGTAGGATTGTTTTTGAGGGGTTGATGACTGGTGGTGGTTAATGAAGGAGGTTTTGGATGGCTGTAGTGGCAATGTATTTACTGTATGTATCTTTCTGTGAAATATAATGTTTGGTGGAGGAGGAGGGAGGTTATTGAGGAATTCTGTTTAGTGGTGAAAGGTTGTCTGTTTTTTGTTTCTCTGTAGTGGAAGTGCTGC
The DNA here is from genome assembly GCF_032717465.1 of Coenobita brevimanus. NCBI lineage: Eukaryota > Metazoa > Arthropoda > Malacostraca > Decapoda > Coenobitidae > Coenobita > Coenobita brevimanus. The sequence goes on from NC_136976.1 coordinate 66,612,982, forward strand.
AACATTAAGTTACATGGATGGGATGGATCATGAGCTGAAGCAATAAAGTGTGTGCACATTATGCTCATGTATTTCTTTATTGGAAGTATTTTTGTTTCATGTTAGAGGAGATATGTTGATGAGGGACACGTAGAAATAATAAAATGTTGGTCAAGTGGGAGGGTTGAGCTGATACCTCACATGGCTGGCTCAGGTGATTACTATGAGACTATATAACTGACGGACAGCCAGAGTAATTCAGTGACAACCCAAAAATGTAACAAGAAGAGGCAGATGGAGCACAGGATGGAGATAAGAAATTCATATATTTTCTGGGACTATAGAAAATGCTAACAGTCAGTATGTCGGAGTGGAAGAAAATGAGAGAGGCCTATCCTGCAGTGGACTGTCTCAGGCACTTGATGATGATCTGATCAGTGTTAGAAATTGGCTGTAATCTGACCGAGGCATTAAACCACCACGTACCTTTCTAGACTAATCGAGCTCACTTTCCACAATAAACCACCCCCTTTAACCCATAAACTTTGGCATTAGAATTTCTTGGCCATTCAGTGGTTAAAAAAAAAGAAAAAAAAAAAAGTTTTCTATCAAAAACATGATATGAAAGTTTTTCAAGAATACTCCCCCGGTATCCCTGCTTGTCGTAAAAGGCGACTAAAAGGGTTGGCGGAGGGTTAGTGCCCCTCCCCGGAAAACAACTAACTAAAAAAACAAACAATAAGCCTCGGACAAGGACTGACCAAACGATGACGACCAAGGACCGGACAAAGGACATGGTTATCGGAACTTGGAATGTAAGGGGAGCGAATGATGAGGTGAAAGAGAGAGAGATTGTCCAGGTGCTTGAGGGTGTGAAAGTGGATGTATGTGGAATAACTGAAACAAAATGGAGAGGAGAAAGTGTGAGAGAATGGGAGTATGGATGGGGTATATGTGCAGGAGTAGGTGAGAATGAGAGGGCAAAGGAAGGAGTATGTATAGTTGTGAGTAAAAGATGGAAGAAGAGCATAAGACAGTATGGATCAGTTGGGTCAAGGATTGTGTGGGTAAAGTTGAAAGTTGGAATACAAATGTGGGCGATTGTGTGTGTGTATGCGCCAACGCAAGATCGTGCTAGAAGAGTGAGAGAAGAGTTCTGGACAAATGTAGAAGTGTGCATGGAAAAGTTTGCAAGGAATGGGAGAGTGTTTTTGATTGGTGATATGAATGGTAAAGTTGGGAATGTGAAGGTTGATGGAATAGTTGGTGATTGGGGTGTGCCTGCTGAGATAGATGAGAATGGGAGTGCGTTAGTGGACATTTGTGCTGGGAGGGGGTTGGTGATAGCCAATACCCTCTTCAGGCATAAAATGATCCACAGGTATACATGGCGAGTGATGAGAAGGGTGGGTGGTGAACTGAATGAAAGGAAGGCAATGATTGATTATGTGTGTGTGGATGAAAGGATGCGAAGATGTGTAATGGATGCAAGAGCTCATAGAGGTTGGGGGAGTGGACTTTCTGACCACTACCTGGTGGTGGCCAGAATTAGAATTCAAGTAAGATGGAGGAATAGAAGAAGGGAAAGACGAGAGGAAGGAGTAGTTGCAAGGAGAGTGGAAAGGTTACAAGAGGATGAGAAAAAGACAGAGCATAAGAGAGAAGTGGAGGAACGATTGGGCAAATATGAGTTGGAGCAGATGGGAGACATGGAAGGTGTGTGTAGGATTTTTACAGAAGAAATATGCACAGCATGTGATGTGGTGTGTGGAGGGAAGAGAAGACGGAGGAGGGTGCAAGGAACAGCGTGGTGGACTGAAGAGGTGAGACAAGCTGTGGCACATAAGAAGAAAGCATACAATGAATGGATGAGAATAGGGGCGTGGAAGAAGTTGAGAGGCAGAAGAGAGAGTTATATGTAGAAAGAAAGAGAGAGGTGTAAAGATTAGTAAGAGAGAGTAAGAAGAGAGTGGATGAGGAATTTGGAAGGAATTTGAGTGTAAAGTGGAGGGACTGTAAGAAAATGTTCTGGAAAGAGGTGAAAAGAATAAGACAGGGTGGAAGTGAAGTTAGCAGGGGAGTGAAAGATAAAAATGGTAGATTACTAGTGGAGAAGGGAGAAAAAGTGAGCAGATGGAGAGAACACTTTAAGGAAGTGTTGAACATAGAGGATGGAAGTAATGCGAGTATAAGTGGCTGGGGAATGGCTGGGAGAAGGAGAGAGGTGAGAAGACAGGAAGAAATCAGTAGGATAGAAGTTGTGGAAGCAATGAAGAAAGTTAAATCAGGGAAAGCCCCAGGAATTGATGGAGTGTGTGGTGAAATGCTGAAGCATGGGGGAGAGATAGTAGTAGAATGGATGTGGAAGATGTGCAGATTGGCCTGGGAGGAAGGTAGAGTCCCGGAGGATTGGAAGTCAGGTATAATTATTCCCTTGTACAAAGGAAAAGGGGAAAAAGAAGTGTGTGGTAATCATAGGGGCATTTGTCTTCTTAGTATAATAGGAAAAGTGTATGGTAGGATACTTATTGACAGAGTTAGAGAAAGAACAGAAAAATTAGTTGGAGAAGAACAGGGAGGCTTTAGGAAGGGAAGAGGTTGTGTAGATCAGATATTCATTCTTAGATCATTAGTGGAAAATTTTCTAGAGAAGGGAAAGAAGTTGTATGCGGCTTTCATGGAATTGGAGAAAGCATATGACAGGGTGGATAGACAAGGATTGTGGAAAGTGTTAAGAATATATGGAGTAGATGGGAAGTTGTTGAATGCTGTGAAGAGTATGTACAATGGTGCGAAGGCTGCAGTGCGTGTGGGTGGTGAACTAAGTGAATTTTTCTCTTTGAAAGTTGGGTTGAAACAGGGATGTGTCATGTCTCCATGGTTGTTCAATCTGTACATGGATGGGGTAATAAAAGAGGTACAAGGTAGGGTAGTGGATGTTGGAGTGTCCCTGGTGAGAGAGGATAGTGTTTGGAAACTCCCTGTACTGTTGTTTGCAGATGATACTGTGTTGTTAAGTGAAGACGAAGGGGAGCTGCAAGGCTTGGTTGATGAGTTTGGGAGAGTGTGTAAGAAACGGAATCTAAAGGTGAATGTAGGGAAGAGTAAAGTGATGGTCTTTGAGAGAGGTGAAGTCAGTGAATGTACAGCGAGGTTGGATGGTGAGGAATTGGAAAATGTGAGTACGTTTAAGTACTTGGGTAGTGTGATGAGTAAGGATGGAGGTTTGGAGGGTGAAGTGCGTGAAAGGGTACAGCAGGGAAGAAAGGTTGCTGGTTCTTTGAAAGCAGTGATAAGAAACAGGGAAGTGAGCATGGAAGTGAAAAAGTTACTACATGACAGTATTGTGATACCAACTCTTAATGTACGGAAGTGAAGCTTGGATGTTGTTGGAAGGACACAAGTCAAGAGTGAGAGCAGTGGAAATGAGTTATTTAAGAGGAGCCTGTGGAGTCACATGGAGAGACAGGCTGACGAATGAGTATATATGGATGCGATAGGAAGCGTTATGAGGAACACACTTAAGTGGTTTGGCCATGTGGAGAGGATGGAGGGTGAAAGACTGACGAAGAGAGTGTATGTGAGTGAGGTGGAAGGGGGAAGAGGGAGGGGGAGGCCGAGGATGAGATGGAGGGATGGAGTGGAGAGGTATATGTGAGAGGGGAGTGTGAGTTGGGAGCAGGGCAGTGAGATGGCGGGGGACAGGGCGACTTGGAGGTGATTTGTTTGTGGCCACCCCAAACGGGATTGAGGCGTCTGGCAATAGATAGATAGATAGATAGATAGACTTCACAAACTTACACACAAACTTAGCCACGACAATGGTCTACACAGACAACATCCTACCTGAACCCCCACCTGACATTTATCAGTCAGAAACTGCCTTTCCCAGAGAAATGCTAGGCGGACTACAGTGTTGACATCACCCTTCCCTTGTTAAGTATCAGCATAAAATACAACTCATGAACCCATCAACTATGCCATCACTGTAATGATGCCCCTCATATAACAACATTAATTTCCTGCACTTAACTTTCAAAACACAGACAATCCTTCAGCAAAATTTAAGTAGAAGCTCTTTGGGAATGTGTCCAGTTGATGTGGTTGGTTTCTTGCAGTCCACTGGCATCACATCCAGATGAGTCGTAAGCCACTACAACAACCGTACAATGGCTCACATTGGAGGAGATTTAACTGTACTTTGAAGTTGGTGTTTTCACTTTCATGCTTTTGGGTCCTCATCAGTAAGCCACTCAGTTTTTTAACTTTTTGATTACAGTGAGTTTTTTTTTAGCAAAATATAATTGTCCAGAACATTAATGGAGATAACCAAACATTTCCTTGTGATCTAGGTTTATTTTGAGCATAATAAAATGACCAGATATTAGCTGAAATTAAATACAGAGCATGTATTTTGCAGCCAGTGGATTATTGGGATTAGGGATGGAATAGGATGATACTGATTATGACACACTTCCTTCCTCCAGGTGATTTTATTCAGATTTGGTCCTCATTCCTTCTTTCCTTCCTTCATCTTCTGTCTTTCTTTACTTCATTCTTTCCCCTTCTTTCTGCCAACAGGTGAGTGTACTTTCTCTTTTCTATCTTCTGTCCTTCATTCTTTCCTCTTCCTTCTGCCTATGGGTGACTCTACACTGAGTGACAAGCCAAATGGTTTCCTGTACACCAGGAAACCATTTACTATGCTGAGAGGTAACCATATAACCAAATTATGGCACCTGGTGGTTTAGTGGGTAATTAAGGCGCTCCAATCGGATTGAGCCTGTGTAGGTTTATATCCAAGGGATGGTTGGGGTTTATTGCTCACGTAATGCCACTCAGGGATGAGTGAGGCTGGTCACTCTCATCTTAAATGTCAAGACCAATTTACCTAGCCCTGGACTCCTACGCTCCTCATGGGGCAACACTGGATTGGATGATGGATGGCTGGATGGAATGGTCTGTTGTACTTAAAGGGCTAAGAGGTTGTATTCTCTGTAATTATGTAATTTTTGTTGATTTACAGGATGGTGATGAAGCTGTTACAGTCACAAGCAGACCCAAAACTGAGAAGAAGACAAAGAAACAGAGAAAAAAAGAAAAAAAGGAGAAAGTGGCCCAAGTGAAAAAGCTTGAGAAAAAGAAGGAGCGCATTAGGAGCAATGCTGTATACAGGTACAGAAAGAAGTTTATGTTAATTTTCAGCATTGGCCTATGATTAACTGTTTGTCAGATAATTTTTGGAAGAAAAAATATATAATAATTTATGATGTTCACTGTGCTATTTACCAAACTGCTGTTTGAATTATACTGTCCATTCATTTGTACTGGTGCATTAAAATTACCTTTAAGGGAAAATATTCCAGTAAATGAAGAGGATATTTACTGGCTCAAATGTACAGAAATGACAGTGATTAGGTGGACGTGCAGTGTGTCCTTGACCGTGAGGCCTGGGGGGGCTAGGTTTACAATGAAAGAGTTAAAAGGTAGGATGGGACTGGAGTGTTTTGGTGTTGTGATGAGGAGAGGTAGACTGAGATGGTTTGGGCATGTGAAAAGGATGGGAGATAACAGTTGCGTGTAGAAAATGAGAAGGGTTAATGTTAGGGGTAGGGTTGCGAGTGATAGACCAATAAGACCTGGGACAAGATCATTGAGTGTGACTTCAAGTATAAGGGACAGAATAAAGTGGCTGTCAGAGATTGAGCAGCATGAAGAGTCATTATTAGGTGACCAAGGCTGACACATGCGAGCATGTTGGAGCTGTTATAAATGAAACAGAACAATAAAATCTTAAAATCATAAAAGCTTATAAAAAGCAGAGGAAAACACATTAATGAACTTAAAAATCCAAGTAAAAACTGAGTTCACCATAAATGGAAACATAATACTGTATAATGGTTTATTGTTAGGGAAGCTATCCTCATGACTCTCAGTATTGTCCAAGTCTTCATCATTGCTGCTGTCTTTGTTGAAATTCATACTTTCTTTGTATATATCATAAAACTGTACTTTTGAAGTACAGTACTATACAGTACAGTATAGTAATATGATATATACAGTAAACCTCAATACATCGGATATTGGATTTAACAGACACTGTGAAGTCACCAGACTTCCATCAGCTATAATAAACATTATCTGTTTAATAGGGCACATTGGGTTGCAAGCAGTGTGTTTCTTATTCATTTTACTCCAACCTGGCCTGAAATTGCCCTCTCCCCATTGTGATTGCTGAGTTGTAATAACAGATTCATGTGCACACTCAGCAGGAATAATGCCCACCCTTGTGGAGTGGATGTGGAGAGATTGCTGTAAAACAACTGGACAGAATTCAGAACAAAGCTGTAAGAATTATTAATATCCCTACAATTACAATGAACTACCTCCCCAACAAGTAAGAAGGAATGTTGCCTCCCTTGCAACATATTGCATGTTGGATCCTTCATAAACGATATGAATGATATGATACATTATTATTTTGTATTCATTCATTCTCCTCAAACAGTAGAAAATGAGAACACAGTTGACAGTATTGTAATACTGTATTACACAGTTTCAAAACTGTAACAAGTGCATGGGTTAACTGCATTTACAAAGATGGTTGTGAAAATGTGTAATTGCACAGCTTTTTGCAAAACTTTATATTATTAGTAGTATATACAAGTGCTTGTGGGCCCTTTGGTCCCTCTCACACTTGCTCCTGCAGAGGGCTTTTGCGCTGCGCGCTAACTTTCTCATGCTTTGCACTCGTTTCCTTGTGCTTTTCACTCATTTCCTCGCATTTCACACATGCGTTGTGATCATTTCAGGTAATCCAAGTCACGTTTAAATGCTGTTCTAGTCTAACGTTGTCACTATCAACCGTCAAGGCGACATCAAAGGGCCCATGATGGTCCGTTTATGTGCTGGTCTAGTCTAACATTGTCACTTGGATCTTTTGCAGCTATAGTGGTACTGCTCTAAACTGGCGGTTTGGGTGGAGCACGAACCTCTGTGCATTGTTGCCACGTGTTCCATACCTGCTATGTGAAACGGCTCATATATATAAAAGGCATCACAAATAAGATGAACACACATGAATACGATGTTAACGTGTGTATTATAATACAGTAATCCCTCTAATATCCGGACGCCCAATAACCGAACATCCCCACTAACCGAACCTTAGCGTCCTGGGATCAAACATTCCCAAAATGGTCCGAAAATCCAAAAAAATTGGAAAAAAAAATCGATTTTTTGCCGTCCGTAATTTGAACTTGCCGCGCGCGCCGCGTGAGAGCATTGTTTTGGTTCGTCATTCCTCCGACGTCCGATAGAGCGCCGCTGCATCCTCCCCACTTCCCGCCTGTCTCTCACCGCGACAAGACCTACGCTCTTCGTCATGGCTGCCCACGTGCTCGCTTTTGTGGTGGTGCCGTACTTGCTGCAAGGCCTCCTGCTGCTCTCTGCCCTACTCTTAGTGTGTGTGATGATGGCCCCGCCTCCTGAGAAAAGGAAGAGAGTGATGTTGACTCTGGAGAAGAAACGGGAGATATTGGAGAAGGTTGATGCGGGTTGGTCTTCCTCTCGCATTCTCCGCGAGTTCAACCTGGCCCGGTCGACTTTGTTTGATATCAAGCGTTCCCGAGACAAGCTCATGCAGTACACGGCTGACTTCTCGTCGAGAAGCAAACGCAACGTGGAGAGGAAGGTTATGTTTACTCCCAAGTATGCAGAGATCGACCGCTCCACGTTGATTTGGTATCGACAGCAACGTGCAGCTGGTGTGATGGTACGTGGAACGGAGCTGAAGGCTGCTGCTGAGAAGTTTGCAAGGCTTCACGACGCCCTAGACTTCAAGGCATCCGAGGGTTGGCTCTTCGCGTTCAAGTTGCAACATGGCCTTACTAACCGTAAAGCACATGGCGAAGCATTGGACGCTAACGAGGATGGAGTGGACGAGTTTCGGCACAAGGTGAAAGGCTTGATCGACAGGGAGGGCCTCACTCTCGGTCAAGTCTATAACGCTGACGAAACTGGCCTATTCTATCGCTCGGTGCCAACGAACACTCTCGCCGATGAGACGGAGAAGCGTGTACCTGGCCGCAAGCTTTCTAAGGAACGGATATCTGCTTTGTGTTGTGCCAGTGCTAACGGCATGCACCGGCTTAAGCCCGTTATTGTTGGCCGTGCAAAGCAGCCTCGGTGCCTTCGTGGGGTGATGGATGTCCTTCCTGTCGTATGGTACCATTCTTTGAAAGCATGGTTCACAGCTGTGATTTTCAAAGACTGGTTTCACCATCACTTCGTCAAGGAGGTCATACATTACCAGACGAAGACACTGGGAATTCCTCGCAACCAGGTAAAGGCTCTCCTTCTCCTCGACAATGCACCTGCCCACCCGTGCGACAAGGACTTGGTTGCTGAGAATGGCCGTATTAGGTGCATGTTTCTGCCACCTAATACGACTGCTCTCATTCAACCAATGGACCAAGGAGTGATCGTGGCAACAAAGCACCTGTACCTTCGGAAGTTCCTGGACGAGGTGATGGTGGTTCTCGAGGACGAGGACGAGCGCAGGGAAGGACGTGACACTCGAGGCAAGCGGACTTTGGAAAGCCTTCGCCGCTACAACATCAAGTCTGCGCTGTACAACTGGGCTGGAAGGAAGTCCCTGTGAAAACTCTTGAAAATGGTTGGTCTCGTCTGCTTCTCGGAACAGATGTGGAGTACGATTTCCTAGGGTTTGACGTGGATGACTTCCATGCACGGCTACGTACGCACGGCGACGATGTTGATGTGGACGATGTTCGTGAGTGGTTGGACGACGACGAGGGCGATCCTGGGTATCAGACGTTGTCTGATATCGAGATCGCGTCTTCGGTTGCTGGTGTCAGTCCCGAACTTGAAGATTCCGACGATGAAGGCGATGATGATGCAGACTCCGCCCAGCAGGACACTACTCCAGCCATCCCCAAGCTGAGCGCACTCCGGGAACATCTAGAGTTCGTCCTAGACTACCTGGAACACCCGGACTGCGACAGGGAGATGGGGCCCTTGGGACTCGTGGAGGAAGTGCGTGCTTTCCGGCAGCGCATCATCAATCGCCAGAATTGTCGGTCCTTGTGTCAGTCAACGATTGACAGTTTTTTCAGGCCCGTGACCCCCGCTGTGCCAAGCCCTGGTTCCACTCCGTTGCCTCCCCAAGACAGGCCCTCATGCTCCGAGCCACAGCCCAGCACATCAGCTACAGTGGAGTCACCGCTCGACGTGAGTTTGCGGCTGTCTTCAGAGTCTTCTGTAGTCGGTACGCCATCACCACTACCCACCGATGCACCCCTCGGACGCCTGCCAGTGATACTCTCGGGCTCTGACAGTGAATAAACAGCAAGAACTTCTCCACTAGACCACACGGGAATTTTGAGTGTTGTGCAGTGAAAAACGGTGTGTTGTGTTAAGGTTTTCAAGTTGGGAGAAAAGACTAAGTAGAAAAGAAATTTAACGTAACTAACCTTCTTTGTTTTGGCTTTGGAAACTTAAAAAAACTTGGGAAAAGTTAATGTGCAACACTTAAATTTAATGGAACATTATTTGGACTAAAGTGAACACTGTGAAAAGAACGGACTTCTGTGTGTTAGTGACTAAGTTCAGTGCAAGACTTCAGGAAGAGTGTAGTGCAAGTGCTTCAGGAAATCGTTCTTACTGTCAGAGTCCGAGAGGAGGCGGTTATTCATCGAGGTGGCCAGGGACTTGCTGTAAGTAGCCAAAATGTTTCATGTTGTACTATTTTCCATACTATATTTACCAGAATGTTTCATATTGTATTTTTTCCCATACTATACTTACCAGAAAGTGTCATACTGTACTTCTTTCCATACTAAACTTACCTCATGCATGTGCAGTAGGAATGTGTTTTTCAGAGTTCGGTTAGGTTCGGTTAGGTTAGGTTCGGTTAGAGTCCATAAGTACCAGAATGTTTATTAATGTATGAACATACTTCTAAACCCACATTTTATGTGTCTATTGCATTTATTTCAGTCATTTATGTGCCTTATTGGTGTGATTTGGGTGTTAAATAGGTGCTATGCATGTCCGGAGGGAGTTGTATAGGTGTTTCTCTGTGTTAGGGTCCGTAAGTACAAGTCCATAAGCTGGGGCCCAATATCCGGACAAAACCAATATCCGAACCTACCGATGGCTCTATTGATCCGGATATTGGAGTGATTACTGTACGTGAAAACAGTAAACTTATTATGCATAAAATATTTATATGGCAATACAGAAATGTGGCATAAATATTTTACAGGTTTGCTAAAAAAGAAGTAGTGTAGTCAGTTTTATTGGCTGTTACCGTATTTCTGGGGTGGGTGATAATGTCACAATTATGATTATAAGTTAATGTACAGAAATGTAAGTAAAAATTTTTTTAGTCAATATTTGATTGCTCATTAAATATAGTAAAAAAATTTTCAATCGTGGTGGGACAAAGTGTTTTCACATCAGCGAATTTTTTGTTATTTTTGTGCCAATTTTGGTGTGATTTTAATGTGTAGTTTCGGCTGCCCAAAATACTCATGCACACAGACACACGGCTACTGCTGTACTGTAGTATATTAGACATAAAGCCATCAAAAACTCTACGGTGACTGCAACCCTAATTTCACACACTCACGCCGGGAGCAGCATCTTATGATCAAACTTCGATCACTCATTAAATATAGTAAAAAAATTTTCAATCGTGATGGGACCAAGTTTTTTCACATCAGCAATTTTTTTGCGATTTTTGTGCCAACTTTGGTGTGATTTGAATGTGTGGTTTCGGCTGCCCAAAACACACACACACACACACACACACATGGCTACTGCTATAGTATATTAAATACAGTGAGATATTCTGTTGTAAAATTTGCCAAGGATATAAGGTGGTCTTCTCTGGCATGAGGGATCTGAAGTGTAGTAGATTGGCCTTTTATTCACCTATGCCATGAGCCCTGTGGAGTTTAAAAAGAGATAATAGAGTGATCCTGTGGTTATCGCTTATAATTGGTGCCAAACATAGCATGTGATAATGATTTCACATGACAATGAATACACAGAACCCATGGTATGTATCCTAATTGATCCCAAGCACCCCAGGCTCAGACACTAATTTTCTCTTGTATGATAATTTAGACCTACTATATACATACATACATCCTAATATGTTAAGTAACAGAAACACACATAGGCATCATTTGGTTAACACTTCCCCGGGCCAGCCATGTGTATTTTTTCTACCCTGTTCCTGGGCCGGGGATGAGTTTCCAGCAAAATGAATCAATGTTGTTTTGTTCACCAAATTGTTCTGCCACGTATTTGAGCCATGAAAAATCATTCCAACCAGCGACTTTCTGCTGTGTCATCAGTCCAGAATTAGTTGGCCAACAAATGACGTGTCAGTGCGTCATTGACCCAGAATAGTGTTAATAGACAAGTGATGAAAGTACAGTAGTACAGTAAGGAAGAATATTAAATCTGTTACTGGGTACATGTACTTTGGAGAGACCTGAGATAGGCCTGAGGTATGGGGTTCTGAGGCAAGTGGCAGAAAGTTAGTGGTCTCCACCACATGGGATTAACCCCTTGAGTAAGGCCTCATCTTCAGATTCCTCAAAACCATCAGAAACCACTGACGCTGCATCTTCAGTGTTGGCTCAGGCATGCGATAATTATGTTTTTTAGCGAAATAAAATGTGCTATAATGGCTGGAGTGAAGATTTTCATCTAGCATTGATAATGAAAACCGTGATAACCAAGTCTGCTTTAACCAGGGGATCACCGGGATCACTGTACTGTATTCATTCTGTGTGTGTGTGTGTGTGTGTGTGTGTGTGTGTGTGTGTGTGTGTGTGTGTGTTTTCAGTCCACTCCAGACTACTCTGTAGGGTTTTATTGTCAGTTGGTGTTCATTATTCTCTTTCAACAGGATAAAAACACTCAAAAAGGATATTGAGGATGCTGAAAACTTGACTAAGATACGCATTGCTAGCAGACTGGCACGCAAGCGTGATCTCATGTCTAAACCTCGTCGCCTTGGCAAGCTCAGGTTAGTTCATGTTGAATTTTATTTTACCTCTCTCTCTCTCTCTCATCATCCAAACCTTACTCATATTGTATAGTACTCTTTTCTGAGCTGTATGAGTCTATTAAACTCCAGTTGTTGATCTTAAAAAGTTCCTGAGAAAGTTGATTCTTCGGCATTATGGACAGTCAGATAAAATTGCCCATTTTCCTAACCCTCTCACCCTATCCTGCTCTGTTTTGTTAATTTAATAAAATGCCCATATAGAAATTTATTGGTTAAAGTCATCAGTAGTAGTATAATAGTAGCAGCAGCAGCAGTAGCAGACTCATCTGATTGAGAACCTGGTGGACTGTAAGCTGAAGTTGCCCCCTCTTGCAGTCCACCATCCTTTTGGGGAGGGAGTTGAGTAATGTTTGTATAATTGGGCAGCAGAGCTGACCAGTTGTGTCAGTGCCATCACAAGAAGGCATCCCTTTTTAGCACTAGATGTTATCAGTAAAATTTAGATGTTGAAAGGTAAGAATATTTGTACTGGGAATTACTGTAGTCTCTCCAGGTACCTGACCATCATGTTAACCTGCCATCATGGGTACACAGAATCCACATAAGTCAGCTTCTTTATTCCTATACCCGTGGGAATTTTTAAATGATGGGCACATCTAGTATAGGAAAATTTCAGCTTTTAATTTGGGAGTATATAATGCCAGCCTTAATCGCTGGAGAATGAGCCTGATAGTATGAACATTCCACCTTTAAGGGTGTAACCCTCTATATAAAAGGTAATATGTAAACCACACCTTAACCCTGGCCTCCACGTTCCTCCTAAAAACCAAGTATGAACCAAACTTGCTGACTGCTTTCTAAAAATATACTCATTTACTCAAAGTTAAGCAAACATTAGACAGAGACATTAAAGAAGTTTAATCATCATCATCATCTGGACCTCCTTTCCCACCCTAGGGCAGGGTGAGGAATAGCAATGTCCAGATAGCCCAAATTTGCCCAATCCAGTAACGCTTCCATTCACTCACCATTAAAGCCCCCGGAATCCTGACCATATCTGATATACATGCCAAATATATTCACCACGCTCTTTAGCTTCGCATAAACATATCCGATAGAATCAGTCCGGATGCTGTCAGGTTGAAAAAGGATGCCGGATCCCTGATCATGTGCTTTTCCTCACAGTATTCATCCAGCCAGCTCAATATCTTGTCAGTCCCCTGGCCTCAGTGACTTCCAAACCTCTCTTCCACACACACTCTTCCACCATATCCCTCCACCTTCTCGTTGGCCTACCTTGCCTCCCCCTTCCTTCAGATTCGCTCAGATATAACTTGTTCATCACTCTGTTGTTATTCATTCTCTCCATATGACCATACCATCTTAGTGCACTCTCTTTGATGCTGGTGTCCACAGACTTCCTCACTCCACATCTTTCACAAATCACATTATTTTGTATCCTGTCCACTCTCTGTACTCCACATACATTCCTCAGCTGTCCCATCTCCACTGCTCTTACTCTTGACTTTTCATTTTCATGCCACACCATAGTCTCGCATCCATATGTTAAAGTTGGCACTAACATTCCTTCATGTAAGCCTCGTGTAGCTACAACACTCAAGCCTCTGTTTCTTATCAAGGCCTTCATTGCACCAGGTACTTTCCTTCCTTTTGTCACTCTGCTTTCCACTTCTTTTGCACATTTTCCTCTCTTTTCTCGCACTGTACCCAGGTATTTGAACTCTCTCACCAATCCCAGTCTCTCTCCATTCACTGTAACATCACACTGGGAGTCACCTTCTCTTTCAATAACCGTCACTTTACTCTTTTCTACATTTACTCCCAAGGCACGACGCCCATAGACATTAGCAAAACTCAACACTAGTCTATCAAGTTCTTTTGCATTATTTGCAAGTAGTACTGCATCATCAGCATACAACAAATTAGAGATATTTCATCCATCACCATTCATTACCAGCTCCATCCCCCTCTCCATTACTCGTGTTTTTACTTCTCTCATCACCCGATCCATATATATACAGTATATATATATTGAACAACCATGGAGATGTCACACAACCTTGTCGCGTGCCCACGCCAATCATGAACCATTCACTTTGATGCCCATTTACCCTTGCACATGCTTCACTACCATCATAAAAACTCTTGATGACACCTAGCAGCCTACCATCTACACCGTACATGTGCAGAACCTTCCACAATCCTCCTCTGTCTACTTTGTCGTATGCTATTTCCAGATCCATGAACGCCTTAAACACCTTATAGTCCTTCTGACAAGCCTTCTCCACTGTCTGTCTCACTGCAGATAATTGATCCACACATCCTCTGCCACTCCTAAAGCCACCCTGTTTGTCAGTCACCAGGACTTATGGTGTCTGTCTTACTTTCTCTTTAATTATTCTTCCATATACCTTCCTTACCACACTCAGTGAACTTATGTCACAATAATTCTTGCACTCACTTTGCTCACCTTTATTTTTGTACAGAGATACAATTACAGTGTTTTTCCACTCTGCAGGCACAGTTTCACTCATCCATGCCATCAACATATCTCCTACAAGCACTTCATTTGACTCTTTCCACTACACCTAATCATCTCTGCATACACCTCATCAACCCCAGCTGCATTCTGTTATCAGCTGTCTCACACCTTTCTTCACCTGTGTGAGTGTCACGTTTCCTGTCACTGCATTCCTTCTCTGCACACCCCTGAAACCAATCATGCTTACAGCTGCTTTGCTCTCTCTATTCCCATTCATCAGGCTTTCAAAATATTCTTTCTATCTGGTCCTTACTTCATCCCCATGGGTTAATAAACTACCACTTACATCCGTCACACTTTCACGTTTCTTTCCGCTGTCACTTCTACGTTTAGAATAACTTCCTATTTTTGAGTAATTTGCATTCGTTTTTCTTCCTAAATTATCATTTACCCCCTTCTTTTTCCTCTTCACTAGTCTCTTTATGTGCTTCTTGCTCTCAGTATACTGTATTCAGTTCTTACTTCAATTGAACCCCTGTCCTGTAACCACTCTAGCCGCTTCTTCCTCTTTTCCTCCACTGCTCTCCTAAACTCTTCATCCCACCATGCTGTACATTTCTTCTTTGTTACTCTTGCCACACCACACACCACTTTAGCATTCCTAACAAAGTAATATGCATTCCACAGACTCTCCAGATCTATTTCATTCCAGTTCATGATTCTAACTCCTCCCCTACCTTGGTCCTGTATTCATCTGCCATTTCCTTGATTCTCAGCTTCTCGACTTTGTCTTTCTCCCTGACTGCTCCTCTCTCTCTTGGTCCACCTCACTCCTCTCAGCTTGATCTTGCATACCACAATCATATGATCTGACAGACCTGCACATCGTCCTCTCACGGCCCTCATATCAGCAGCCATGCCCATCATCGACCTCTTTACAAGCACATAAACAATCAGGCTCCATTCAACACGATCCCCGTTCCCTCTATACTATGTACAGTATTTATCTTTGCATCTCTGTGTTTGAAATACGAGTTACAAATGCACGACCTCCTTTCCTGACACAACAATACTGACAGGAGTGACTCCGTATGACTTCCAGAAAGTCATACAGCTTCCCATCCAAAATATATTCCTTGTATTGCATGGGACATAAAGGTTAAGTTCTGATGCTTCAACTTCACTTCCTCCTTACCGTCTGCCTCTCTTTCTTCTTTTGTGTTTCTTTCCATTCCATTTCCCCATCTGTTATATCTCTCCCTCTCGCTTAGGCTTCCTTTCTTTCTTTTGTCACATCTCTTCCTCTCTTTTTTTTTTCTTCTTCTTCTTTCCTCTTTTTTTCCTTTCCTTCTGTTTCTGTGGTAGGTGGGGGTGCTCACCATCCACTCACTCGATGTAGTGCTGCCTTGGGTGTCTGCCCTTTCCTCTCTTCCTTCCTTCCTCTTCTGTCTTTCTTTCCTTCATTCTTTCTTCTTCCTTCTGCTTACAGGTGACTTTATGCTTCCTCTTGTCTTTCTTTCCTTCAATCTTTCCTTTTCCTTCTACCTACAGGTGACTTTACACTTCCACTTCTGTCTTTCTTTCCTTCATTCTTTCCTCTTCCTTCTGCCTGTTGGTGACTCTACACTGTGTGACAAGCCAGATGGTTTCCTGTACATCAGGAAACCATTTACTATGCTGGGTGGTAACCATATAACCAAATTATTACGCCTGGTGGTTTAGTGAGTAATTAAAGCACACCAATCGGATTGAGCCTGTGTAGTTTATATCCAAGGGATGGTTGGGGTTTATTGCTCATGTAATACCACTCAGGGATGAGTGAAGCTGGTCACTCATCTAAATGTTAGGACCAACTTGCCTAGTGCCGGGCTCCTACACATCTCGTGGGGCAACATTGGATTAGATGTTGGATGGTTGGATGGACTTCTCTCTAAATCATCTTCTCTTTAGTCTTTCTCCTGTCACATCCATAGGATGCAGAAGGAGAGAATAGTAAATGGGAACTGGAAATTTGTGTTCCTCACATTGTTACCTGGCATCAGTGACTTTATTGATCTGTCTCCATTATCCCTTTCTCATTTCTTTTCATTCCCAGTGGTGGCACTCGTGTCTCATAACCATAGGGTTGGTAATTCAAGCCTGCACTATGGTAGCATATTTCTTGTGAGAGATGTAGTGGTCTCTCCAAGGATCTCTCTTTACCCAGCGGAGCTGTTTGGTTATTGGTCCTTGCCTGGGAGACACTTTTATTGTATTATTGTATTGAGAGAAAGAGAGTATTAACACTTATGTCAGGATTTCTGTTGCATAGTGTCCAAAATTGCGTCCTCACTGATTAGGTTACGCAAGTTGTATTTTACCTTTTTTTTTATTTAATATCTCTCTTCCTGTTGCCTTCATTTATAAACATTGGATGTGACTTGAAAATGAGTAAGAGAAAGGGATAGAAGTAATGTGTGGAGGAGAGGAAAGAATCTATCTATCTATCTATTGCCAGATGCCTCAATCCCGTTTGGGGTGGCCACAAACAAATCGCCTCCATGTCACCCTGCCCCCGCCATTTCACTGCCTTGCTCCCAACTCACACACCACCTCTCCACCCCATCCCTCCATCTCATCTTCAGCCTCCCCCTCCCTCTTCCCCCCTCCACCTCACTCATATACACACTCTTTGACAGTCTTTCACCCTCCATCCTTTCCACATGGCCAAACCACCTCAGTGTGTTCCTCATAACGCTTCCTATCACATCCACATCCACACCACAATGCTCCTTTATATCCTCATTCGTCAGCCTGTCTCTCCATGTGACTCCACAGGCTCCTCTTAAATAACTCATTTCCACTGCTCTCACTCTTGACTTGTGTTCTTCCAACACGTTCAAGCTTCACTTCCATAAGTTAGAGTTGGTATCACATTACTGTCATGTAGTAACTTTTTCACTTCCATGCTCACTTCCCTGTTTCTTATCACTGCTTTCAAGGAACCAGCAACCTTTCTTCGCTGCTGTACCCTTTCAAGCACTTCACCCTCCAAACCTCCATCCTTACTCATCACACTACCCAAGTACTTAAACGTACTCACATTTTCCAATTCCTCACCATCCAACCTTGCTGTACATTCACTGACTTCACCTCTCTCAAAGACCATCACTTTACTCTTCCCTACATTCACCTTTAGATTCCGTTTCTTACACACTCTCCCAAACTCATCCACCAAGCCTTGCAGCTCCCCTTCGTCTTCACTCAACAACACAGTATCATCTGCAAACAACAGTACAGGGAGTTTCCAAACACTATCCTCTCTCATCAGGGCCACTCCAACATCCACTACCCTACCTTGTACCTCTTTTATTACCCCATCCATGTACAGATCGAACAACCATGGAGACATGACACATCCCTGTTTCAACCCAACTTCCAAAGAGAAAAATTCACTTAGTTCACCATCCACACACACTGCAGCCTTCACACCATCGTACATACTCTTCACAGCATTCAACAACTTCCCATTTACTCCATATATTCTTAATACTCTCCACAATCCTTGTCTATCCACCCTGTCATATGCTTTCTCCAAATCCATGAAAGCCGCATACAACTTCTTTCCCTTCTCTAGAAACTTTTCCACAACAGATCTAAGAATGAATATCTGATCTACACAACCTCCTCCCTTCCTAAAGCCTCTCTGTTCTTCTCCAACTAATTCCTCTGTTCTTTCTCTAACTCTGTCAATACGAAGGGTGATCAGAAAGTAATGACAGTTCGTGCTATAACATGAAAACCTTGAATGATGGGAGGTCGGGGAGCAAGGAGAGTGCAGAGTTGCCTGTCCTTACAAATTTGAACTTGTCGCCGTATGCCTGACTTTTCTTGTTTTATTGTTGTGAGTGAATGCTTCACTCTTGTTTTTGCTCTCTGGCCAGAAACATGGATTACTCGAAAGAAGGCTGCAGGTTCTACATTTTTACGAGGTGGAAACTGGGAAAGAAAGCAACAGAGATTCGAGGGGAATTATTACAAGTTTATCCAGACACTACTCCTTCCCTGGAAACTGTTTCCCGCTGGATTCGTGCTTTCACAGCAGGAAAAACTGAATTGAAAGATGAACAACGCTCTGGACGCCCCCGGACATCCGTGACCGAAGCAACAACTGTCCGTGCACGGTCCATCATTGACGAGGATCCAACTGTAACTCTTAGGTTCTTAGCCTTGGAGCTTGATATCAGTTATGGGAGTGCATATGACATCGTGCATGAACAATTACACCTGAGGAAGAAGTGTTGTCGATGGATACCCCATTTGTTGACTGATGAGCAAAAGGCTGAACGGGTGAGGATTTGTCGTGTCTGGCTTGCTGAATTTGAACCAAATGGTCCAAAACGGTTCTCAGATGTTGCTACTGGAGATGAGTGTTGGATTTCATTCTTCACAACCCGTGACAAGCAGTCAAACATGGTGTGGTTGGGCGATGAAGACCCTCAACCTCAGATTTTGAAGGAAGGATTTCGCAGCCGGAAGCGCCTTTTCACCATCTTTTTCAAATCTCAAGGACCAATATGCGTGGATGTGATGCCTGAAAAGTCCACTATCACAGCCCAATACTACACAGACCAGGTCCTTCCACAAGTCTTGGAACACAAGGCCAACACCGCACCAACCCGCCGTCGGTCTCGCCTTTTGCTGCACCACGACAATGCTGCACCCCACAAAGCTCGCCTCACTATGCAGTACCTGGAACAACAAGGTATAACTCTGCTCCCCCACCCACCCTACTCCCCTGACCTGGCTCCCTGTGACTTTTGGTTGTTTCCAAAAATTAAATCTGCCATTGCTGGGAAGCAATTTCATCGCATCCAAGACTTGGCACAGACCGTCAATTCAGAACTCCGAAGTATACCGTCTTCAGAGTACCACGCTTGCTTCATGAAGTGGAGAAAGAGAATGGAACGCTGCATAGAGGTTGGAGGGGAGTACTTTGAAGGAATGTGAGTCATAGTTTGATAGTTCTTCATGCTAATAAAAGTTTATGGACTCACTGTCATTTCTTTCTAATCACCCCTCGTAAGTATCCTACCATACATTTTTCCTATTATACTAAGAAGACAAATGCCCCTATGATTACCACACACTTCTTTTTCCCCTTTTCCTTTGTACAAGGGAATAATTATACCTGACTTCCAATCCTCCGGGACTCTACCTTCCTCCCAGGCCAATCTGCACATCTTCCACATCCATTCTACTACTATCTCTCCCCCATGCTTCAGCATTTCACCACACACTCCATCAATTCCTGGGGCTTTCCCCAATTTAACTTTCTTCATTGCTTCCACAACTTCTATCCTACTGATTTTTTCCTGTCTTCTCACCTCCCTCCTTCTCCCAGCCATTCCCCAGCCACTTATACTCGCATTACTTCCATCCTGTATGTTCAACAATTCCTTAAAGTGCTCTCTCCATCTGCTCACTTTTTCTCCCTTCTCCACTAGTACTCTACCATTTTTATCTTTCACTCCCCTGCTAACCTCACTTCCACCCTATCTTACTCTCTTCACCGCTTTCCAGAACATTTTCTTACAGTCTCTCCACTTTACACTCAAATTCCTTCCAAATTCCTCATCCACTCTCTTCTTACACTCTCTTACTAATCTTTTCACCTCTCTCTTTCTTTCTACATATAACTCTCTCTTCCGCCTCTCAACTTCTTCCACGCCCCTATATCTCATCCATTCATTGTATGCTTTCTTCTTTTGTGCCACAGCACAAGGGAAGAGAAGGGAGACATTATGTCGTGGTATGTCAGTATGAGCTTTTATAATGAAAAACGCATCCCTGCCTACACAGGACCAGTTTGCATGGTACCCCAAGTTTGACAAATGACTACTTAAACTGGCTACTTTATGAAAACATACTGGGTAAGCATGGTGGGCTTACTGCTTGTGTGTTTTAGATGTAACTAACCGTTATTCGTGTATTAAATTGCTGTACATAGCATTATAGGTTTAAGTTGGTGGTGGTCAAACACCAAACCCCCCCATTTCCTATGGGTTATAATTATACACTGTAACTACAGTTATTGTACTTCAGAACCCCCCCTGTACAGTACAGTGACATTTTATCATGCTCATTGCTGCACTGTATTTCCATCCATCCATCCATCATCCAATCTTATGCTGCCCCACGAGGAGCATAGGAACCCAGGGCTAGGCAAGTTCATTCTGACATTTTAGGTGAGAGTGACCAGCCTCACTCATCCCTGAGTGGCATAACGTGAGCAATAAACCTTAACCACCCCTTGGATATAAACCTACACAGGCTCAATCCAATTGAAGCACCTTGCTTCCCATAATTTGAAATCGCCGTGCGGTGCCAAACAGCAGTTTACACCATGGCCCTTTTCTCCCCCCTCCCCTGTCAGGGTTGCCATTTGGTATTTTTCATTACCAAATGTGGGCCAATTTGTTAATGAAAAATTCGTTTGGTAATGAATCAGAATAATGCATTACCAAATGGATTTTTCACATGTATGAGGATACACAGGATGGAGATGGTGGATTGTCTGCTCTCTCTGATTAATCTGCTGGTCTACATAGCGTGAAAATAATCAACATGCTGTTAATTATAAGGAGAGTGATTACTTGTATTTCCACTTGTATATATAAGAATGCTAGCTTAACGAATTTGGTAATGAAAAGTAAAATTTGGTAATGCCACACGTGCTCGTTTTTTGTGTGAATAAACTGCAATACCTCGCCAGTAGACCACACGGGAATTTACAGTGTTCTGCAGTGTTAAGAAATTAGAATTTAGAGTGCAAAGGATTAACTGTGGAGTGCAAACTGCCAGTTGAAACAGGCATGGTGCAATTAACAATGTGCAGTGTTAAACAATTATAACTCACAGTGCAAAGAATTACTGTAAGTGCAGCACAACACTGGATTACTGTACATGCTTCAAGAGCATTTTCACCACTGCCAAAGCCTTAAAACAGCGGCCACAGACGTGCTGTAAGTACCCTGGCTGAGGTACAGTCACTTCTAATTCCTCATTCTTTGGTTCCTTTTCATTTATTTCATGCTCTATGTTCATTATTGGTGTGAATAGGGTCTTAAATAGGTTTTAAATAGGTGCTATGCATGTCTGGTAGGGAGTTACTTATGTGGCTTTCAAAATTAGGCTGGGTTAGGGTCCTTAAGTACCAGTCCAGCAGGCAGGTGCCCACTTTCCGGATGGGACCACTTTCCGGACATGCCTTTGGCTCTGTTACATAGGATAGTGGAGGGATTACTGTATATATATATATATATATATATATATATATACTGTATATATATATATATATATATATATATATATATATACTGTATATATATATATATATATATATATGTAATCCCTCTAATATCCGAACGCCCAATATCCGAACATCCCCACTAACCGGACATAATCCTCCTGGGATCCAATATTCCCAAAATGGGCCAAAAACTGCAAAAAATTCGAAAAAAATCTGACTTTTTTCCCTCCCATAATTTGAAATTCCCGCCTGGCGCCAAACAGCTGTTACACCATGGTCCCTTCACCCCTTCCTTCCTCCCCCTCCCCCCTCCCCTGTCAGGTTGCCATTTGGTATTTTTCATTACCAAGTGTGGGCCAATTTGGTAATGAAAAATTCGTTTGGTAATGAATTAGAATAATGCATTACCAAATGGATTTTTCACACGTATGAGGATACACAGGATGGAGATGGTGGATTGTTTGCTCTCTCTGATTAATCTGCTACCCTACATAGTGTGAAAATAATCAACATGGTGTTAGTTATAAGGAGAGTGATTACATGTATTTCCACTTGTATATATAATTAGTGAAGAATATATGCTAGCTTTACGAATTTGGTAATGAAAAGTTATATTTGACAATGAAAGTTGAGGAGATTGGTAATGTGGCTGTTGCGATCTGGCAACTCTGTTACCCCACCAACATCAACAGTCACAGCTTAACTCCGATGGAGAGCAGATACTCATAACAGTGCAAGCCACAGGTGCTTGTTTTTTGTGAATAAACAGTGAATAAACTGCAATACCTTGCCACTAGAACACACAGGAATTTACAGTGTTGTGCAGTGTTAAGAAATTAGAATTTAGAGTGCAGAGGATTAACTGTGGACTGCAAACTGGCGGTTCAAACCAGTCCAAGAGCAAGGGACTTGTAAGTACCCAGAATGTTTAATATTGTATAAACTCACCTCTAAAACCTCATTTTATGGTTCTTTTGCATTTATTTCAGTCTTTTATGTCCCTTATTGGTGTGATTTGGGTCTTAAATAGGTGCAATGCATGTCCAGAGGGAGTTGTATAGGTGTTTTTCAGAGTTAGGGTCCATAAGTACAAGTCCATAAGCTGGGGCCCAATATCCGGACAGGACCACTATCCGGACCTGCCTATGGCTCTATTGATCCGGATATTGGAGGGGTTACTGTACATCTATATATATACATCTAACCCTATCCACTCATACGCTGATGACTCCACCCTTCACCTTTCCATTCGGTTCCCGCAACGCCCATCTCAACAGTTACTTCAAGAAACAAGGGATGAGGCTATGGCACACCTAATGTCTGACTTGGCTCGTATCTCTGACTGGGGTAAAAATAATATGGTTGTCTTTAATGCATCTAAGACTCAGTTCTTACACCTATCAACCCGACAAAATCTTCCACAGGTATACCCACTAATGTTTAATAATATTCAGGCTAATCCTGCATCATCCTTGAACATGCTTGGGGTTTCATTTACTCGGGACTTATCTTGGAAAGATCATATTACATCTCTTGTAAAATCTGCTTCCAAGAGATTGGGTGTGCTAAGCCGTCTCCGCTCTTTCTTTACCCCTGCACAATTGTTGACTCTATACAGGGGTTTTATCTGCCCCTGTGTGGAGTACAACTCTCATGTGTGGGGAGGCTCCTCACATACAGATCTTCTCAATAGGGTGGAGTCAAAGGCTTTTCGTCTCATTAACTCTTCTCCTCTTACTGACTCCCTTCAACCTCTGTCTCTTCGCTGCACTGTTGCATCTTTATCTCTTTTCTCTCGCTACTTTAATGGTCACTGCTCCTCTGAACTGTCTGCTTGCATTCCTCCACCTCTACGACGGGCGCGTAGCACCCGCCTGGCAGCAAACTCTCATCCCTTTTCTGTCCAACTCTCTAATGCAAGAGTTAACCATTACTCCCAGTCTTTCATTTATGCAACAGGTCAGCTCTGGAACTGTCTCCCTCTGTCTGTATTTCCTGCTGCCTATGATCTCCAGTCTTTCAAACGCAGTGTGTCCAGGCATCTCAAAATGATCGGATCTTGAATTTGGCTCTCTATTGTATTTTGTTTTTCTCTTGGAGGGAACTGTTACTGCGGGCTCATGGCCTTTGGTTCCTTCTTCCTCACATAAAATATATATATATATATATATATATATATATATATATATATATATATATACACACACATTATAAGCTGGTGGTTTAGTAGGCAGTTAAGGTGCTCCAAAGGGATTGAGCCTGTGCAGGTTTATATACAAGGGATGGCTGGAGTTTATTGCTCATGTAATGCCATTCAGGGATGAGTGAGGCTGGTCACTTTCATCGTAAATGTCAAGGCTAACTTGCCTAACCCCGGGCTTCTGCGCTTCTCATGAGGCAACACAGGATTTCAAAAGTTTTCGAGTCAATTCTTAATAAAAAAATTTTAAGGCATCTTTCCTATCACAACCTTCTTTCCGATCGTCAGTATGGGTTCCGTCAGGGACGCTCCACTGGCGATCTTCTCACCTACCTTTCAGACTCCTGGTCATCCTCCTTTCGGGACTTTGGCGAAAGCTTTGCCATTGCACTTGACATCTCAAAGGCTTTCGATCGAGTCTGGCACAAATCTTTAATTTCCAAACTGCCCTCCTACGGTTTCTATCCTTCTATCTGTACCTTCATCGCTAGCTTCCTTTCTGGTCGTTCTATAGCTGCTGTCGTAGACGGCCATCGTTCTTCTCCTAGATCTATCAACAGTGGTGTTCCTCAGGGCTCTGTCCTATCACCAACTCTCTTCCTTTTATTCATCAATGATCTTCTAAGCTGTACATCTAACCCTATCCACTCATACGCTGATGACTCCACCCTTCACCTTTCCATTCGGTTCCCGCAACGCCCATCTCAACAGTTACTTCAAGAAACAAGGGATGAGGCTGTGGCACACCTAATGTCTGACTTGGCTCATATCTCTGACTGGGGTAAAAATACAGTAATATGGTTGTCTTTAATGCTTCTAAGACTCAGTTCTTACACCTATCAACCCGACAAAATCTTCCACAGGTATACCCACTAATGTTTAATAATATTCAGATTAATCCTGCATCATCCTTGAACATGCTTGGGGTTTCATTTACTCGGGACTTATCTTGGAAAGATCATATTACATCTCTTGTAAAATCTGCTTCCAAGAGATTGGGTGTGCTAAGCCGACTCCGCTCTTTCTTTACCCCTGCACAATTGTTGACTCTATACAGGGGTTTTATCCGCCCCTGTGTGGAGTACAACTCTCATGTGTGGGGAGGCTCCCCACATACAGCTCTTCTCAATAGGGTGGAGTCAAAGGCTTTTCGTCTCATTAACTCTCCTCCTCTTACTGACTCCCTTCAACCTCTGTCTCTTCGCCGCACTGTTGCATCTTTATCTCTTTTCTATCGCTACTTTAATGGTCACTGCTCCTCGGAACTATCTGCTTGCATTCCTCCACCTCTACGACGGGCGCGTAGCACCCGTCTGGCAGCAAACTCTCATCCCTTTTCTGTCCAACTCTCTAATGCAAGAGTTAACCGTTACTCCCAGTCTTTCATTCATGCAACAGGTCAGCTCTGGAACTGTCTCCCTCTGTCTGTATTTCCTCCTGCCTATGATCTCCAGTCTTTCAAACGCAGTGTGTCCAGGCATCTCAAAATGATCGGATCTTGAATTTGGCTCTCTATTGTATTTTGTTTTTCTCTTGGAGGGAACTGTTACTGCGGGCTCATGGCCTTTGGTTCCTTCTTCCTCGCATAAAAAAAAAAAAAAAAAAAAACACATATATATATATATATATATATATATATATATACAGTATATATATATATATATATATGTGTGTGTGTGTGTGTACAGTATATTGCGTAAGCACTTTCTTTGTTATCAATGGGTACAGGATGATGATGATAATACACAACACCCAGAATTATTCTAATCACTCCAGATACAGACCAGAGGACATAGCAGTACAGCTGGGCGATGAACTTCCTGATAGCCTTCGCCGTGCCACTCCTGCAGTGAACCTCATGGAGGACCGCTTCAAGAATTACCAGCGCAGAAACCTCATTGAAACCAGAGTTTCTGTCAAGTAAGTAATGTACAGTAATCCCTTTCCATGAACAGGTTTCTGAAAACATTGTGGTTTGAAAAACTGTGGTTGGTGAATATAACTTCTAATGAAAAATGAAGTGCAGCCTTGGTAATAGTTGATGACAGCCATTACATCTTTTGTGCATTATGTATCTTTTAAATACACAGATATAAACCAAACACACCATAGAATAGTATAAAACCATATAGGCCAAGTCCAATAATATATTGGAAAAGAGAGGAAGAAAATGTTAAGAGGAAAAATTAGCGTTGGTGAAAAGTAACTGTAGTGACAAGAGGTGTGAGTCATGATACATTTTCTAGTTCACAAAAAATAAACATTATACTAGAATAGTATAAAGACTCTACAGTTAAATTGGACAACTGTGAAATTAAGTTTTTAATCGGAAAATGGAGTAAGATAAAGTACAGCACAGCCACGATTTCAGAAGGTGACAGGAATCCATTGCTATGAACTGAAATTCTTGTTTGCTAAGTTCAAAGAAAGTAACTTTACTTTTCACAGGATAGTATAACAAACTTTCATATAAATAAGCTATTGCAATGCTTATGCTGCTGGATTAAAGCCAGGAATTTGGGGAAGCTGTGAATTATGAGTGATCTTTTTCTTTCCCCCTTAAATAACAGAACAGAGGAAGGAAAAACAAATCAATAGTAACTCAAAGTCAAACAGCCACCCTTTGCGGAATTGTGGCGTCCTTTTTTTTTTTTTTTTTTTTTTTTTTTTTTTTTTTTGGCATAGGCTTCACAGCCTGCTATCAAGGCCCAGCAGTCCTCCTACATACCATACACCTCTACATGTCACCACTTCGGCACGAACACCCACCGTCCATATTGAATACATACTAGGGCTGTCTCATACAGGACTGGTGTATTGGTATTAGTGGGGGTATTTTTACGACATGTCGGCGGGTCTTCTGGTAGATCAGTAAAGCCTGATTTAATGAAATTCAAATCCTTAAACTGTTCCCTGCCCCGACCGGGATTTGAACCTGGGTCCGTTAGAACGGCAGGCCACCTCTCTACCGATTGAGCCATGTCTGGCTATAGATAGGTAGATAGCTTGCCCCATTTAGTTCTCTCTAATTGTATGAGGTAGCTTTCTTCCTTTTTATTAAATTGTGACCAGTGCTGTACATTGTGTTCATATTTATTCATAAATTTCACAATGACCTGTGAGTCTCGGATGGTGGCTGAGAGGTGTGACTAGGGACAAGTTAGTTCTGCACTGAGGATAGTGAGAATAGAGTTAGGATGGTAATATCTGATTTGTATTCAGGTTGGCAGCGTACAATAAGCAATTTAAATTGTTTTACAGGAATACGAAGAGACTCAAGAAGGTTGTGAAACGAGGTCACCGTGAAGCCTTGGATGAAATTGAAAAAATAACTCCAGAAAACTGCTAATTCACATGTTCAGCTGAGGTGGTTGTCCAGGTACAGACAGTGATAGTATTAAGAAATGAATGAATGAATGTGTGTGTGTGTCTGTGTGTACAGTCAAGCCTCGGTAACTTAGATTAACTGGGAGGTAACTCAGTCCGAGTTATGCAATTGTCTGACCTACACTGGTCTCTACTTGAAATCCACATAAATCATTACATTTTCATGCATACAAGGATTAAGGCACACCAAAGTACAATATATGAAAACTGTGATGTCTCTTAATATTGTACATATGACAGCTGTGCGAAGGAAAATGTTTTACATGACATTACATACTGTGAGATGAGCAATGATATGATGAATATTCCCGTGTGGCTAGTGGCGTCCCCAGAGCTAGAATTACTCAGAGGATGAAGAACAATTGTCCAGCTCTTGTTTCCTCACCAGCTTTGGAGGTTGAAGGCTGCAGTGAGGGCAGATGGGCCTTGGCAGAGGTTGAAGTCCTCCCTTACGATTCCGGGACTTTGAATCACCACGAGTGATGTAGTTGGATAGGTAAATCCTGACAATATCACAAGAAAATGCTGCAACACAAGAGTACAGTAGCAGGGCAAAGTATCACACACATGACTGTGTGACTGCTCACAGTGTAAACAGTGAGAGTTTGGCACCGGGTAAACCCTTAAGAAATGGTAGGACGAAATTTTTGAATGGGGGCAGTGCAACTTTGAATTTTACAGATGCCCACTTGGTGACCCCCTTGCCTGACCTATATGGGGATCCGAGTCATGCGTGTCCAACTTACGGAGGATTGACTGTATATATATATATATATATATTTTTCTCTATCATCCAGTTCTATGCCATCCCATGAGAAGCGTAGGAGTCTGGGGCTAGGCAAGTTGGTCCTGACATTTAAGATGAGAGTGGCCAGCCTCACTCATCCCTGAGTGGCATTACTTGAGCAATAAACCCCAACCACCCCTTGGATGTAAATTTGCATCGGCTCAATCCAATTTGAGCGACATAATTACCCACTAAACCACCAGGTGCCATAATTTGGTTATATGGTTACCATCCAGTGAAGTAATGGTTTCCTGGTGTACAGGAAACCACTTGGCTTGACACTCAGTGTAGAGTCACCCATCGACAGAAGGAAGAGGAAAGAAGGAAGGAAAGACAGAAGAGGAAGGAAGGATGAGAGGAAAGGGCAGGCACCTGAGAGCAGCACCACATCAAGTGGATGGTGAGTGCCCCCACCTGCTGTAAATGCTGATAAAACAAAGATGATGGTTTCTGGGATTGGTGGCAATACTGTCAAAGAGAGAGAGTGGCCATATGCAGTTTGCCACAAGGGCATGGGAAGTAATTTCATCTTGTGCAGTGTTGGTTTGCCTCAAGGGCGTGGGAAATAATTGCATCTTGTGCAGTGTTTGTGATAAGTGAGTGCATAAGGGATGTAGTAGTATTAGATGTAGACTGCAAGATAATGCTGATTTCATGTGTGCAGTGTGTGGGGGAGAACACATAGAGATTATCAAGCATGAAAGGATTGACCTTGCTGGTGAGTCTCGAGTATGTGAAAGGGTTTTGTTATTTGGGAGACATGTTATGTGCTGGTGGTGAGACTGGAGCTAGCCCTATGGCTATAGTAAAGAGTGGTTGGAAGAGCTCTGAAAGCTGTTGCCCCTCCTGATAGGGCTGTCCTTCTGTGCTAAGGGATCTTTGTATGCGGCATGTTAGGAGTGTGATGCCATATAGTAGCGAGACCTGGGTAGTAAAGGAAGAGGATAATTGCAGGCTCAAATGTACAGAAATGAAAATGATTAGGTGGATGTGCAGTGCGTCCTTGAATGGGAGGCCTGGGGGGGGGGGGGCTAGGTTTTATGATTGAAGAGTTAAGAGATAGGATGGGACTGGAGTGCATCGGTGTTGTGATGAGGAGAGGCAGATTGAGATGGTTTAGGCAAGGAGAGAGGATGAGGGATGACAGTTGGTTACAGAAAGTAAGAAATGTTAGCATTAGGGGTACAGTTGTGAGAATTAAACTGTAAAAGACTGGGACAAGGTCACTGAGTGTGACCTTAGAGATAAGGGACTCAATAGGGAGGGTGCAAGAAATCAAGCAACAAGGAGAGCCGCCATTGAGTAACCAAGGCCGACACATGCAAGCATGTTGAAGCCTTTGTAAACGAAACACGAAACAAAACAATTTAATTTTTTGTAATAAAAAATCGTGAGTACTGTACACAGCCATGTAGCTTTTCATACACAAGAAGAGGGAGGTGAAGCTGGGACTCTTCTGATTAATGGACTGAAAAATATCTAAGATCTTTGCTCAAGATTTCCTCTCTCCATTTTTGAATGCAAAAGAGGATTAAGAGTAAACTGATGATGCTACAGTTTATTTGGTTGAGTTAATGATTGTCTGATTAATAGAGGCTTAGATGTAAAAGTCTTTACATTACTAATGATAACTTAGTATATCAAGTATAATGATGTCATACAAGTATTTCTGCCCAAGGCTGAACATAAAACTACAGTATAAGTATATAGTACAAGTATACCACAAAATGTTGAATAACTATACTGTACATCACCAGTCCACATACAACAAAAGCAGACACTACCAAAACCATAATACAGTACTGTAATATAAAAGAAATCCTATCATTATCAGTGTTAAACACCTCTGCAGTGAAAGGTTAGCGAGTCTTATAAAATAAATACAGGTAACTGGTAGCTGTGATTTTCTTTCCATCATGTTTTAATGCTAACCAGTGTGTGTGTGTGTGTGTGTGTGTGTGTGTGTGTGTGTGTGTGTGTGTGTGTGTGTGTGTGTGTGTGTGTGTGTGTGTGTGTGTGTGTGTGTGTGTGTGTGTGTGTGTGTGTGTGTGTGTGTGTGTGTGTGTGTGTGTGTGTGTGTGTGTGTGTGTGTGTGTGTGTGTGTGTGTGTGTGTGTGTGTGTGTGTGTGTGTGTGTGTGTGTGTGTGTGTGTGTGTGTGTGTGTGTGTGTGTGTGTGTGTGTGTGTGTGTGTGTGTGTGTGTGTGTGTGTGTGTGTGTGTGTGTGTGTGTGTGTGTGTGTGTGTGTGTGTGTGTGTGTGTGTGTGTGTGTGTGTGTGTGTGTGTGTGTGTGTGTGTGTGTGTGTGTGTGTGTGTGTGTGTGTGTGTGTGTGTGTGTGTGTGTGTGTGTGTGTGTGTGTGTGTGTGTGTGTGTGTGTGTGTGTGTGTGTGTGTGTGTGTGTGTGTGTGTGTGTGTGTGTGTGTGTGTGTGTGTGTGTGTGTGTGTGTGTGTGTGTGTGTGTGTGTGTGTGTGTGTGTGTGTGTGTGTGTGTGTGTGTGTGTGTGTGTGTGTGTGTGTGTGTGTGTGTGGAGAGAGAACTATACATCCATCCATCATCCAACCCTACGTTGCCCCATGAGGTGCATAGGAGCCTGGGGCTAGGTAATTTGGTCCTGACATTTAAGATGAGAGTGACCAGCCGCACTCATCCCCAAGTGGCATTATGTGAGCAATAAACCCCAGCCACCCCCTGGTAAAAAACTAAGTTTAAAAAAATGAAATTAGCAAATTTTTGCAGCTGCAACCTGACCTGACCACTTGAGTTGCAGGAAGAGTCACTGTCACTCTAGTGGTGGTGAAGAGATGTGCATAACTTATTTATCCCTATCCTGTTCTTCTGTTATACAATATGCATATACTGTATTTAAATGTCTTTTCTCCATGGATCCAGCAAGAAACAGTATGGGTGTTCTGGTTATCTGAGGAGAGGCAAAGACTGTTCACTGCATGATTGGTGATATATGTATGCCTCTGTTGTGTGTGGAGGGCTTTGTTGGGGGTAGCTTTTACTTGCCTAGATGTGACAGTATGATTGTGCAGGCCACTGTACCTACAACTTTACATAAGATTGTAGGTGAACTGTGGTAGTAGAAATCCTGGGGCATTTCAGGCTTTATTCTGGTTACATTCAGATAATTATATTCAGCAGTGGGAAGCATCCCTAACCTTAAAAGGTTAAAACCTGTCTCAATATGACCAATAATAAGGACTGACACACTACTGCACATCTGTTCTAACCAAACAAAGATCAAAATTCTTTTCAGCTCATTTGTCGACCAACTGCAAGGTTGACTTGATAACTGACCAGGGAGACTCATCAAATTTCATGCAATTGAGGCAATACTGAAGTTGTGGGAATGACCCTGTTCTTCCAAAGAAAACCACACCAACAAGAATTTTCTAGCTAGTACCAGAGAATTTAAGTGAGGGCAACACCACAGCCTCAACAACTAATGATGGTGAGGTGGCACTCTCACCAATACTCCCTTAAGGTAAGTACAGTACAGGGTAGGCAAAGTATGGCTCATGGGCACTTTGGGCTAGCAAAAAATCCTCTTAAACCTGTCAATGACACACAAAAATTTTTAGTTTATGAGCACTCGTGTGGTAAAATGGTAAAATCCAATCACAAAAACAAAAATGCATTAGACAATACAGTACACTAACAAGTCAGTCCTTTAAATAATAGCATCAACTTGATTTAACATTATACAAATTGTAAATATAACCATATTGCAATTAAATATAACAGTGCTAACAAGTGATGGGGATTACAGATTGTAGGTAAATAATGGGCTGTTATCAAACTAAATCCACTGAAGCTGCCAGTTTTGTTTGGTTTTCCCAACAAAAGCTCTCATTCAAATGTATTAAAAAAAAAGGGGGGGGGGGAACTGGCTGAACTATCTATGCAATCTAGCTTTATAGCACAGTGCTGATTCTGCATACAGAAATGAGCAGAAAGCTACAGATGGTATGATTCACATACCAATTACATCTTTAAATAAAAAATATCAATCAGATATCAACAGAAATCCACAGATTTTTAGTTTCTGCTATAATTAACCGGCAGGTATCACATTAGCTACTGCATATTTCTCATATTTAGAGGGTTTTCAGGACTCTTCTGCCACTCTTTTCGTAATAGCTGCTTCAGTTGGCTAAGCCGCAAGGTAGGGTTCTCCTTCTTAAGCACGGCCATTCTCTTGGTCTCAAATGATTTGAAAGCTGCAGCCATTCGCTTCTCTGGGTGACGATCAGCTGAACCATCTTCTACACTGTAAAGTAGAATGTAATTTTTAAAGCATAGTACTGTACTGTATATTCAAAGAAACATAAATATATTACTGAATTACAAGCTGGGTATACAGCTGAAGCATGCATCCGGCTTAACGAAGATGGATGCCCCTGCCCTGCACAGTCCCAGTCCACCCTTGGGAAACGTGTAGCACCCACTGGCCCACCAAAATTGTAGTATGTTGGTGATTCACATCAACCCAGGAGGTACTACCATGGGCAACATGTGGCCTGCAGAGACAAATGAGAATGGCAGTGCTCTGGTGAACATTTGTGCCAGGAGGGGGTTGGTGATAGTCAATACCCTCTTCAGGCACAAAATGATCCACAGTTATACGTGGAGAGTGATGAGAAGGGTGGGTGACGAACTGAATGAAAGGAAGGCAATGACTGATTATGTGTGTGTGAATGATAGGATGAGAAGGTGTGTAATGGATGCAAGAGCATATAGAGGTTGGGGGAGTGGACTTTCTGACCACCACTTGGTGGTGGTGAGAATTAGGGGTCAAATGAAATGGAGGAACACAAGAAAGGAAGTACACGAGGAAGTAGTTCATACAAGGAGGGTGGAAAGGTTACAAAAGGATGGAAAAAAGGCAGAAGATGAGAGAAGTGGAGGGGCAACTGGGTAAATATGGATTGAAGCAGATGGAGCACGTGGAAAGGTGTGTGCAGGCTATTCACAAAAGAAATCTGTGCAGCATGTGAGGTGGTGTGTGGGATGAAGAGAAGACGAAAGAGGGTGCAATGAACAGCATGGTAGAATGAAGAGGTGAGACAGGGTATGGCACAAAAGAAGAAAGCATATAGTGAGTGGATGAAAAATGGGTGTGGAAGAAGCTGAGACACAGAAGAGAGAGTGATATGCAGAGAAGATAAGAGATGTGAAAAGATTAGTAAGACAGAGTAAGATAAGAGTGGAGGAATTAAGAAGGGATTTGAGTGTAAAGTGGAAGGAATGTAAGAAAATGTTCTGGAAAGTGGTATAGACAGTTAGGCAGAGTGTCAGTGAAGTTAGTTTGGGACTGAAAGCTAAAAATCATAGAATACTGGTGGAGAAGGAAGAAAAAGTGAGCAGTTGGAGAGAACACATAAGAAATTTGTTGAACATAGAAAATGAAAGTAATGCGAGAATAAGTGACTGGGGATTGGCTGGGAGATGAAGCGATGTAAGAAGAGAGGAAGGAATCAGTAGGATGGAAGTTGTGGAAGCAATGAAGAAAGTCAAAATGGGGAATGCCCCAGGAATAGATGGAGTGTGTGGTGAAATGCTGAAGGATGGGGGAAAGACATTAGTAGAATGGATGTGGGAGATGTGCAGATTGGCCTGGGAGGAAGGTAGAGTCCCAGAGGATTAGAAGTTAGGTATAATTATTCCCTTATACAAAGGAAAGTGTGTGGTAATTATAGGGGCATTTATCTTCTTGGTGTAATAGGAAAAGTTTATGGTAGGATACTTATTGACAAAGTTAGGGATATAACAGAGGAATTAGCTGAAGAAGAACAGGGAGGCTTTAGGAAGGAAAGAGGTTGTGTAGATCAGACATTTATTCTTAGGTCTTTAGGGGAAAAGTTTCTAGAGAAGGGAAAGAAGTTGTATGCGACCTTCATGGATTTGGAGAAAGCACATGTCAGGGTGGATAGACAAGGACTGTGGAGAGTATTAAGAATATATGGAGTAAATGGAAAGTTACTCAATGCCGTAAAGAGTATGCATGAGAGTGCTAAGGTTGCAGTGTGTGTGGACAATGAACTGAGTGAATTTTTATATCTGAAGGTTGCGTTGAAAATGGGATGTGTCATGTCTCAATGGCTGTTCAATCTGTATACAGATTGGGTTGTAAAAGAGATAGAAGGTAGGGCAGTGGATGTTGGAGTGGCCCTAATGGGAAAGGGCAGTGTCTGGAAACTCCCTGTACTGTTGTTTGCAGATGATACTGTGTTGTTAAGTGAACATGAAGGGGAGCTGCAAGGCTTGGTGGATGAGTTTGGGAGAGTATGTAAGAAACGAAATCTAAAGGTCAATGTAGAGAAAAGTAAAATTATGGTCTTCAAGAGAAATGAGGTCAGTGAATGTACAGTGAGGGTGGATGAGGAGGAAATGGATAATGTGAGTGCGTTTAAGTACTTGGGTAGTGTGACGAGTAAGGATGGAAGTTTAGAGCGAGAAGTGCTTTAAAGGGTACAACAAGGAAGAAAGGTTGCTGGTTCCTTGAAAGCAGTGATAAGAAACAGGGTGAGCACGGAAGTGAAAAAGTTACTGCATGACAGTATTGTGATGTCAACTCTATCGTATGGAAGTGAAGCTTGGACCTCGTTGGAGGGAAACAAGTCAAGAGTGAGAGCAGTGGAAATGAGTCATTTGAGAAGAGCATGTGGAGTCACATGGAGAGACAGACAGACAAATGAGGAAGTGAAGGAGCATTGTGGTGTGATAGAAAGCATTAGGAGGAACACACTGAAGTGGTTTGGCCATGTGGAGAGGATGGAAAGCAAAAGAGTGATAAGGGAGAGTGTGAGTGAGGTGGAGGGGAGGAAAGGGAGGGAGGGGCCAAGGATGAAATGGAGGGATGGAGTGGAGAGGTATATGAGAAAGAGGGGTGTGAATTGGGAGCAGGGCAGTGAAATGGTGGGGGGCAGGGCAACATGGAGAAGATTTGTTTGTGGCCACCCCTTATAGGAATAAGGCATCTGGTAATAGACAGACAGACACAGATATTCTGTGAAAATCACTAAGCTGGGGTTATGTTCCACATGAAACTTTATTTCTTCAAATACAACTTTAAAAAAAATATTCAAGGCTGTTTCACTCTCATCTTAAATGTCAGGACTAATCTGCCTTGCCCTGGATTCCTATGCTCCTCATGGGGCAACACAGGATTAAATGATGGATGGATGTAAATAATTATTAGAAAGTAACTACAGTAAGGTAGTAAGTGGGGGTGCTCACCATCCACTCACTTGATGTAGTGCTGCTCTGAGTGTCTGCCCTTTCCTCTCTTCCTTCCTTCCTCTTCTGTCTTTCTTTCCTCTTCCTTTTGCCTATGGGTGACCTTACATTTCCCTCTTCCATCTTTCTTTCCTTCACTCTTTCCTCTTTCTTCTGCATATGGGTGACTCTACGCTGAGTGACAAGCCAAACTGTTTCCGTACACCAGGAAACCATTTACTACGCTGGGTGGTAACTATGTAACCAAATTATGGCACCTTGTGGTTTAGTTGGTAATTAAGGCACTCCAATCAGATTGAGTCTGTGTAGGTTTATAGCCAAGGGATGGTTGGGGTTTATTGCTTACATAATTCCACTCAGGGATAAGTGATGCTGGCCACTCTCATCTTAAATGTCAGGACCAACTTGCCTAGCCCCAGGCTCCTATGCTCCTCATGGGGCAGCATAGGATTGGATGATGGATGCATGGATGAACTACAGTATGTGAATTTGTTATACCTATACTGTATATGCAAGTACCCCACTGAAGTAAGTGAGGTACTACAATGAATGCTAAAGTGAACTGTTTCAACCCTGACCTTTTATAGACTGCTTAATACTGAACAGTGGGGTGTTTAGTGAAAAATACTCTTAAATCAACAGGTTAATAGTGAGAAACACATTTAAAGGGAGCGTGTTCAATGAAGAATTACCACACAACCCACCTTTTTTTTTTTTAAGGGAAAGCAAAGATGAGGATGAAGAAGATTAACAATATAAGGAAAGGAAATAAAGGGAAGAGATGGAGGAATTATGAAATAGATGAGAGGAATTATTTCATTCATCATCATCCATTGCCAGACACCATGTATCCCAAACGGGGTGGCCAAGGGCTTAGAGTTAATTGTTTTACAGGGAGGGACACTAATCCTCCACCAACCCCACTTAATAATAAAAGCTGCATAAGAACAGCTTGGTTAAACCCTTATTATGTCTGGAAGAAAGAGACTGAAGAGGATGTACTGTATAAATCAAAATATGTTGACAGCTATAACGATAACAGGCTTTTGCAAAGCCAACAATTCCCTTTTCAAAATAGTGACAAGAGGACTCGTCCTAGAGTCAGCCAGCTGAGGAGAGGGTACACTGCTTTTTCTCTCACACGACATGATGACCCTTCTCCGATGTCATTAAGGTCTCAGCCACTTGCTTGAATGAGTGCTTGACTATGTGACCTGCTCGCGTGTAACCATGCAGGTGCGAGTCTCATTCACAGATGCTGGTCTTGTCATCATGAGTATTATGTGTGGTCTCACTTGGTACAATGAAAGAAGGATGAGGGCTATAACTCCCTTGGGCAAAGAATCAGGTGCCTCCAACATCACTTGCTACAATTGAATAATGAGTTTGTGTCTGACAGGAACTCTCCCCCCCCTCCCCCTCTGCTCCCTCATTGAAGGCATTCTTCAAAGTTAAGTCTCTAAGATACTTGGAAAGAAGTTAAGTCAGGAGGAGGCTCCAAACTTCATAACTACAATGGAGACTTGGGATACTTTTCTTATACTAAGGTGACTGGAGCAGGATGGTTATCATTGTACCCTGCAAGGCTCAACTCGGAACCCATTCTGCGAAGCTACCACAATGAATGAATACCATGAGCCCTAGTGGGTCTACACCAGGGATGCACTGTCAAAGTAAGCTGGAATGTGATGCCCATTCAACCTGAACAATTCTGTGGCTAGCCACAGCCAAACACCTCTTCCTCTGGTGTTGGGAGAAGGGTAGAGAAATAAACAAATCAAGGGGACATATGGTTACTGACTTTGGAGTCATTATTGGAGTTGTGCATGTGCCAACTCCTATTCAGTATGGGGTGATACATAAAGAATGCACATCACAAAATACATCAGGCATGGAGTTGAACAGGTCCCACCTTCAGGGGTGCTTATGATGCTACAAAAAATCAAAAGTCCAGGAGCATCCTGTGGAGTGCACTAGTGATACCGTAAAACAAAACGGCACAATGGCTGCTATTCATCTTGATGCCTTCAAACCTGAGAAACTATCACTTGCAATGGTGTAGAGCCTAGATTATATACAACCAACTGCTGTCATGTAAAACACCATACATTCCTTAACATGACGATTAATGGTAAGTGGTGCTGGGTTGTGACTCTGGGATGACTGAAAATACGTCATCCCTTGTTTCTTGCAGTTTTGACCTTGTTGACTCTGGTTCTTTGCTGGCATGGAGATTATTTTGCAGGGTCCAGCAACTGCCCACAACAGCAAAGAAGCATCCAGAAAGGTGATCCCATTTGCTTTACGGCTGCAGAACTTTATAAGAAAATTCACCAAATCAATAATCAAGATCTCTTGTAATCCAATGGTATTAAAGGGTAGTTTGCAAAGTTTTGTAAATGAAAACAACTGCAACATATAGCAGTACTTGGTCAGGGGAGCAGCTCCAAACCTCCAACATATGTTTACATACCTTACTGATTTCAACACAAGAACTGAACTCACTGTTTAGGTAAATTTGGCATAACTTAATGATACAAGTATGCAAGTAAAAACTATGTCTAATCAGCTTACATTCATTATGGATACAATAAACAAGTTTAAATTTTTTATTTTAAGGTGTCAGGTTTTTCTCTTCTCAGTCTACCATCCTTCAACCCATGCTAATTATAGCAGCAAACCTAGATATATTTTCTTGTGAAAAGCAAATATTAATATATAAGGGTAAATGGCTTTACATAAATGACAAACCTACTGGTTTCCTGTAAGTCAGGAAACCATTTATGATGCTGGGTGGTAACCATAAAACCATCCCATACACATGTCAACAAGTGGATTGGCAGAGGGTTAGTGCCCCTCCCTGTAAAACAACTAACTCACAAACAGCCACCCCTTATGGGACTGTGGTGTCTGACTGCAGATACATGTAAATTACAATGAATTTATTTCAACCAGTGAACTGGCCCAAAATATGTCTACTGGACTGAACCTGACAAGAGAAAAAGACAGGTATACAACTGGGTCCATGTCTGATCAGGCTGCTTCTTTCCTGCTTCTATCAACTCACAAACAACAGTCATCCCGGCAAATAATATTTGTCACAGCACCACATGATTGTCAATTAGTGATCAGTAAGCATTTAACATCTCTACTACTCCACTCCTCCACCTTCACATTCCCCAGTTCTCCATTCATATATCCAATCAAAAACATTCTCTCATACCTCTCAAACTTTTCCATGCACGTTTCCACATATGCCCTGAACTCTTCTTTCACTCTGCTTGCATGATCGTGCGTTGGAGCATACATGCACAATTACCCCCATTTGTATACCCATTTTTAATCTTACCCACACAATCCTTGAGACAACTGATTCATACCCTCTTATACTTTCCTTCCATCTCTTGCACACAACAATACATACACCCCCTTTTGCCCTTTCATTCTCACCTATTCCAGCGAATATATTCCATCCATTGAAAGCAAGTCCCAAATATCTGACACACCCATGGAATTCTCATGGTTGTCAGAATGTATCCCACATTATAGACTGCAATCAGTAATAATATATGATGCCAGCCTCATTCTGTCTTCATCCATTACTTCATCATCATCATCATCATCATCTGGACCTCCTTTCCCACCTTAGTGCAGGGCGAGGAGTAGCGATGTCCAGACAGCCCAAATTTGCCCAGTCCAATGGGCCACGCTTCCATTCACTCATCATTCAAGCCCCCGGAATCCGGGCTCTATCGGATACGCCAAAAACATTCACTACGTTCTGTAGCTTCACATAAACGTATCCGACAGAGTCAATCCAGACACTGTCACATTAAAATGGGGTGCCAAATCTCTGATCATGCGCTTTTCCTCGCAATATTCATCCAGCCAGCTCGATCTCTTGTCAGTCCCCTAGCCTCAGTGACTTTCAAACCTCTCTTACTCACACACTCATGCACCATGTCCCTCCACCTTCTCCTTGGCCTACCTCGCCTCCTCCCTCCTTCAAATTCGCTCAGATATACCTTTTTTCACCACTTTATTGTTATCCATTCTCTCCACATGAGCATACCATCTCAGTACACTCTCTTTGATTCTGGTGTCCACAGACTTCCTCACTCCACATCTTTCACAAATCACATTATTTCGTATCTTACCCACTCTCTGTACTCCACATACATTCCTCAGCAGTCCCATCTCCACTGTTCTCACTCCTGACTTTTCAGTTTCATGCCACACCATAGTCTCACATCCATATGTTAAAGTTGGCACTTACACTCCTTCATGCAAGCCTCATGCAGCTGCAACACTCAAGCCTGTTTCTTATCAAGGCCTTCATTGCACCAGCTACTTTCCTTCCTTGTGTCACTCTACTTTCCACTTTTATTGCATCTCTTACTTTAAAAATTATAATAAAATTCTTGGGGCTCACCTTCCC
The DNA here is from genome assembly GCF_032717465.1 of Coenobita brevimanus. Classification (NCBI taxonomy): domain Eukaryota; kingdom Metazoa; phylum Arthropoda; class Malacostraca; order Decapoda; family Coenobitidae; genus Coenobita; species Coenobita brevimanus. The sequence goes on from NC_136976.1 coordinate 66,652,861, forward strand.
CTTAATTATTTATGTTTTATGCAGATGGCCACAAGCATCTATTTATTGGTCAATACTGCAGATATACATAGATGGTAATAATTATTTTGCACACGTACCTTAAAGCCGAGAGTGCTGCATCAATACCACTGGCTGATACGATTTCATCTGTAGTCCTGTTTAGGTTTTCCACCAAAGGAGTATCTAGGTGAGACTGGCTTTCTTCATTCTTAGCCTCCTGCTTCTCCCTTGCAGCCTGTAGTTCTCTATTTTTCTAGAGGTGAAGTAAAGTAAGTCCTCATTATACATTAGGGATGTGTTACAAAATATTACAACCTTGTTCACACAACTGGTAGTGTAAACTGAGGGAACTGATAAATCAGCTTTACAGGTAGCAACGGATATTTAACAGGCATTTTTTTTTTTTTTTTTTTTTTTTTTTTTTTTTAATACATAACGGCAACTTATATCCATGATGTAAGTCAGTAACAACTACAATGTCCAGGTATAATAAACTAACATCAAGTTAGGATAATGGGACTTGAATACAGGCCACTCTTCACCCTTTCATGGATTTTTATATGAATATTACACCAAATATTTCCATCATCATGACAGTCATCTTGAACTCTTCTCCCTACCTAAGGATGAGGTGATGTAGGGTCCAGAAAGCAGAGAAATGAGAAAGCAGGTCAGAGGGGGAACTATTAAAAGAATGCCCATTGAAGTGGGTCAGACACTCAATCACTGCCTCCACATGGACGACAGTACCCTTCCTGGCTGACCAAGGTCCTCCTTGTAGGATGCAAGGACACATGGGAGGTTTGGCTGGTTTGACTTCCCAGCTAAAGTTACAGTCGCCCCTCCACACCTCAGGTGCACAGCACCACCTTGAGCAGATTTCCCCTCCCTCCTGTTATCCCTTATCCAAGTTAAGTTGGCTATATGCTTACAACTCCTAGGCCATACCAGTGCAATACAACCCTAAGTTCATACCCCTAACACAGTATCAGTGCAATACAACCCTCAGCTCATACTCCTAACACAGACATCCAATGCTATCATTGCTGGAGACTTTAATACCAAAAACACCACCTGATGCAAACATGACCAAAACAGCCACTGAGGCCTCAACATTGCAAGGAAGTCCAACAACATGTACATTCTCAGTGACACCTCACAACACACTTACATCTCACACCAAACACTCTGCTCCCCCTAATCCTGACATTCCATTTTGTTCAACCACACTTTCATACACCACCCCCTGGCAGACAGAACCCAAACTCCCTTCAGACCACCACAGACCTCTCTTAGCTCTACAAAACACTTAACAGCATCACTAAACGTGCATCTCTAAGATCCAGATAACCATCACCTCCAACACCTCATACATCTCTTCTTACAAAGAACAAGCAGACTTACAGGTACTTATGGACCAATGCACAAACATGTCACCTAAACCAACACACAGTGAGTCAGAAAAACAATATTCTCTGCACAGGCAGTTCTTTCCACCTGACCACAATGTAAGCCCCTTCACTGCAGAACAGCCACATTAAAAAAATAAATAAATAAATAAACAGTGAGGTGGAAACCTACACAACTTGAAACACTTAGGATTACATGGCATCAAGGTCCCCTCACAAATATCAGCAACTAATCATATGCACACTGTTATCTAGAAACAATGAAGAATCATTACTATACTTAAACCAAAGATCCAACACCACCATTTTCATACTGATTCATAGCATTACTCAGCACACCATCCACGATAACTGAACACCTAATTCTTAACAGAGTCACACCTCACAACCCACTTGCTCACTCACGACATGGCTTTAGAATACTTCACTCCTCTGACATCTGACTAACCAACCTAACACAACTATGCTAGAATTGCACAACATACACATCTTGTGGTAAATTACAGGCATCAGATGCAACTAATCACAATTTGCAACACAAACATGGTGAATTACACCAAATGCTGACTTACCAACTACTCATCTGGTAAACAAGCAACACACTACACTCCAGGATAAGTCATCACAAACACAAAACTTCCCAGCAGAGTTCCACAGGGCTATATTCCATGGATAATCTTCACTCTATACATGCATGATATTCCCAACTGCTGACAGACACTGCCTCATATGCAGATGACATTAACATAGCATCCACAAATCACATTGCAGACACAGCCTGTTTAAGGCAACAAGGCTACCTCAGTGCACTTCAGGCACAGGTCAAGAATAGGCTGAAAGTCACTCCTGCCAAATTTACCATCACAATCACCACTAGCAGCAATCATGAGCACTGGTACACTCCTAACATCACAGTTAACAATGTACTGGTATCTGTTACACACACACCATCAAATGAGATCCCTGGATTGACATATGACACTGGACTCACCTTCAATGATTACACAGAGGACAGCATGAGGCAATGCATCCCCAGGTTCAATGCACACAGAGCAGTTAATAGAAGAGACTTTGGGCAGAGAAATGAAACACTCTCCCTACACCACAAATAAGATCAGTGATGTTCTATGCCTCCCTGGCATGAGCCTTTATCCTGTCTAGTATTCACTACAACACCCAGCAGACCATAAAGAAAGACACTCTACATTGTATCACTGGCTGCACCAATACCACTCCCACAGCTCACTTACAACTAGGGGGCCATTAACATCACTGGGTGCTAACCAACCAAATAATAGGGCAATGTGGAGCCTCCTACTATGGTGCCCTGTTAACAGGGTGAAAAGAGGCAAATGCAGCATTCGTCCAAAAACCAAACCTCCGCATTGTTCCCTGCACCTCGCTATGGAAAGGCATTGTCAATTGCAAGGGAACATCAGTTCAATGTGCAGAACAGACTTGCAGACGCAATTACTTGCCTGAGGTTGATGAGTCTTCTTAGTGAGACAAACTGGAATTACTAAACAACAACAAGCAGAACTATTCAACATCTCAATCAGAACACTTTACTGTACTACAAGCCCTCCCTCCCAATATCCACCCATCAGAGGTACTGTATTCTTAAACACAGATGATCAAGTTCATCTAGTTAGCTGTGGATCAGGACACCAGCCAGCCTTCCTCATTTACCAATCTAGATTCTAATTAGGTGGAATCACAGATGACATGTGTCTTGCTTGTAGAATAAGTAAACACAACATTAACACACTTACTGGAGCAATGCATAGCACATGCCATACTAAGATGCAACCACATCATCAACGACAATGGGAACCTACGGGACGACACCATAGGGACAGTTGCTTACTTGCAGCTGATGAGCCTGTTTGGCCAGACAGACCAAGGTAAAGCAACAAACAACAACAAATCCCATCAGTTCCCTATCCTCATCAGGTGCTATACATCAATTTCTTATACACACGTGTTGTATACAGTGCGGTCTCATTATATGACACCTTGGTATGTGATAAATCCCTATAATGATGATTAAAAAGTTATACCCTGTCTTGGTACAACCTTAAAAATTAATCACAATTTTGCTACAACGATATTTTTCATGTCTGCGTCTGAGAATCTCGTGTGGATGCGGTGATGCATGCAATCCAAAATGGCCGCCCAGTGTTTACATTTGCTGTAACTGTTGCCTTTCGTTATAGTTGCTGCGTGAACAGCCACTGAAACACCATTGTCATCGCCATATAACAATGCAGATGCTTAACAAACAGTGCAGTGTGCAATATTAAGTGAAGTGATAGCTTTTTGTAGGTGAAATACTGAAACTTGTGACCTGGAAATTGTGTCGACTTTACATAACCATTATCCCCTTTTTGGGCCTCCTACATGAAAGTCCACTGAAACACTTGTAATTGCCAAATAATTATGCAAGTGCTTACAAATAGTGCAGTGTGCAATACTGAGTGAAGTGATATTTTTTTGTTTGTGGTAGGTGGGGGAGCTCACCATCCACTCACTCGATGTAGTGCTCCTCTCAGGTGTCTGCCCTTTCCTCTCCTACATCGTTCTTTCCTTCCATTCTCTTCTGTCATTCTTTCCTCTTCCTTCTGCCTACAGGTGACTTTACGCTCCCTCTTCTGTCTTTCTTTCCTTCGTGCTTTCCTCTCCCTTCTGCCTGTGTATGACTCTACACTGAGTGACATGCCAAATGGTTTCCTGTACACCAGGAATCCACATACTATGCTGGGTGGTAACCATATAACCAAATTTTGGTGCCCGTTGGTTTAGTGGGTAATTACGGCACTCCAATCGGATGGAGTGGGTGAAGGTTTATATCCAAGGGGTGGTTGGGGTTGATTGCTCATGTAATGCCACTCAGGGATGAGTGAGGCTGGTCACTGTCATTTTAAATGTCAGGACCAACTTGCCTAGCCCCGGGCTCCTACACTCCTCTTGGGGCAACGTAGGTTTGGATGATGGATGGATGGATACTTTTTTGTGTGAAATACCAAAACTTGTGACCTGGAAATTGTGTCACCCTTAAGTAACCATCATCCCATTTTTGGGCCTCTATTCTTGCACAAAAGGCCACTGAAACATTATTGCTATCACCAAGTAACAGTGCAAGTGCTTAACAAATAGTGCAGTATGCAATATTAAGTGAAGTGATGGTTTTTTGTGGGCAAAATACTGAAACTTGTGACTTAGAGAAAGTGTCAACTTTACATAACCATCATCTCCTTTTTGGGCCTCTACTCTTGCATGAAAGGCCACTGAGACACTTGTTATCGCCAAATAACTAAGCAAGTGCTTAACAAATAGTACAGTGTGCAATACCGAATGAAGTGACATTTCTTTGTGTGTGAAATACTGAAACTTGTGATTTGGAAATCATGTCAGCCTTACATAACCATCACCCCCTTTTTGGGTCTCTGCTCTTGCATGAAAGGCAACTCGAACACCTGTCATTGCCAAATAACTGTGCAAGTGCTTAATCAATAGTGAAGTGTGCAATATTAAGAGAAGTGATACTTTTTTGTGTGCAAAATACTGAAACTTGTGATTTGGAAATCATGTCAACCTTACGTAACCATCATCCCCTTTGGGGGCCTCTGCTCTTGCATGAAAGGCCACTGGAACACTATTATTGGGCTGCCATTCGTCTGTATTTTCCCAAACATGTCCTCCATTTAGGTCTCGAAATCTTCATCTGGAAGGAAACTTTAAAATTCTTCAAAAGTCGGAATTTTAACCTCCATTATTTTCTCCAGGGGGGGAAAAAAAAAAAAAAAAAGAATGGAGACAGAGAGAGGCTGAGACAGATGAGAGGTGGAAACCTTACAGATCTCATTCAGTTTTCGTCGGATGATAAGTCACGTATACACCCGTACGGTGTTATCAACTTAGCAGTTTTGGGGCTTGCATGTAGTGCCATGTACTGCTTTTCCTTGTTTTTTCAGCCATGCTCATTATTATTACTTTTTCATATTGTTATTACAGCCATAAATGAAATGTTGAAAGTATACAATTTTTTCTTATGGCTTTGTTTTTACGCCATAGCATTTGTTTTTCTTGCCCTGCATTTAAGGCATTTTAGCAATTTTCTTCCATAATCTAGCTACTGTCGCTATGTTATTTACGTATTCCTCACCCTGCCCTTGGGTGGGAAAGGAGGTCCAGATGATGATGATGATGATGATGCTGACAACTATGACCGCAACCTGTGACTGGGCGGCCTTGAACTTGTAACGACAGTGTTTGCTCTTAGTCTTTGTTGTGAATTTATCACTCGTTGCCACTGCTACTGTTTACGATTTGTTGCACTTTTCCACAGCATAAAACGATAAAACTCCTGGACAGTCACAGTGTACATACATATTAATGTTATGCAAAAATGCAAAATTACCATACTTCCCATGTCACAGGATGCTCATTTTTTCCACAAAAATTACCTTAAAAACCACCCTGCATCCTAAGACATGGGGCTGCAGCTGCATACGAAGATATTAAAGCTCTAGGTGGGGATATTGTTTGAGAATTTGTTTAAATATATATATAAGACCATAAAGTATTCAGAATACCACAGAAAAGCTCTGTATGGTTGTCTCACTCGACTGTTTGTTTACCCTTGGGTCAGTTAAACTCGGTTTCGTTGTTGTTGTGTGGTTCAGCTCAGCAGACGACAGTCATGACACTCTTTAAGTTTTATTATGTGTGCTTTACTTCCCATTATCTTGGAATAATTCAGTTGTCAGTGGGTGACAAAAACTCCAATGATTTGAAATCTCCACAGTCCACACAACAAAGTCAGCTGACATGGTTAGCATGTGTTTAAACATACTTTTTTATATATCTATACTATAGTTTGCTATGGCTGTGCTATTATAATACCATGTAAGGAAGTGGACAACAGCTAATACATCAGAAGAATGACTTAATATGTTCATAGATAATAAGTAGCAAGAATATGAACGTACTGTAGAAAACGTAATGGTGGATTTGTGAGTCGTCTTTGCTGATGTTCCTTGATTATTTCCTTCCTATTTTTTTCTGGATATTGCCTTGTCTGTTTGGGGGAGTGTCCAATGTCAAGGGGCATCTTATGACAAGGGAAGTACGATAATCATCATGGCTGCTTCAAGGTTACATAGCAGCAAAGTGTGTGTTGGGCAGGGGAAGGATGTCTTCGGGAACATCTTCTTTTTTTAATGTTCATATATGGCAACCCTAGATAGTGTTAATGCTAAATAACAGTGCAAGTGCTTAACAAATAGTGCAGTGTGCAATATGTGAAGTGATACTTCTTGTGTGTAAAATACTGAAACTTGTGACTTGGAAATCTAGTGAACCTTACGAAACCATCATCCTCTTTTTAGGCCTCTACACAGTTGACTAAGTCAATATGCACGCCCAATGTTTACACTGGCTGTGATCATTGCCTGTTGCTTTATTCTGTGCATGAAAGGCCACTGAAACACCACTGCTCTTGCCAAACAATGGTGCAAGTACAGCACTTAACAAATAGTGCAGTGTGTGATAATAAGAAAAGTGATACCATATCTTCTTTGTGAAGTGGTCGTCTAGGTCCTCCAACTGTCCTAGGTGACAACTCGTACCAGCACAGGACAAACTTTTTTTTTTTTTTTTTTCTTAGGTCATTTAAGGCTTCATGATTGAGGTCACCCTCCCTAGCCCCACTGAACCCATGTTATATCGGCCTCATAACGTGGTAATTCATTATGCAATAGGTCTTCGTTTGATGCAACCCTGTTGCATAACGAGACTGCACTGTATCATGTTCATCCACGTTTATCTAGACTTAGCATTCATTCTCCCACCTTGAAACTCATTCACATATGCCTTTTCTACTACCCAGTTTACATAAATTCTTTCCACATGATGCATATTCTCTTCAGTCCAAATATCAACATACTTCCTTATTCCTCATTTTTCACAAATCATATAATTCATTATTCTATTTACTCTACACGTGCCATGCACCAATCCATGAAAGTTTAAGTAATTATAACATACAGAAAATTACAAATTACAAATCTGTGGTGCACTGTATAGTTGAAGACAAAAGCTTGCCTAAAATTTCACCTCCTCTACTCCTCACTCTTCTCTCATGGCTAATATTCCTACAACACAAGAGATTTAATATGTTTCAATGTCTGTTGATGAGTCTCTTTGATATGATGTGTCTGGAAAGAAAGCGATGGACATACCCAAAGTGTGAGGAAGACATAGTGGAACAACAGGCAAATTCTTGTTCCTGACTATGTACAAAAGCATTTATCAAAGCTTGCAATACTCTACAGCATATCTGTTTTAACCTGATTAAGATCTATCATCCCTTTCAGCTCAGCTAATAGCTATATGTAGTCAGAGTGTAAGGATAATTTACATAATAACCAAAGAGACTTTTTCGTACCTCATAATTAAGGCTTATCAAATATCATGCTACCACAACTTGGTTAATCAAAATCTGGGGGTGGCCCACTTCTATCTAGTGAAAACAAACAGAATGTAGTGCCCCTTACCTGTAGCTGGAAGGCAGTTATCTTCTGTGGGGTAGCCTTGGGCACAACTGCATTTGCCACTTCAGCACCCTCTTGTTCTGCCAGAGCTCGTAGCTGAGCCTTCTTGTCTAGTTCAGCCTGGCGTTTTTTTTCACGGTCCTCCTATAAAACCCACATTGTAAAAATACTTAATTCTGAAAAACATTACAGTAATCTCTCACTTAGAGTCTACGATTCATGCAGGCAAAATGTTACTTAAAGTGAAACAAATAAAAGTGAAACACGGTTCTGGGGTATGGGGTTATAGGCACAAAAAATGAATACATAAACAAATAAAAAAATAAAGATGAAGTAATGCAGAATCTTACATAAAAACAACTTTATAATGAAATCTGGTGTAACATAAGTGAAGAAAATATGCTACTTCATCAGCAACTTCATAAAGAAGCAACTTTAATGAAGATGATTTGCATTCATGTTAAACCTCTTAGAAATGAAGTTTTACACCATCTCCACTGCAACAGCTCAAAGCTGACTTTCACTTGCTCAGGTAACAAAGCAGGTACTGTAGCTATGTAATATTTAACTGAAACAAAATGAAGCAGCACCTCAGCATTCAGATTTCAATACATCTCATATTTCATGAAATCTGCATACTGTATTCAGTACAGTATCATTTTTTTTTAATTTCACAACACACCATACACACTACTGCAGAAAACATTTTTTTGTTCTTTCTTTCAACATTCAGATGTTTCAATTCAAATATGGAGAGATCTTTTGTATGGTGGGGGTAAATGAAGGCTCTACTTAGCCTTTCCAATGAAAAGAAAAAATTGAACTTAATAAAACTGTCTGGAGAGAGCAAGAATGAACTGAAAATTACCGGAAAAAGAGAAAAGGTTACAAAAGTGGGAAAATATAATATACCAGGTATATATATATACAGTATATATATATATATATATATATATATATATATATATATATATATATATATATATATATATATATATATATATATATATATATACAGTATATATGGTACTGGACTTTGATAGCAAATGTACCTTTCTTGCTAATTTTCTGTTGACATGCTTATCATCCTCTTGCCAGTATGCATCTTCTATAGCCTGATCCTTCTTAATTTTCTCCTGTGCTGCTGCTTCTGCCTTCCGGGCCCTAGCAGCAACAGCCTTGCTATTCTCCCCTTGGAACTTTTTGGGCATCTTTGTAGTTTCACACTTACGTACTAGAGTATGTTACCAGTACATGTAACAATATCTGCAAATATAAAAGTAGCTACAGTAATGATAATTTTAAAATATGAAACACTGTATACTATATACAGTAATCCCTCATTTATCCAGACATAATTGAGCCAAAGGCACATCCATGTAGTGGCAACTTCCGGATAATGAACACTATTCCCCTGCCATACCCAGACCCTACCTATACCCAACCTCCTACTTATACCTAACCTATTTATATGGTACCCATGCTTAATCCGGCAGTATTTTCCAGTCATTCAGGCATATTTCGACATCAAAACACACAAAGGAATATCCAAAGTAATGCTAAACACCATGAAAAAACATGCAGAAAAAACACTGAAAACCAAAAAACACCTTACCTAAACACTACTATATGTACAGTCTCCTTATTTTGGCAGTTTTCCAGTCATTCTGCAATATTTTGACATCAAAACATACATAAGATTATCCAAAAAACTTTCAACACCAAGAAAACCATGAAAAAAAAAAAAAAAAAAAAAATACTGTAAACCAAAAACCACCCTACCTACACACCAATGTATGTACAGTACCCCGCCTAATTCTGGCGCTGTTTTCAGGTCAATCTGCCATACTTAGACATCAAAATACACATAGGAATATCCAAAGAAATGCTACACACCAAGAAAACCATGAAAAAAAAAAAAAATGAAAACCAAAAATCACCCTACCTATACACTACTGTAATTACAGTACCACTCTTAATTCTGGCTCTGTTTTGGTGTCAATCTGCCATATTTGCAGTAGGTATCAAAACACACATAGGAATATCCAGAGTAATGCTAAACACCAAGAAAACCATGAAAAAAAAACACCCAACCTATACACTACTGTATGTACAGTACCCCTCCTAATTTTGGCTCTGTTTTCTGGTCATTCTGCCATTCTGAGACATCAAAACACAAATAGCATTATCCATATTAATGCTAAACATCAAGAAAACAATGCATAAACAACAAAAATCCATAAAAAAAGCTGACGACAGTTTGAAAATCTATTGTCTGTGATGAGTGATTGCTCCTGGGGCTCAAAAAAAATTCCACAGCCAAATATGGCATCAGAAATTGATTATATTAGTATAAATGGTATAGGAGGCAGTGGCTCAATCAGTAGAGAGGTGGCCTGCAGTCCCAAAGGACCCAGGCTCAAATCTCCGCTGGGGCAGGGAACAGTTTAAGTATATGAATTTCATTAAATCAGGCTTTACTGATCTACCAGACGACCCGCCGACATGTCGGAAAAATACCCCCGCTAATACCAGTACACCAGTCCTGTATGAGACAGCCCTAGCATGTATTCAATATGGACGGTGGGTGTTAGCGCCGAAGTGGTGACATGTATAGGTGTATGGTATGTAGGAGGACTGCTGGGCCTTGATTGCAGGCTGTGAAGCCTATGCTCAGAGTCAGACACACGTTTAAAAAAAAAAAAAAAAAAAAAAAAAAAAAAAAAATCATCTACGCTTTATAATATCAGATAAGCTAATAAAAACACATAAAACTTTTAAATAAAAGCACAGAAATGCAGCACTAATATAGCATTAAGGAGTAAAACTTACCGGTACCTTAATATAACTTCCCACCATCCTAGTTCAAAATTTTGCCAGCACCTTCCAGGAGTTAAGCATATTTCTTGATGCAGAATTTCATGAGCTTTCTTGTGATCACTTCGGAATTTCAATACGACCAATAGTAGTCGAATAAATAGCAAAAACCTTTGAAAACTCATGAGTCAATGTTATTATCATGGAGGAGGGAAGGGACTGAGGGAGTGAGGGGGGGAGCCGGGAGGGTATGGAGGAGGGACGGGAAGGGGGGAGAAGTGAAGCTGTCGGCAAGATTCTCCCCTTTCTGTCAACAGGGTGACAGGCGCTCTTACTATACCTTTACTCGTGGCTTGCGGTCTGTCAGATGCTGAGTGGCCATGCGAAAACACAATTCACTGTTCACTGTTCACAATTCACAGCCACTGTCGCTGAACATCTACTTGTGGCTTATGGTCTGTGTTCAATGGTGGTGGTGGTTGGGAAAGACTTAACCCATGGGCCATGTGATATTGGACATTTGGTGGGGATGTGTAAGGACTTTTTGACACTGCTTGCGGGTTACAGTCATATTACTCGGATGCTGGAGGTTCGCTGGGAGTGACAGGATGAGCACGCGACTTTGATCATTCAGTATAGGGGTGGATGGACATTTTAGCTCTGGTTGTGGGTTATGGACTACTTCCCGCTCATAGCTTGAGCCCAGCAGCCACGATACCAAATGTTTGAACATCGGCTGGCCGACCAAAATTCTTGGGGACTTTTACATCCGGATAATAGCAAGTAAATTCAGATAATGGTTTAATATAGTCAAGGTCCAGCATCCAGATAAAGAACATGTCCGGATACTGAAAGTCTGAATAAATGGGGAACTACAGTACTTTAATCTCTTTCTTGGTAAAGGCAGTGTGGATCATGTGGTTAAAACAGATATACAGTATTTCTAACCCTTATTAGATGTTACTGATTTTATACAGTTGACAGTACCTGCATAATATCGATACTTCGTCTCTTCTATTACTGTGTAACAATTCTGTGGAATCAGTGGTAAAAATACAGTACAGTACTACTGTACAATCCAAGTACTGTATAATAAATTGTACATCACTACAAATTTACTGTACAAATATACTAGACTTTCTTGTTTCATCTTAGGTTACTTAAAAGTCATACAGCTATACAGGTATTATACAACTATAAAATTACATTTTATCCAATGCATGAAGATGTCTCTACACTAACTTTAGAAGTCAAATGGTTTCCTGCCCTTTAAGAAAACATTTAATAAGTTGGGTCTTAACCATATCACTAGCAAACAGACACCTGATGGTCTAGTTAACTAAGATGCTCCAGCTTCATGTGGACCATGAGGATCTATATCAAATGGATGCTTGTGATTTACTGTTCATATAATGACACTCAGGACAAGCATCTGGTCACTCTCATCTACAAAGTCTGAACTGAGCAGCCTAACTCCAGGGAACTACATTCCTACTGAGGTAATAAAAGGTTGTATGATGGATGGATGATACTACTGTACTAGGCCAGCATAAGAGAGTGGGAGAGTGGATGAAGTATATGTGCAGGAGAGACCCACCAGCAAATTTGATCCTTTCATGCCTGACGATCTCCACCCGCTCTCACCGACACACCGCACACATAAAATCAGCATTATCTCACAGTTTACCTCTAATACCAATACATCTCTTATGCACCCACTTATCACAAATGCTGCACAAGATGGAATTACTTCCCACGTCCTTGTGGCACATTGCAACTGGCCACGCTCCCCCTTCTTTAACAGTACTGCCACCAACCCTAGATATCATCACTTTTGTTTTATCCGCATTTACTCTCAAGCCCTTGTGCCCCATACCATTTCTCCACTTCCTGAATCTTTCCTCCACCTCCCTTTCATTCTCTGCAATCAGCACCAAATCATCAGCATACAACATCTCCCACAGGAGTCCATTTCTGAAGTCACATGAGAGGGCTTCAAGTACCATGATAAACAACAAGGGCCTCAAAACTGACCCCTGATGCATACCAACATTCACAGAAAACTCATCACTCAAATCTCCATTCGCTCTTACCTGTGTGCGAGCATCCACATACACAGTCATAACCACCCTAACCAGCCACTCCTCCATCCCAAGCTTTCTCATTGCCCACTTCACCACCTCTCTAGGACTCTGTCAAAGGCCTTCTCCAGATCAACAAAAACAAAGTACACTTCCCTTTTCTTTCCTATACCGGTATATATTTCCTGAAGCTGTCAAACAATATGGCATCAAGTCTCCCTGCCTGGCATAAATCCAAACTGCACCTCATCAATATTCACTCTTTCTCTAATCATACCTTCCAGAACTCTTGCCATTACCTTCATAATCTGATCTAGAAGCTTTATACCTCTATAATTTCCTCTTTCCAGGCATCACCCTTCCCCTTGTACACATATACAATTACACTCTTCAGCTAATCATCTGGAACAACACATATAAACCATATTTATCAGGTCAGTGACTAACCTCACCCCAATATCTCCTGAGGCCTTCAACATTTCGACAGTCAACTCAGACACACCTGCTGCCTTCCCCACCTGCATCCTGCCTATTGCCTCACTCACAGAAGCAGTGTCAATCAAAGGCCATGGGCCAAACACTGGATCTGCTGGCTCCAAACATTCCCTGTCCCAGTCAAACTCATCATTCAACAACCGACTATAATGCTCTCTCCATGCATCTTCAATATTCCCACTGTTCACCACTACCTTTCGTTCATCATTCTTCACACACTGCTCACCTATAATATCCCGATTATCCCTCTTCATCTGATTTGCCACCTTAAATATCATATATTTCCTTTTCCCATGATTTAGGTTATCAAGTAAAAGTCTCTGTGACTCAGACTCTGCCCTGTAGCCTATACCTCTCTTCTAGCCCTACCCTTGGCAGCCAAGTATTCTTCCTTGTTACCACCCTTCTTCCATTCCTGGAAAAGCCTTTTTTTCTCCTTAACTGCAGCTCCTACACCCTCATCCCACCACCAAGTTACTTTATGTCTTGGTGGGCCTCTTGTCCAACCGCACATTACATCACTAACTCTCAAGAGGTTGTTCTTGAGGACTCTGTACTGTTCAACAACAAAATTAGTACAAAGAAAATGGAAAACTAGAAGGCCTTTGTAACAATGCTTGTCACTCCATAGGCTCCTCTCAGCTTTACAAAATACTTAACAGTATCACTAAATCACAAACATGCACTTCCAAGATCCACACCACAATTACTTCCAACACATCCCTTCCTACAAAGAACAAGCAAAGATAGGCCTACGGACAAACCACTATGCAAACAGAAGTCACTGAGCACAAACACACACACAATCTGAAAAACAACCCTCTCAACCTTGGCAGTCCTTTCCATTCAGTCACAATGCAACCCCTTTCACTCCAAAACAGACATGTAATGTTATCAAGAAAATGCACTGTACACTACAAGCACAGGGTTGGATGGCATCAGCAACCTACACCTGATACATTTGGGACCACAAGGCATCCTGGCGCTCACAAACATCAGCAACTACTCATATGCACATTGTAGCATTCCCAGTACTTGGGTACATAGAACAAATCATCACTATACTTAAACCAAACAACGACCCAGCACTCCCTTCTTCGTACAGACCCATAACACTACAGTACATTACTTAACACTCCATCCAAAATAACTGAACATCTCATTCTCAACAAAGGCACTCCTGTGCTCCCTCATAAAATGGATCCTGAGCACTGCATTCAACAAACACCATACTGGCTAATCTCAACAAGCACTGGATGGCATCAACTCCATGACACCTGCAAAACGCACACGTCTCACAACAACAGATATTAGTAAAGCCTTTGAAGCTATCCCTTGAAGCAAACTAATCACCAGGCTATACAACACAAATATGGAGAGCAGCACCAAATGCTGGGTTGCCATTATTTTTATTTTTATCTTTTTTTTTAGGCATATGCTACATTCCAGGGCAGGTCATCACAAACACAAAATTTCCCTTACTGAGTCCCACAAGGCTTTGTTCTCTCACTCACACTCTTCAACCTATACATGCATGATATTCCCACAAACACTGTTTCATATACAGATAACATCACCATAACAACTGCACACCATATTACAGACTGCCTGCACACTGCAACAGGACTACCTCAACACTGGAGACCTGAGTTGAGGACGACAGGCTGATGATTTCCCCAGCCAAATCCAACACCACTTACTCATCACCAGCAGTAAACATGAACACAGGTACTCCCACATCCAACTTAACATTGCACATGTGCCACACACCTCTTCCAGTAAGATCCTTGGAGTGACATACAACACAGGAATCACCTTCAAGGACCATGTGCAAGACATCAAGAGGCAGTGCACCTCCAGACTCAATGCACTCAGGGCAACTACAGGGCCATACTTTGGGCAACAGAAAGAAACTCTCCTTCCTCTACAAACAAGACATTACATAAGTAGTAGTAGTAGTTGTTCCCTGGGCAGTCTGGCCAACAGCCCCATGTCCTTAAGGAAGGCCATGGTCGAGGCCGGGCTTTCCCACAGAGCCTTCAAAGAGTATGTTGTGTTGTTGGCAAAGGTGATTGTGTGCAATGCAGTCTTCCATAATGTGCTTAATAGTATGGGGTGCTGTGTTGCATCCTGGACAGGCATCAGCGACGGAGTCATCCAGCCTCTTCTGGTAGCATAAGAGGGCTGGATGGTGCTCACATCTCAGCCTGGCCAGGTGGACCCTGTCCTCAAGAGGGAGATAGGATTCAGAAGGGTGGATGTCAGGAGGCTGTGCATGCAGCTGTGTGTTTTCTTTAAGTGACTGAATGGAGCAGCAAGTGATCTGAGTGTGGATATGCTTCTGGAAGCTGGTCTGAGGTGGCCAAGGGGGGAGAGATGACAGTATTTGTGTATGGTATCGTGTGCTGGGTGTTGTTTTGATGTTCCTTGGTGTGGGTGGATGTGCTGCCATGTATTACCATACTGGATGTTGTGGGTTTGTGGAGGCTGCAGCAAGAAACTGGGTGCCTCTCATGTCTAGGTGATCCTTGACTTTGAGGACTTTGGTTTCTTGATGTAGGTGGTCTGTGGGTGCAGTAGCTGTGCAGTCTGTGATTATTTTTAGGGCCTTGTTCTGTAGAGTGTTGTAGTGTGTTTTGGTGAGGTTAGGAGCCCAGGCAGGGCTTGCATAATTCATCACTGAATGTATGTATTGTTTGTATACTGTGGTGTTGGTTTCTTTGTTGTGTCCGAATGTTGTATGAGCAAGTGACCTCATGGCTTTGAGTCCTGGTGTTACTTTATTTTTAAAATTTGTGATGTGTTGTGTAAATGAAAGTGATGTATGTTACAGCACGGATTTTGTGTGTGTGTGTGTGTGTGTGTGTGTGTGTGTGTGTGTGTGTGTGTGTGTGTGTGTGTGTGTTTGTGTGTGTGTGCGTGCGTGCGTGCGTGTGGTAGGGAAGTGTTGTTTATGGTGAAGTGTGGGATGTGACTGTGTTCTGCTGTTCAGTTTGTGAGAAGGGTCACTGTAGATTTGGCTGGAGCTATTTTGAGCCTGTTTGTGGTGAACCATTTGTGTAGTGTGTTGTGGTAAGGTTGGATGATGTGTGCAGCTGTGTTTGCATTTTGGTGCATACTGTACTTGTAAGTGTTATATCATCTGCATAGGAAGCTATGTGTATCCGTGGTGTGTGCGGGATGTGGGTATGTCGTGCATATATAGGTAAAGAGTGTAGGGGACAAAATAGATCCTTGGGGGATGCTGTTTGTGAAGTTTCTGATGTCAGAAGACTGACCAGCAAATGTTACGTGTGCACATCTGCCTGCTAAGTAGTTTGCCAGCCATCTTTTTGTGTTATTGTGCATGTTTGTGTTGAGTATTTTGCTTGTGAGGTTGTGGCTGGGGATAGCATCAAAAGCTTTGCAGATGTCTAGTGTGATTAGAAGTGTTGTGTGTGGTGGCCTAGCTGAATTCATGCCATCGAAAACTCTCTGTGTAAGGTCTGTAAGAAGGGTGTTTGTGGAGTGTAGTGGCCTAAAGCCATGTTGTGATTGGGCTAGGGGAATGTGAGGTGTGACTAGTTGTAGTACCAGTCATTCAGTGACTTTAGAGGGGGTGCAGAGGAGTGTGATGGGGCAGTGTGAGGAGGGTAACATGGGGTCTTTGTTAGGTTTAGGGATAGTGATGATAATGCCATGCTTCCAGATGTTGGGTATTATGTTGTGTGAGTAGCTGTAGTTTGATATGTTGGTGAGTGCTTGTATGCCTTGTGGTCCAAGGTGTTTAAGGTGAATGTTGCTTATGTTCTCTGGTCCACAGGCAGATGAGTGCTTAAGGTTGTTAATGATGTGCTTCGTCTAGTTGTAAGGGAAAGGTGTGTGGTCTGGGTCTGTGGAGAACTGTCTCTTACGTCAGATGATACGTCGGTCTTCGAGATGGGGGTTTAGATGGCTGACTTGTGAAAAGTGATTGATGAGTGTTTGCTTATTGTTTGTTTGAGGGTATGGTGTCTGTTGTTGTGATGGCAGCGTGTGATTGTGTGGTGTTGCTGTTGGAAAGTGTGATGCTGTTTAGTGTTTTGTAGAGTTTGCTGATGTTTGTTTTGTGGTCAAGTGTTTGGAGGTAATTCTTCCAGTTTAGTGTTTGCTGTTCTGATATTTTATTGTTTATTTGAGTGTTGAGTTCTTGTATTTGTTGTACGGTGTCTTGTGTATGGGGTGTTGGGGAGTGTCGCAGTGTGTCCCATTGTCTGATAAGGCCTTGAATTTCTGGTGTGAAGTTGGGGTTGTGTCTCTTTCTGTTGCCTCTAGGGATGTGTCTTTTGTCTGCATTTTGTATAATTGTACTGAAAGTGTACACAGCAGTGTTGATGTTTGTGATGGGTGTACTATTTAGTGTTTTGAAATGTTGTTCTGTTTCAGTTACAAAGGCCTCCCAGCTGGCTCTCTTATAATTAGTGTATGTGTGTTTGTGGCCAGCTGGGGTGATTCTGGTTTTGGTAGTGATGTTGATTGGGAGGTGATCGGAACCTAGGGTTTTGACCACTCTCCAGGATGTAGTGGGGGCTAGGTTTGGGAAGCAGAAGGTGATGTCTGGGGATGATGGAAGGAAGAGGGCTTGGTGTGGAATATGGGTATGTTGGTCTAGAATGTTCAGTATGAAAAGATGATATGGTATGTCTGGGATTCATTACATCAGTGATGTCCTGTGCCTCCCTGGTATGGGCACCCAGTCTATCTAATACCCACTACAACACCTTGAAAATCATACAAAGCAATACCCTATGCACCTATGCATCACCACTGGCTGCACCAAAACCACTCCCACAATGCACTTACACTCAGAAATTACAGCCCTCCCAGTCAGAGACTACCTTGATATGAGAGGTAACTATGCAATTCTATGCAGCAGCCTGTGTGCCAGTAAACAACACCCCTGTCATTACCTGATAAGAGACACAGAACATACAAAGGTACAAAAAAAATCACCACAATAACATTATTCAACCCTCTAAAACAAAATCCCACCTCCAGATATTCCAACATCGGCAATGAAGAAACACCTACATACGGTACTCACTTCACGCGCAGGATAATACAACACCTTGATCATACCACCATACTACAAGCCCCTCTCCTGACATCCATCCATAGGCTAGGTGTCTTTAAATAGAGATGATCGAGTTCACCTAGCTATGCTTCAAGCAGGACATTAGCCAGCCCCCTCAGCTACCACATTAGAACTAGAGTGGGTGGAATTACAGATGACTCCTTCCCAGCTTGTAGAACAGGCCCACACACCATAATACACATACTGGAGCACTGGACAGTACATGCCACACTTAGATGCCGACCCAACATAAAAGGTGTAGGGAACATGTGGTACGGTACAATCTCATACGAGCACCTGCTTTCCTGTGGTCGTCGGGTCTGCTCAATCAGACGGACTGGGCTTGAAACACAACATCAAGAGTATTATTTTCATTTCAGACTACTGTATAATCAATCCAACTATCTAGGGGTGTTCTACAGTTAGATCTCATCAGCGCATATGCCTTTTCTTCTATGACACTTCTGTCGGAAATCAGTGATAATGAATATTTAAAATATTTACTGTACTTTTGGCCAACTGGCGGCAAGGACAAGTCACGTGATTTACTCTAGCTAACAACCAGCTCGGCTTCAGCCCAGCAAGTGGCAACTTGGTTTTGCCATGGCCAATGTGAAACAGATATTCTCTTATCCCTGTTCTTGTTTTTCCAGAATGAGAGGGAGATAACTATGGCACCTCCAAGGGGTGGTTGAGGTTTATTGCTCATATGATGCCATTCAGGGATGAGTGAGGCTGGTCACTCTCATCTTAAATGTCAGGACCAACTTGCCTAATCCTGCACTCCTACGCTCCTCATGGGGTACCAGTAACGTAGGATTGGATGATGGATGGATGGATATAGTACCGGTATATAAAGTTATAGGTAATTTCTTATTAAACGGGCATGGCGATTCCATCAATATTATAACAAACTCACTATCTCAAGGTAAGTAATTTTGGTACATAAGCAACACGGATAGTTAACTGTTCCATTGTGACTGCAAGGAGTGATTGGAAAAAGACAAAATATACTTATTTTGGGGTATTTAAGGAAGTGGCCAGGTCGCCCTCGGCAATGTTTACCAACGATCTCCACAACAGCTGCATTGTTTACCAACCATCGCTCCGACTGGATGCTTCAGTGTATCCCATGTCAATGCAATGGGAAACTTAATGATTTAACCAAACCTAACCTAACCAAACCAAACTTAATCCAACCTAATCTCATTTGCATTTGACAGCCAGCTCTCAAATTTAAAAATGCACGTTAGGAATGTTAAATATGGCAAATATGGCTGGCTACTGGCAGATGTCAGCAGAATACTTACGCATCCTAATTCCTCATTTATAGCTTTCAGTGGTAAATTTATAAAAATCCCTAGTAGCTGTGGCTGAATGATAAGGAGATGGAAAATATGAGTGCATTGAAGCACTTGGGTGGTGTGATAAGTAAGGATGGTACTTTGGATCCAGGGTGAGGTGCTTGAACGGATACAACAAGGAAGAAAGGTTGCTGATTCTTTGAAAGCAGTGATAAGAAACAGAAATGTTAACATGGAAGTAAAAAAGTTGCTGCATGACAGTACTGTGATACCAACTCTAAAGCATGGAAAAAAAGCCTGGACCTTGTTGGATGGACACAAGTCAAGAGAGAGAGCAGTGAAAATGAGTTGAAAGGACCATGTGGAGTTAGTTACATGGAGAGACAGACTGACATATGAGGACATGAGGGAGTGTTGTGGTGTGGATGTGATAAGAAAGCATTAGGAGAAATACATTGAGGTCGTTTGGCCATGTGGAGAGGATGGAGAGCAAGAGACTAATGAGGAGAGAGTATGTAAGTGAGGTGGAAGCCAAGGATGAGATGGAGGGATGGAGTGGAGAGGTATATGAGAGAAGGGGGTGTGAGCTGGGAGCAGGGGAATGAAATGGTGGGGGACAGGGCGACATGGAGGCGATTTGTTTGTGGCCACCCCTTACAGGATTAGGGTGTCTGGCAATATATATATATATATATATATATATATATATATATATATATATATATATATAAATCCACTTCTTACCTTAATACAGAACCTTAAGATGCACCAGAAACCTTTATCAAAGGGGGAAAAAAAAAAAAAAGCTGCTCTCCCAGAAGGAATATTTTCCTGAATAAGGTATATCTTCCCAGTTCCAAACAGCACTTACTGGGCTTTGAGATACTTGTTATTCAAGTACACTTCCTACACTAGTCGGTTTTAATCGTGCAATAATAATAACGATTACCTGGTACCTGTAGCGCTATCACTCGTCAAACTGTACGAAAAGTAATTTGAGGC
>NC_136976.1:66678614-66778614 GCF_032717465.1 Coenobita brevimanus
GAAAATTTTACTGGATCATCTTTAGACACGTCTGGGACTGGACGGATTACGTACATACATTCTTCACTAACTTATTTACTCCAACAATCCCTCGAAAGCTGAATAATGTCTGGGGACGGTTTGATGAATGAGACGTTACCCTAGTCAGGTGTTGGTAGACTTTTCGGTGCTCTATCGTGCTAAGTCTCTCGCTGTTAACCCCCAGCACTACGATAATTTATTTCATAATTCCTCCTGTCTTGCAGATTTTTCTCAGCTTAGGAGAGATTTTTTGAAACAGAGAACAGAGAAGTTAGATATATCCTTCATCTGCGCCTTCACTACTCAGCGTCTTAAGTTGGATATTGTCGTCAAGATGTAGCAAGTATGTAATAAATAAACATGTCATCGCACTGCAGCAGTTAATGACCTTGTGCTGCTTGTATGCTGTCATTGCCCTTTCTTGAATTTCACGGATCTACGAAGGTACCGGTATTTTATTCACGCTGACACTGGGCGATATTGTAGAGCGACGGAAAAATCCTAACGAAGAAAAACAAAAATCTCAGATCACCCCTCGATGCCATAGACGCACATAGATAATTTAATCAGGCAAACACGAGATCGTTTTTTGAAATCAGAGAGTTTTACCTGAACAAGATCGTCTGGTATGAATGAAAAGAATATCCTGAAATGTCTCAGCCCTACTTTAGAAGACGTTTGGGATAGTAAACTCTCTCTCTCTCTCTCTCTCTCTCTCTCCCCGCCCTAGACATGCCGGCGCCCTTCCCTACAACGGCGCACCATTTATCAGTCTTCCGCACCACTTTACATTGAGCTTTTATTTTGCCCCCCGCCCCCCTTTGTCCCCTAATTCCGTAGCGAAATTGTCACAGATCGTCATCATTAGTCACATTTCATTCGTATTTTGTTTACTAGCGACATTTTGCGATTCTTTGAAAAAAAAATCAGAATGTACAAAATATTATTATCCAATAAAAGAAAGCAATTTCTTTCTTGAAAGTACGTTGAGGGTTGTAATTTCCTTTCTTTTTTTTTTTAGTTGCCTTTGATTTTCTCAATTGTTTGCGGTTTTGCTTACTAGTTTTGCCATGCTTTTCCATCATATAAACTGTACTACATAATTTTGTGCGATAAACTGGAGTGAGAGAATGGCACGATCCTATGTCAGTGGCACGTTTCCTCAAGGTACAAGGCCAGCACAGCCTACGTCAATACCTAAAACCTTGAATGTCTTTCAGTGGTACCTGCTGTCTCGAAAGAACTCCAAAATGAATTACATTCATAACTTATATACAGAGAGACGCAGATAGATGTAAATCAAGATTTGAAAGAAAACAACAGTTATGTGCTTATTTGAACTCGTTTTTAGAATCCCATGTGCAGCAGATTCAAGATGTATCGGGGGGCAAGCTACTTAGTCCAAGCTTGTGAGATGTACAGTTGTGAACTATAGTTTCTGTTTACCCTCTAATCCTACCCCTTGACTGGCGGTACGTCGTACATGAGCTTCAACTGACTGAAGACTTGTACTGTGTTACGGTGGTACTGTATTTCAGCACGTTGATATACTGCTCCAGGAACAGTTCTTTGTGGCAGTTATTCGTGCAGTCTAGAAAACTCTGAACTATCAACAACATGGCTTTGTGAAAGTAAAATAAACAGGGCACGCCATTACAGAGTATGTTAATACCAGACTCCACTGCTCTCTCTCTCTCTCTCTCTCTCTCTCTCTCTCTACCTCACATGAAAACGTAATATCCAAGGCCTTGCTAATATCTGTGATTCAGATTGCAGACATGAACATATTTCATTTTAACTTTTAAAAAATATGACGCTCTCGTTAGTGAGTTGGCCGATTTATTTTCCACAAGAACAATATTTTCCTGTACTGATTTTTTAAATTAAGCCAGTCAGTACAGTGATACAGTCTGAATTTTATTCTTACCACCTCTAGAGGATTATCACCTTAGGAAATGATTCTTGCAGTGAAGGGCCAAACCACTTCAGTGCGAAGGTCTTTTTCCTCTCCGACAAGGAGAGTATGCTTTGACTCCTGTTTGTTTGCCTGTTAGCAGGATTACTGAAAAACAAAAAGAGGGATTTGGACCAGACTTGATGGGGAGATAGTCCATCTTCCAAGGAACAATCGATTAACTTTTGGGACCGATCCGGATCGTATTACGGATTCTGGATCCGGAATTACGTTACCCTTGTTGGAGAGATGCGCTCCACTGAGTGCCCCTCTAGTATATTATTATTGTTCTTGCAGTCTGAAGACAAATTTATTCAATCCAGGAGAGACTTCGAATTGAAGGGATTAGATATAGCCTTCATTAACTCTTATGAAGTAACTGTCCTAAAGTGACAGAAACCGTCTTGTAGCCGTAATAATAAACTGTTTTAAAAAGTCACTTTATAGAAGCATGTAATGGAGATCGATTCTGAAAATCTCTTCACAGTGATGGGTCTGCTAAGCTGAAGAAAGATGTCTGTAAGTAGCAAACTAAATATCTATCTATCTATCTATATACCTAGGCTGCTTCCCCCAAGGAAAGGGAGGTAGCTGAGACAGGACGACTCACTCTCCATTTACTCATCCATTCAAACACATTCATTCGCATCTTAGCCCCAAAGGGGAGAACGGACAGATCCTCACCGCACCACACCGCACAAGGGTCAACTGCGCAATGCAATCAGTGACATCCGCAGCAGGGCCCGACAGCAGAACTGGTTTACCCCTGCCACATCATAACAGACCCATCCCCTTACCCGCACCTGACCTGACTAGCTGATCAGACCAAATGCGGGAGAATATCCCCTCAGGGCTGCGTCATCACTTATTCATTCACAATTTCTCCATTTATTTCTGTCACGCACAGCCACTCTTCCTTGCTCAACAGACATCCCTCTCGCATCCAGCGCTCTCTTCACACTGTCCATCCATCCTATTCGTGGTCTTCCTCTCAGCCTTACACCTCTCACATCAGATCTGGTTATCTTTTTCACCAATCGCTCATTATCCATTCTCTCCATATGCCCAAACCATTGCAACACCCTCTGCTCAGCTCTACCAGCCATCTCCCGAACAACTCCAGTTCTCCTTCGCACTTCATCATTTCGCACCCGATCCATACGCGTCACTCCACACATACTCCTCAGACATCTCATCTCCATTACATTCAAACTAAATATATATATATATATATATATATATATATATATATATATATATATATATATATATATATATATATAATAGACGTCATCGTACTGAAGAGATTAGCAGTGCCTTTGAGATATAGGGAGAGAATGCCGTCCTGTCATCTGTACATGTGAAGGTGACAGCAAGAGGCGGGAAAGGATCGGCAACCTCGTCTCTTTGCAATGGCGTAAAAATCTTAAAATAATCAATCATCAGTGTGTTACGACAGAGAATTGACCATTAATTTGTTAAGGCAGAGAATTAATTACAGAGAATTGATTAAATATTCATTACTAGAGATGCGACAGAATTGTTTATATTTTTGCTAGTATAGAGAATTGCTCAGAAATTTGTTACAGCAGAGAATTAATGATACATTTGTTACGATATAAAACTGATTATAAGCTTGTGACGAGGAAATTGATCTTTACAACAAAATTAATCATAGTTTTGAACTGATCATAAATTTCTGACGTCGGAAAATCAGTGTGTGTGTGTGTGTGTGTGTGTGTGTGTGTGTGTGTGTGTGTGTGTGAACTATACCTTCGGACTCCTCCCAGCTCACCTCAGACGCCCCAACTTTGAGAAATACCGTCCTAATACCAACAATTTCCCCTTCCACGGCGACTGATATGAGCGCTGCGGGGTGTAGTAATATGGCGGATATACGGCGTCGCTTTGCCTCCCTCCCCCATCCCCCCGCTAAACACAATATGGCCGCCACTAACCATAACCCGCCACCCCTCCTCGCCTACACAACACACACCCGCTGATGAAAAAAGTTGTGGGGCGAAGTTTTGGCTGTTGGGGAGGGGGAGGGGAGGATTTTGAGGCAGGTGTGGCGTGGGAGGGGGATGGGAGGAGGTGGAGGGGATGTGGGAGGTTGGGAGAGATGGAGGGATGCAAGAGGGGGTTGGAGAGAGGGTTATTGGAGGTGAAGGTGTTAGGGAAATGGAGGGGAGTGGGGAAAAGTGAAGGAGACTGGGAGAAATGGAGGCGTGAGGGGGATGGGGAGATGAAGGGATGTGGGGATTGATGAAGATGGAGGGATGTATAAGACTGGGGAAGATGGAGGGATGTAGAGGGTTTGGAGTGGTGGAGGGATGTAGAGGGTTGGGGAATGTGGAGAAGTGGGATGGGGTTTGATAGAGGTTGTGGGAGTGCGGTGGAGGGATATGGAATTGGCACTGGGGAGAGAGGTGGAAAGGGATAACATATGGAACGAGATGGGAGTGAAGGGATGGGTAGAATGGACAGCGTAGTGTGGGAGATGAGATGAGAGGAGGGCGAGGGAGGGAGGGAATCAGTGGATGTGGCTGGGGCTAGATCAAGACAGAGAGGGAGGTGAACTAATATTGGCATGGTAGCTAGGGTAAGGAAAAGCCGAAATTGCCATCTTCATAGTCATCATCATCGTCGTCGTCGTCGTCGTCATCCGTAAAACAACAATAATGATAATAATAATAATAATAATAAATTTGATAATAATAATAACATCATCATCATCATGTTCACCACCCATGAGCCACAAGCCTATATGTCCTTCATCCCTTCTTAGACCTCCACTCTCATTCTCCCCCGTTCCCCCCCACACGCACACACGGACGCACGCACCTTTTCAATACGAAGATTCTCTTCATGTCAAATTTGCGTCTTTCATATTTTTTAAAGACTTCTCGTCCTGTTGGGATTTGAAGCAATCACCTTTAGCCAAACATTATAAGGACGATGACGTTCTTTTTTGCTTAACCTTTCTGTCTCCAGACGATTTTGTCCCATTTAGAAAACACGTGTGGAGCGGTATAAAGAAACTGTAAGAAGCATAAGTTGTAATTAACGTTGTATATGCCTTTGTCCTCTTGCAGCTACCAGACATTTCACATGGTGCTGTAAATTGGCAAGCAAAATCCGTTTAATATTGGTATCTGTATCGGAAGGGAAAAATTATCGGATAATAATCGGAGTCATATTGAAATCGGCTGAGTAACGATGAAAAATAAGTAAATGTTGGTTTACCCAGTCACCCTAGACTCTCATAAGTTTTCTAGCACTTATTTCACCACATTTTTAGGTGTGAACGATGGCTGTAATGATTATTTTCCAAAAATGTGGTCGTATATCACATCCTATTCATTGTCTTATATGGTAAAACGCTTGAACTAAAACATACGGAATATTAGAACATGATATTATATCACTTAGAATGAAACTCGATACAGTACAATATGTAGACAGAAGTCTCCTATCAAGGAGACTTAGGCTTAATGTATACCTTCGTTGGTACAAAAGCTGTGCGCAGAAATTCATTTTCTTTTCATTTTCTTCTGTTAATATTCAGTATAATGTATACAGTTAAAAAAATATATACACCTTAAGCATCGCTACTTTTTTCATACTTAAAAGAATTTTGTGCTTGATATGGTCGTTAGTTGCAAATCTAATTTTGTTTAGCTTACGAGAAAAAATCTAGTACTTTACAGAATGAAATATATTAAAACATTAAATTACATCGACGTATCACAATTCCTTTAGCTTTTTTAATTTGCGTTTTTATTTTAAACACTGAACTGTATTATGCCTTTATATTTTAAATTGTTATTAAGACACATTGATACTTAAAAGTAAGTAATGTCTTTGCCACTGGACAAATAATAGGAAACAACATTCAACACATACCGTGATTTATAATTCCCTGAGAGTTGCTAAATTTTGGTAATTAACGACACATGAACGCATGATGCATGTAGACTTCATTATCCAAATAGTAAAACACAGCATTTATACTTGAAAGTACATTACTGCACGTAAAATCTAGGTCGGCCGGCCATTAGCCATAATATGAAACAATATTAATTTTATTCATTTAACAAATAACTCAGAGTCAAATGGCCACCCCTTACGGGATTGTGGCGTCTGGCAATACACAGATAGATAGATTATTAGCCAACTCCAGGCCAGATCACCTACTGAATTAATGTATAGCGAAAAAAATACACCTGCTTTAATCCCTGAGTCTGGATTTAACTCACTTGTGTATGTATGTATGTATGTAGAGAGAGAAAGAGAGTACCAAACTGCAAGCCTTGCAGTGTGGTAAAGAAACCTAGACAAAGTCTAAATGCAACGTTTTCTGTCAACAAAAGGAATGATTTGCTGTAGAAGCTGAGTTTAAACGAAGTTCCCAAATGTCGTTCATCTCGTCTGAGTTACTGTGCCCTTACTGCCCACCTACTGCCTTATTTCTTACTACATGCAGTGAATCACTTCTTTATTAGACTACAGTGAGAAGAGCGACTGTAAATATTACGACGTGGGCAGTTCACCCGTGTGTGTACACCATTTACGCACATAAACCCACGCTACAGCTCGTGTACACCACTTACGTACATAAATCCACACGATCGACTGTGTACACCACTTACGTACATAAAGCCACACGGCCGCCCCACTTATATACAACCAGTACACAGTATATTTCACTCTATAAACTGAGTGCTTTGGGTCTTCATTTTTTTCCCCATCCAGCCCATTGTTATTTAGAACCTATAGTGGTTTTCTGTAAGGCTTCTTTATTAACCTGCAAGGCAGTGTCAGGGTAACAGTGTTTTCAGAGTCAGGCCAAGCAAGTAACGACATTTTCAATGAAAAGCATTATTATATTTCTTCCGTCCTTATCCTGTATCTCGATATCGACAGTAGAAATCGATATTGGACAAAATGCAAATGCCGGCGATATATCGGTTCGGCGAGTCGCTTGGGTTACAGCGCTACTTTCACAGTCAAATTAAGAGCGAATATTAGTGACAAAATACGACAGACAAAAATCTGTGAAACTTTTATGGAGATTTGTTTGTCTTGTGCAATACTTGACCCTGTTGATACGATTCCTGGTAGTGAAGGGGTTGACGAGACGTGGTGAAGTCTGCGGTCACTCCCACCCAGGTTCTGTTACTGTGTGGCTTGTGAGGGGTGGAGAGGTGCTCAGAATGTGTGGGACGGGTGCTTAGTATTCCAGTCTGATTTATTTTCGTCTCGTTCTTTCCCTTTCTTCCTCCCCTCCCCTCCTTCCTCCCTCCCTCCCTACATCCTTTCCTCTCCTTCCTACACGTCCCTCCTTCCTTCCAATCCGGCCTCCTTCCTCCCTCTCCCCTTCCTTTTCTCCTTCCTCCTCGCTTCTTCCTTCTTTTGCTCCGTCCCTCCCTCTCTTAGATGAATTTCCTACTACTTCCTTTCCTTCCCTTCCTTCACCTTCCTCCCTCCTTTCTTTTCTTTCCTATTCCTCCCTTCCTCTTCCTTTCCTCCCTCTTTCCTCCCTCTCCTTCCTTTCCTCCTTCTTTCCTCCCCCTCCTTCCTTTCCTCCATTTTTCCTCCCCACTCCCTCCTTCTCTCCCTCCTTCTCGCTTCCTCCTGCCTTTACTCCTTCCCTTCCTCTCTTAGATGAATTTCCTTCCTCACTCCATACGTCCCTCCCTCCTTCCTTCTCTCCCACCCTCCTTCACTCCATGCGTCTCATACCTGCCTTACCTCCCTCCATCTCTGCTTCTGACGAGGGCCTCTTTCCTTCTTTTCACCCGTTCCTTCTCAGATATCTGACTCCTCTCCCACACTCCCTCCCTTCACACCTCTCATGTCTGCCTTACTTTCCTCTCTCCCTCCCTCCCTACCTACCTACCTCTTACGTGTGTTTTTTCCTCCCTCCCTCCCTCCTTCTTTCTCACATCTTCCTTACCCCTCTCCTCCCGTCTTTCCTGTCCTATGTGTCATCCCTCCCCCTTACGTCTTCATCCCCCTCCCTTCTCTTTCGAATTTCCTCTCTCTCTCTCCCTCCCTTCCCTTTCGTATTTGCTCTCTCCCTCCCTTCCCTTTTGCACATGCTTTCTCTACCTCCCTCATTTCTTTCTCCTGTCTACCTTCTCTCCCTCTTACATCTGCCTCTTTTATATATCCCTTTTATTATTTTTTCTTTCATGCCGTGTATATTTCTACTTTACATTAACGGTGTTGATGAAGACTTCTTATAAACTCAAAATTTGCCAGGGATACGGGAATTGGCACCCACTTTTACTAAAACATATAACCTTCTCACTAACGATGAAGTCAAACAGATTACATTCTATTAAAGGATTATTTTATTCAGGTTGACGACATCTATTTCTAACCCCTTTTTATTCGAAGATTCTTTTCTGATCAGAATAAAATCGTCTTGGGAGTAACAACACAAAATTAACCAAAAAAAAAAAAAAATACATGCACGGGATGAAGGCTTTAAATCACAGTGATCTTGACAAACAGTTTAACTGGCTCCAAACGTGATATGAGTTTTAAGCTACAGTAGACTGCTCAGGGTTTTAAATACTCGTACTTGCAGTAAAAATGAAAGAATCTTCTACCCTATGAATATTATCGAACTATAGCGTATAAAACGAAAAAAAATCAAGTTACTGTACTAAATGATCTTAAACCAGGACATCATTGTACTGCTGTTAAGCCAAGAAAGCAACTGGATTCAAATGTAGAGCATTCGAGTACAATCATAAAACATTACTTTCACCTTGTGCAGTTTTCTGTTAGCTCCATAATTAGAATATGTACTGTGTTCATTTCTTGTTACAGTACTATAAAAGGTTTGGATACAGTGCATGAAGAGAGTACAGTGAAGGGTGACAAATTTACAGGTAGGGTCAAAAGGTCGCTACGTCTACGTCACACTCAGGGAATGTCCGTCTTTTTCTTCCCTGACATATCCCATCAAGAGGATCATTTGTGGGAAGCGAAACATATCATGCCTCGTAGCTTAGGAATATTTGACAGCGGAGGAATGTTAAGATAAGAAGATGTAAAATATTAAGCTAACTTTTGTCCCCGATTTTACCTAGACTGAGAAACAAAGAATCAGAGGAACGTTGGCAAGAATGGAACTGAGATCTTATGCAAATATTCAAAATTTTAAATGACGTGAAGATGTACCAGTTGTTAGGTAATCGATAATAGACCTGATAATTTATGAGACTGAATTATTGGCCGGCTTTTACGATGAAATGAGGCAGAACTTTAAATTTAATCGTCAGTACGGTTACCCTGAATTGTGGTAGATTAAGATAAAGGACTGTCGTTTAATAGTCGTTTGGAGTGATTATTTGGCGGCTGATCCCCAGGTACACAAGGTCACTAAAGAGTCCAGACCTTGCAGGATAACACTACATCTCAGCACTGTCTATGGTCTGTATACTGACTTGATATTACTTTTCTGTGCTAGTCAAAGTGCTACGCTATATATTATCCATACATCATTTCCTAGCAAGTGTACCTAGGAGTATTTTTTTTCTGCCTCATGCTGATTCTTCCTACTGTTTGCCTGCTGACTTCGGGTGGAGGGACTGGTGGGGGTGCGGGCCTTCTTCTTCTTTTTTTCATGTTTTAGTCATTACTCTGAACTAATAGCCTCGAAAGGACCACTAGGGCTGTTTCTGTTTGCTTTCTCTTGCTCTCCCTCTTCTCCCTCCTCCTTGTCTTTCGTCGTTCCCTTTTCCCTTCGTATTTTATCACTCGCCCCCCCCCCTCTCTCTCTCTCTCTCTCTCTCTCTCTCTCTCTCTCTCTCACACACACACACACACACACACACACACACACGTCCTTCCTCAGCTTGTAATTACCTCCTCTGTTTCTCCTTCCTACCTTCCCTCCCCCTTCACTTCTCCCCTCCCCTACCCTACCCTCGCCTTATATCCCTTTTCCTCCCCATTTATGATTAAGTCTCTCACTCCACAAGATAATGGACTCTCTCTCTCTCTCTCTCTCTCTCTCTCTCTCTCTCTCTCTCTCTCTCTCCCTATATATATATATATATATATATATATATATATATATATATATATATATATACTGTATATATATATATATATATATTTTTTTTTTTTTTTTTTTTTGACTGTCTGTCTATATCCATCTATCTATCTACCTATCTGTTTGTATATCATCAATCAGTGTCTTTATATGTATCTGTCCATTCATCCAGCTGTCCTTCCATCTATCTGACTGTTAGTCGTTTTCTGTATATGTTTCTCTCTCTCTCTCTCTCTCTCTCTCTCTCTCTCTCTCTCATTGAATTTCCCGTAAAGAGGCTTCCACCATCCTCAAGGCGACAGGAAATTATCAGAATAAGGTTGAAATGGAGGGGCAGCAGGCGGAGTGGAAGGAGGAGAGGCGGGGAGGAGGAGAAGAGGAGTAAGAAAGAGGGAGAGACGCGAAGTAGTGGAGAGGGAAAGGAGGAGGTAAAGAAAGGGAGGTGGAAAGGAGGAGAAAGGAAATCAGAGTTAAATGGAGAATGGAAAGGGAGAGATAAAGGGACGGGAAGACAGAGAGGGGGAGACTGTGAAGAAGAAGGGGAGGAGAGAAAGCTGAGTGGAAGGGAAATAGAAGAGGGAAGGGGAGAAAGGGAAGAATGGGATGACGGGAAGGAAGAGTAGCACGGAGGAAAAATAAAGGGAGGAAGGGAGAACAGGGGAGAGAAGGAAGTGAAGGGGGAGGGGAAAGAAAATAAGGCAGAAAACAGTATGAAGATTAGAGGGATGGGAAGAACAGAGGGGGGGAGGAGAATAAGCAAGTTATGGTGGAGGAAGCTGGGAGGGGAGAGAGAGAGAGAGAACTGAGGAGAAAAGTAAGACTAGGAGAACTGAGAGGAGGAGAGAGGAGGGGCATGAGAGGAAAGGAAAGAGGAAGAGGAAGGCAGAAGAGCAGGAATGAATACCTGATGAGAGCCGAAGAGAGGGGTGAGGAAGATGAGAGGTAAGAAGGAGTGGGGAGAACGAGAAGGACGGGGAGAAAAAAATAGTAGGGAGAAACTGATGAGGGAGGGGAGGGGAGAGGATGGAAAGAGGGGTAGCGAGGAGGTAGAAGGAGGCAAGGGAGGATAGAGGAGAGGGGGGAAGGGGAAAGAGAGAGGTAATGAGATGGGAGGGGAGAGGAGGGAAGTGAAATAGAAGGGAGGAGAGAGAGGAGGACATAGGAAGGAAAGAGAGGAAGTGAAGAGTAGAGGGAGAGGAGAGAGGGGTAGTGATGTAGGGGGGGGGGGAGAGAGGATAGAATGGAATGAAAGGAAATGACGGAGGGAAAAGGAAGACAGGTGGAAGAGGGACAGGAGGGAGGGGGGACTGGAAGAAAAGAGAAGACGAGGTGAGGAGGAAGAGGAAACTGGAGGGAGAGGAGGGGATGTGAGGAGGGAGAGGGAAGGTGAGGAGGAGGGAGGGAGAGGGAAGGTGAGGAGGAGGGAGGGAGAGGGAAGGTGAGGAGGAGGGAGGGAGGGAGGGAGAGCAGCAGGGGACGTGAGAGGAATGTGAAAGAATTCCTGCTAAATGTTGAAGATATATATATTTTTCGATACGGCCACCTCGGCACCTACGCACACGCTGCTTCTTCCTCTCTCTCTCTCTCTCTCTCTCTCTCTCTCTCTCTCTCTCTCTCTCTCTCTCTCTCTCTCGTGAAACTTCATCCTCTTTTACGTCCAGTGGCATCCTTTTCTTAACAACATTACTACATCTAAGAACTCAAAAATACACAATTAAAATAAAATTTGTGTTAGTGTGTATTTTAGCCTCAGATGCCCCTAAGAGTCCCCGTCCCTGGAGTAATTTTAGACATTATGGGATTTGTTTGGGTTTGTGTGACCGTCTTTAACTTGGTCCAGATTTCCGTTCTTTTGCAGCTTAATTCACAGAGCTCAGTGGCAGAAAAAGACAATACTGCAGTTCTGCGTCCTTTACACAGCTGTTCTTCGTGACTAGCGTAATTTTCCAGTATTAATCTATTGCTACAACTCAGCTTTCACGATGGGGAGGTGATAGTTTTAGGCCAAGTTCGAGTAAAAGTAGTATAGGACTTATTTTGCCGATTTAACCCTTGCTTTATCCAAACGAGTATATTCAGGATGTGAGTGACATGAGACTAGAGGGATTATATATATTTTTCAGTAACCCCTTCACTATGAGCCTTCTTCCCGGTCTGAGTATATCATCTTCTCCTACTCTCCCCCTCCCCCCAGTCCCTCCAAACCTGCCCTAAGAAGTGGTGGGTAGGAAGGTAAGAGGGAGTGGAGGAAAAATGAAAGAAAAGTGATTGTGTGTGTGTGTGTGTGTGTGTGTGTGTGTGTGTGTGTGTGTGTGTGTGTGTGTGTGTGTGTGTGTGTGTGTGTGTGTGTGGACTTCTTGGGACCCCAGTCACACCACTACCACACCCATAGCCAGCTGAGCCACTTCCCAAGGTGGCTCTCTCTCTCTCTCTCTCTCTCTCTCTCTCTCTCTCTCATAATAATCACAAATCCTTTACAACAAAAACACTTGCCTGAGATTAAAAAAAAAAAAAAAAAAAAAATAGGAGTTGCAAGAATGCAGTGAAAATGCATCCTCGTAGTGAAGAGGTTACTGTTGGCCCCGTATATGCATTCAAAATTATACAGTAGAATATCAGCATCTCATAGGCAGAAATATAATGGGATAATACAAGGTTATCATTATTTACTCTACAGTGTTATTATTATTATTATTATTATTATTATTATTATTATTATTATTATATGGAGTTGAGAGGTATATGAGGGAGGGGGGGATGAGTTGGGGGGAGGGTAGTCAAATGGTGGTTGACAGAGTGACTTGGAGGCGTTTTGTCTGCGGCCACCCTTTGCGGGATTAGGGTGTCGGGCTATAGATAGATAGATTATTATTATTATTATTATCGACGTACTTGATCCAAATATATATACCACTAAGGAAGAAGTGTCGGGGAGCCTTCGAAGCCCACCAGAATACGGCCCTCCAGGTAGCAACAGGAAGCTTCAAAAAAATCTCCCTGGAACTATATATTGTCCGAGGTGCCTTGTTTGGTTCTCTTCTGCCCTCCCTCCGTCCCCCCGTCCCCTCTCCGTACTCCTCCTCTTCTTCTTCTTCCTTTTCCTCCTCCTCCTTACTTCAATACATACCCTCACTCTCTCACAACCCCCTACCACACAGCCTCACCCTACGTTTATAGCTAGCCCTTTCTCCCCTTTCCCCAACCCTCTCCCTCCCATACACCAGATACCCCCTCCACACCAGCCAATACCCCTCCATACACCCTCCTTCCCTTATACACTTACACTTTTCCAGCTTTCACTCCCACACATACCCCTATCCCTCCTCGCTCTCCCATCCTTTTTTCCTCCAGAGATACTTATTATACCTAAACTTTAAAAATTCGATTAAATAATAATTTTGACACAGGTTTCAGTTAACTCAGTGTTGTGTATTCGCAGATCGACACGTATGCAGACGACTGTGAGACGATTTTGACAACATTCAGCGCTGGTAATGTACCCTGTGTTTAGTACTGTGCAGTTAGAGATAAAGTTCATATTTACAGCAACTTTCTGCAGTTGTATGTGCACTTTTTCCAGAATTCTATTAGATGTGTAACAGATCACCACACTTCCTATGCTGCACAGTAGGAAAAAAAAAAACGTTTCTTTTCTTTATATTTTTTCCTTGTTGGCAAAATCTGTCAGAGGGAAAGGTGGGCGGGGGTGATTTTCTTTTCTGTTTTCACACACGTTTGTTCGATTTTAGTGTAATCAATTAATTTAGCATTGCCTCGTTATAGACCAATAGGCCTCGTGTTACCTCTGCTTCGTATATACAGTTCTCTTCCGTATCTCTCCTGACTAATTCTCTCCCTTACCATCTCTTCTTTTCTCTGTCTCTCTCTCCCTTTCTCTTTCCCTTGCCATCTCACCTCCCTCCTACAGGTTTCTCCCTTCATCTGTGCCTTCCCGTCCCTCCCTCTGTACCTGTCTCCTCACAATTTCCCCCTCTTCTTTTCCTCTCTCCTTTCTTAAAATCTCTCACTTTCCTCCTCTCCTTCCTCTCACTGTGTCTCCCCCTCGTCGTCTCTCCTTCTTTCCCTTCGTAGATTTTTTTCCCTTTCCACCTCTCCCCACCCCAACAGGATCTCTCCCTCCTCATCCCCCCCTTCTCCCCACAATAGCCTTAAGGAGCCTAAGTTTCCGAAGACACTAGTATTGAGGAGGGGGGAGGGGAGGGAGGCAAAGAGAGAGGAGGGGAGGGAGGCAAGGAGAGAGGAGGGGAGGGAGGCATGGAGAGAGGAGGGGAGGGAGGCATGGAGAGAGGAGGGGAGGGAGGTAGAAAACGAAGGTAAGAGGTGCGGGAGGAATATGGAGAAGAGAGGAGGGGAAGCGGAAGAGAAGGGGAGGAAGAAAGAAGGCAGGAAGGAAGAAGAGGAAGGGGGAGAGGATGAAAGGAGTAGAGAAAGTGGGATGAAAGCTAGGAGAGAGGAAAGGGGACAGAGAAGCAGGGAGAGGTGAAGAAAGCCAAAGAGATGAGAAGAGAGAGGTAAAGGAGAAAAACAATGGGGCAGATAGAGAAGGGGACATAGGAAGGTAAGATGAGAGTGGGGAGGAAAACAGGCAGGAGAGGGAGACAGGGAGAAAGATGAAAGAAGGGAGGCAAAGACAGTAAGGAAGGAAGGTATGGTGGAAGGGGAAGGAGGGAGGAAAACAAGAGAGAGAGAGAGAGAGAGAGAAGGAGAGGTGGCAGGGAGAGAGAAGAGGAGGGAGGTAAGAAGTGGCGATAAAGGAACTGGAGAGAGGGCGAGGAAGGAAGGGAGCGAGAAACACAACGAAGGGGAACTAGGCAAGGGAAAAGGATGGTAGTGAGACGAGACGAGGTGTAAGTAACAACAGAAAGACAAGAGCAGAGATAAAATAAACGGAGGAAAGAGAAAACAACTACATAACTTGGAGACAGGGCGAAAGAATGATAGCACACACGAGAAAATAAAATATGTGGGAGAGAAAGAGGTGGGAGAAGATTTAGGGAGGAAGGAGGCCGAGATAGATAAAGGTAGGCAGGGAGAGAGGCAAAGGTAGGCAGGAATGGAGGCAGAGGTAGGCAGGAAGGGAGGCAGAGGTAGGCAGGAAAGGAAGCAGAGGTAGGCAAGGAGGCAGAGGTAGGCAGGAAGGGAGGCAGGGAAAGAAACAAAGGGGTAGACAGAGAGGGAGGCATAAAGTGGCAGTGAGGCAAGGAAATGTGAAGTTATGG
Organism: Coenobita brevimanus; assembly: GCF_032717465.1. NCBI lineage: Eukaryota > Metazoa > Arthropoda > Malacostraca > Decapoda > Coenobitidae > Coenobita > Coenobita brevimanus. Next base: position 66,693,904 of record NC_136976.1, read on the forward strand.
AGACAGAGAAATGGGTAAAAATTGGCCATAGTTACAGTCTGCATCTTCCCACGCCCCTCCCTCCCCCACCCTCTTCCCTTCCTTCACCCCATCCTCTCCCCAACCTCATCCGTACCTCTCCCTTACCCAACCCACCCCAACTTCCACCTCCCTCTAACCTCCCCTGTCTATAACTTTTACCTCCCATTCCTCCTACCTCTCCATCACCCCAGACTCCTCTCACTGCCCCCTCCCCTCTCACTCTCTCCCCTGCCTCCCCTTACCCCCTCCAGTAGCCATTATGTCTGGCCGTTTGAGATGGGTAAGATTTAGAGTGGATGGCTTAATTCAGTGTGGGCCCCCCGTAGGGCCTTGTTTTGTTTCTACTCTCTCTCTCTCTCTCTCTCTCTCTCTCTCTCTCTCTCTCTCTCACACACACACACACACACACACACACACACACACACACACACACACACTACATGGGGATACACACACACCGAATTGCACACCCACACTTGCCTCACAATAAAATATACAAACACCATACAAACATGTACAATTCACACACACACACACACACACACACACACACACACACACACCACCAATAATGAGGTGCCTGTGTGCCGTGAATCCCAATTATTAGACGTCAGCGTGCCAGCAGCTCTGCCAGGTGATACACAGGGAATTATAAACTTCATAAGTTTCCCTTTAAACGTCAATCGTTTTCTGTTACAAATAAAAAAAGAAGAAGAAATCGGTAAAGAAATAAATAGCTGTATTCGTGTTGGTCAGAGGACCCTCGTAACAGCGATTTATTCCTTGAAAACCATTTTTTTTTTTTCAAGCTCAGTTTTCACCAACCCTCACTATACTCCATATTTTTTTATTGAGGCGAAGATACACTTGACATGTTGATGATGATTGGCTGAATCCAATATGTCCAAAAATTACTTTTTTCATTCATTCATTGCCAGACGCCATGTATCCCAGACGGGGTGGCCAATGGCTTAGAGTTAATTGTTTTACAGGGAGGGGCACTAATCCTCCACCAACCCCACTTGACACGTAGGGATGCCAACAGCATCTGGTGTTCCCAGGCGGTCACCCATCCAAGTACTAACCAGACCCAACGTTGCTTACTAACCCAAATTTCCCCCTCAGATATTTGTTGTCAGTTAATAATGCTAGATTATGAAGTAATGTTGCATTCAGCCAGTAATCACCAATCTATCAAGTGCATCTTATCCTCGACATAAAAAAAAAAAAAAAAAAAAAAAAAAAACTGAGTATAGCTATGCACGGTCTGAGGTAAGTTCTTAAGGCTGGTGGTCTGGGAGGGACGAATTCCCCTTCCCGCACTTAGTTATTTGCACCTCCCTCCAGTATTATGGCGCATGCTTAGTGTTATGTCGAGAGGCTGCGGTTGAGGTTGTTTTTGTCTGCCGAAGCCATGAAAATTATCTCCGAACAGCTTTATTCAGCTTTGGAAACACTTTACGAACGGGGGATGCTGGGTATAGTCAAGCCTTCATGCACACCTTTCACTATAAAAGGTCTCCCTAAAGCTGAGTAAAATCGCCTGGAGGTAGCGGGAATATAACAGTATAGCAGGTCAGCGGACTGGAGGGACTGATACTGACTTGGATGTCATTAACTCTTGTGGCGGTAAATATTTTTGCACCAAGTAAAATCGTCCATCATAAACACTGAAAGTACGAAGTTCTTTTTTATTCTGGACCAAACTGATATTCATATATATATATATATATATATATATATATATATATATATATATATATATATTACAGTTTTGATGCCCTATACTCACTTGGTCTAAAATTGCCATCCATCCATCCTGAATGCTGATTTTTAGCAAAAGATTAACACTAGATTACGATGCTAGTTACGAAGTGCTATGGAAAGGATTTTGAGTTTTTCTGTCATTTGGCTTCGTGAAATAAGCTGCAAGAGGGAGAAAAATCTGGGCCAAGTTAAGGTGGAGGAACAATAATATCTCTTCTGCACAGTGAAATCGTCTGAAGGTAGCCGCCATAAAATGCAGAGTTAGGATTCCACTCAGTGGTACATAGCCTTTTAAAATCGATATCGCTTTCATCAGTAACGTACAAGGGAACACATAAAACGTAATATGCAGAATTAATCGCAGAAGTAAAGACATTTAAAACATAGACAACGCTACCCTGTTGCAACTCTCCATCTGGCCAAGCACATACCCCCACCTCCCTGCACACCTGATCAAGCGCAGAACGGCCCTCCCTCTCCCCTTCCCAGTCTTTTCTTGTAAAGGTGGGCGTAAGGAGAACGCCTTGAGGACACATAGCAGGGCCCTTCAGATTCATGCGCAAATCGTATTGGAATATATATATATACGGTATATATTTTTTACTTTTTCATTATAAAAAAAAAAAAACTACTTAAGACACAGCATTCTACCTAGCAAAAGGCACCAGTTCACCATAAGACACGTAACTATGTGAAATTTCATGACCCTATAGTGAATATCTGAGTTCTGGCCCGGAAACGAAGTCTCTACACCAGGCCAGCCACCCTGCCGCCCAGCTCTACGGACGGACACATATTGATCCCAGTGATAACAACACCGTCCTCTGATTTTGTCAGGTGGAGGGTAAAAATATATATACGGCACTTGAGCCAACGAGAGTGTGATCCATTTTGGGTAGACTGCAGTATTTTAACTATCCTCACAGTTCAATCAAGACAGAAACACAAAGCTATAAAGGCAGTTGAGGCCAAATTTGAAAATTCTGGGTGATTAGTGAAACGTGAAGTGTTCTGTAATGAGCGCGTATCTCATGTGGAATTTGAGCAAAAGTGAAAACAGGAAAAATAAATGGCCTTAATTAATCTTTCCCAGAACTGTGAATGGTAAATACACACTGTGATGCCTTCAGTACCAGAATTAGACGTCCAGTGCCATTGCGTGTAACAGAGTATCGCTTAGTTAATCCAGTCAGTCAGTGCTTTGGCAGTTCATGAGTTTGCAGTTGTGTTATATCCTAGTTAAGGCCAGACGATTTTATTCAGCTGAGTGCGTATTGGAGCCTGAGAGTGTTAATACTTGTACCATTAATTCTCTAATAAACGGGATAACCCTATTAGTGTATTCCAGGTAACGCCAGACGATTTTATGCAGCTGAGGGTGAGTCATAGGAGCCATAGTGTTAAAAAATAAATAAAAACGTGGATTGGAATGACAGCTTGAGCCTGGGGATTAATTACTCACAAACGATGTCGGGGTAAAAATTTCCAGCCTTTGTTTAATTGCTGACAGGTCATATTTTTGCCTAATTGTGAAAAAAAATATAAATGTTAATGATCATAAAAACCAGTACGTGATTTTATTCTGATACGTAGTTATATCAGGAATTCCGCTGTGTTCAGAGGGGTAGGAAATGTTTGAAATGATGTTAGTAAGAGTATTGAGAGCGTTTTTAATTTCCTCATGTTACCAAGTGGAAATTAGCTACAGATCTTTTGACAGTTGCGTGCCTCAATACCGTCGTCTGTGATGTGCTTACATGAAGAATTGCCACGGAGCTTGCGTGTATAATATTCAGCTATTCTCTCTCTCTCTCTCTCTCTCTCTCTCTCTCTCTCTCTCTCTCTCATTGACCTTGCTACTGTGCACTCGATTTCATTCTCCTTATCGTTCAGCCTCTTTCTTCGGCTTTCTCAGTCCTCCAAAGACTTCACTTCTGTGCACTTTTATTTATGTATTTATTTTATTCCCCACTTGATCCCTCCACCTCATCCTTGGTCATCCTCTCCTCACACCTGCCACCAACTAACACCTCACCCTCACTGTCTGCCCTACTAAGACCCCAGCACTGGCCTTACCCTCTTGTCCTTATGTCCTTAAAGACGCCCTTATGCAGCCTTATTTTTGTGCCCTTATATTCCATTTGCTCCCTTACTCTTACTTTACACACACACACACACACACACACACACACACACACACACACACACACACACACACACACACACACACTTTAGACAGATAGATAGATAGGGAGAATGAACTACAGATTACGAGAGACAGAATAATAGAGGAGTAAGTTAATCACGTAAGGATGGTGAAGAGGGAGAGAGAATTAGGTAGGAAAGAGGGGAAGGAGTGAATGACATGAGACTAGCAGAGGAGAGGAGAGGAAGCAGTAGGGAAAAGAGAGGAAGGGGAGAAAGATAAAAATGAGGAGAGGTGTATGAAGCGAGGCAGGAATACAGAAAGGAGGCCGTAGCGCAAGGGGGAAGGGCAGTGTTCGTGTGTTGGATGGAAAGCTGGTGATGGGGAAGGCTGGGGATCCTGTTTCACCAACCCTTTTGAGCCTTCCCGGTCAATACCAGTAGTACGGAGTGTAATTCGCCAGCTATTGCTTATATGGCGCGGTAGATGGAGGCCTTCAGGCAGTACTCCCTTGTCATTGCTTGGAATGGGTAGGTGACGTAGAGAAACACGAGGGAGGAACTAAAATGTCCTGACCAGTTTTGCCATTGAGCTGCTTCAGAGAAATCAAGAATCTCATTGTTGAGATTGGTGAGGAATGAAGTATTGCCAGTAATTTGTGTTTTTGTACAACGCTTTCCTATAAGAGTCCTGTGTCTCAGTATTCCTCGGGGTGATAATTGCTCTCAGGCAGAGAGCAATCTGAGAATGCTTTACATATTACGAAGGTTATCCTTTCTTACAGGGGAAAGTGCATTCTATTTTTCTTACTGTCGGACTCATGCAAAAAAAAAAAAAAAAATCATTATGTTTGCTTTAATGCTCTCCAAGATAAGGAGGCGGGATTGAAAAGGAATTGAAACCAACTTATCCCTGAATCAGAAACATTTTATGTTTCTGCCAGGACTCGTGATAAATCTCTTAGTCATCTCACCAGATAAACTTGGTCCATTCAAGTTGTAGCGAAGTTTTCATTACACATTCCTCTTGCTCCCTCTGGTTTCTTGCCAGTAACCTCAGCAGTAACTTCTTCCTCTTTCTCATCTCTTCCACTCAGTTGGCTCTGTACCTATATTCTCTTCTGATTAAGATGAGCTCTTGCTCATGCTTTTGCCTCAAACTCTCCCTTGGACGATTATGGTGCTGTTCTTCCTTCTCTCCCCTGTGTCTTCTTTATGCCTGAAGCAAGTTTCTTCAAAAGATGTAAGCTCTGCCCTCACTGGCCTCGGTACAGATAAGGCTTACTATAGCGATGAGGCACCTTCTGCCCACTTGACACCTGGCAAGGCAATCTCTTTCGTCTTTTCAACATTCCTTCATGCTAGACGTTTGCCCTCATTCAGCCTGTCCCGAAGAAAACAACTGGCCACTCCCGTCCCTTTAATTATCGCCCAACTGTAAGTCTTCTATATTTATATTGTATTTATAATATCTTTGAATCTATCCTCTGCAGGAAGATTTTGAAACGCCTTCCTTCTCTTTCTCTTCTTTCCGGCCATGAGTGTGATATCAATCAGGAACGCTTTCACTGGTGATTTTCTTAACATTCCTATCAGATTTCTGTCATCATCCTTGTGGGAGGGCAGAGAAATCCTTGCTATTGTGCCAGACTTCTCAAAGGTCTTTGACGAGTATAGTACAGATCTTTTATTCACACTTTCTTTCGCTCTTTCTGTTTCCGTATTAGGTTTCATCTCTGATCGCTTTGTAGCTGCTGTTGTAGAGAGTCACTGCTCTTCGTGAACTCTAAACAGTAGTTTTCGTCATTCGCCAACCGTCTTTTTCATTCATCAGTGACCTCAGTTATTCATTTTACCCCCTCCGCTAATACAGTGATGGGCTTACCCTTCACTTTTCACTAACTTCTGAATATTTCCCATTGTCTAGAATCTCCGGTCTTTTAAACGCAATGCGCTTGGGCTTCTGGAAGTGAATGGATTTTAATTTTGGCTTTGTTTTGTTCAGCATATGAAAGGGAGAAGTTTTGCATGCCCTTAGTCTTTGTTTCCTTCCTTTTGCATTGAAAATAAAAGAAGGGAGGACTGGTAACCGACGAAAAAAAGAGGAAGGGGAAAATCTCAGGGAAGAGGAGAGGGGGAAACAAGAAGGAAAGTACGAAGGGGAAGAGGAAGATAGGCGAGGAAGGAAGGAAGGAGGAAGGGAGGGAAATGAAGGGCAGAACAACAGCCTAAACGAGAATGAGGATGAGGATGTATGAAGCGAGGCTGGAATACACGCAGGGCCGGGGAAGAGGATTGCAAAGGGAGGATTAAGGAGGGGAGGGAGCAGGGGTGTGTGCAAAGTACGGAAGTCAGAAAATAATTGAAAGGGGAAGAAGGAGAGGGAGGAAAGGAAAGAAGGAAGGAAAAAAAGTCACAGGAAGGAATTGAGGAAAGAAAGGAATAGAAAAGACAGGCAGGAAGGAAAATATGGAAAAAAGGAAGGAAAAGGAAGGCACGAGTGATGTGATAAATCAAGGAGGTGAGAGAAATAGGAAAGTGTACCTGATGATCCTGGAGTAAAGAAAATGGAAAATTAAAATGATCTGAAAACAAGAAAAATGGGACGGAAAGTCAAATACCAAGAGAGAGAGAGAGAGAGAAAGAGAGGGGTGGGAGCAAGAAAGGGTAACGAGAAAGTAGGATAGTGTGGAATGCAAAGAAAATAGAATGTGGGGGAAAATGGAGATCCGTGACAAAGGAAGAGATGAAACTATGCAATGTCAGTACTGCAAAAAAGGAGACTTTAAAAACAATGTGGATCAGGGAACAATTGAAGGGAAGAGACGTAAAAAAAAAGAGAGAGAGAGAGAGATGAGGTAAAAATGAGAAATATATTAAAACGTAAAGATGGAGATTGTTGTTGTTGTTGTTGTTGTTATTGTTATTGTTGTTGCTTCTGCAATTCACCATCCCCCTTTTGGAAGATAGGGAAGATTCTGAGGGACGGTTGTATACTCAGGCAGTGGAGCCGCCCGAATATATCTGTACCACCACGTAAAGGCGTCCCTCTTTAGCACCAAAAAGTGAGATAAAAAAAACAAACAAGAAAAGTAAGAGAGGAGTGTGACAAAGAGGGGAAAAAAACACTATGTGGAGTGGCAGGGAAGAGATGAGAGAGGCTCCGTGATGGATGGGAGAGAGAGAAAAATGGTGGAGAGTGATGAGGGAGGTAGGGCAGCGGTGCACATAACAGGCGGTGGGGAACAGCGGCGAGGAGACGTAAGCACTTTAATTGAAAGATTTTGAAGGAATTGAAAGAGAGGGGAAGAGATAATGGCGGGAAGAGGGTAGGAAACGAGAAGAAGGAAGACAGGGAAGGGGGTAGGAAGAGGGAAGAAGGGTGGGAAGGGGGTAGGAAGCGGGAGGAAGGGAGGGGAGAGGGGTAGGAAGCGGGAGGAAGGGAGGGAAGCAGAGGAAGAACGAAGAGTGGAAGAAAGCAGAGGAAGAAGGAAGGAAGGTAAAATGAAGGGAAGGGAGCAAAAGGAATTGAGGAAAACATGAAAAAGAGAAGGAAACAGAGGAAGGGGATAGGGGGACAGCAGTAGGAGAGGAGAGATGTAAAAAGGAAGGGAGGGAAGCAGAAGAGGGGAGGAATGCAAGCGGGAGAAGGAGGAGAAAGAAACAGAAGGAAGGGAGAGAAAGTGAGACAGAAGAGAGAAGCAGAGTCAATAGAAAAAAAGAAGGAAGTGTGTGTCTGTCAGAGAGAGAGAGAGAGAGAGATGGGGTCCAGGCTCCTCCCAAGCCGCTTAGCTATAATCCTCTGTAAGTTGCCCGGAAAAAAGTGTGTGGCAAGTTCATTTAATCATCATAAACAAAGAGCAACCCCACGCAAACTGACTGGCGCCGCTGCTCCACCGGGAACGAACTCATACTTTTTTTTTTTTTTGTACATAAGATTCTTTGGTTATGCTTTACTGATAGATAGATAGGTAGATAGATAAATGGTTAGTTTATTGACCACAGCCACCAATACATCACATCAAAGCTCGGGTGATAATATCGATCCCTTTAGTCCTACGACATAATTTCAATTTTATTACCTCCGTCTCTTTGTTTGTTTGTCTTTATGTCCAAGATATCTTCAGGAGTTTTTATTTCAACGATATTTGGTGGAGAGGTGGACAGTGATTCAAGGAAGAAATTATTAGATTTTGAGGTGAATCTGGATCCGGACGCAGGAATTAATCATAAATGTTATTGACCTTGCCTAGAGTATGCATCCTTCCCGATATAACAGGACAGACGAAAACCGTAGAATTAACTGGCTGTATGAGATTATAAAGTATTCATCAGACAGGAAAGTGGAATCAGAGCAGTAAATCATAATGTTATTGGCACTGGAAGAGGTATGCGCTCTCTGAATACTTTCTTGTTCTTCCTCCTGCAATGTAGTTACTACCATCTTCAGCTTAGATGAGTACCCAGGTAGCGAAGGAGTTCATAAAAGCTAAATACAAGCTCTCCAGCTCGGAAAAACTCATCCTGCTCCTAATGGAATCGTCATAAGATAGCAAGACCAGAGTGCAAAAGACCTCATCGGCTAGAAGAGGCTAATGTGAAAAGTACAACCAAACAGACGGATTTCTGGTTTTATACGCGAACTAATACTGATTTATCATAAGACTTGGTTACGATCTTTTATGAATACAAATCCCAACTCAGAGTACAGGACATACTGCAAAATCCTTTAGTCAGTTTGGATGCTCGCCCGGGGCTTTAATGTTTTGTTTTGTTTTGTTTTTTTCATATTTTTTTCTATCATTACTCATACAGCTACCAAACATTTCATTTCCAAACTAGAGTAAATATTTTCATGAAAGACTATGAAAGACAGTTCTATTATATTCTCATTATAGTGAATTGCTAGGAAGATTGTTTTATCCTGTGAACTGCATAAGGTCCTACATAAATACGACGCCTTTGATCACATACTCCTCTAGGATACAAGCATTAACGTCCTACTCGAAGCATTAACATCCTACTCGAAGCATTAACATCCTACTCGAAGCATTAACATCCTACTCGAAGCATTAACATCCTACTCGAAGCATTAACATCCTACTCAAAGCATTAACATCCTACTCGAAGCGTCAACATCCTACTCGAAGCACTGAGTCCTACTCGAAGCATTAACATCCTACTCGAAGCATTAACATCCTACTCGAAGCATTAACATCCTACTCGAAGCATTAACATCCTACTCGAAGCATTAACATCCTACTCGAAGCATTAACATCCTACTCGAAGCGTTAACGTCCTACTCGAGTCTCCTTTACCTGAGGCTTGAGTGTGGCTTTTAGATCATTTTACTTTTAGGCGTTGGTCGAGGGGCTGTGGTAGTCTTGTAGGTCGGAAATATAAAACGGCCGTCTGGAGGTGGGTGTTAAGATCCACATACAGTAGTATCTTGCGTAGGAAGGTGAGGTTCGGAGCCGTAATCTAAGTGGCTTTGGGGGTTTCCTAACACCTCTTTCTTAGTGGTTTATTCTGCACTTAATCTTCAGTATCCTCTTGTATGTTATTGGCGCAAACTGTGTCGATGTTAAAGCCATATAAATAACATACAAGAGAATGTTAAAATAAGATATGCAGAATTAATCGCCAAGGAAAAATGTTACGAAATATTCAAAGTCAGTTAGAAACACGACCAAAATGGAGCCCAGGGGACGAAATGTCCATAGACCATTTTTTCCCATGAACTAAGATCCTCAGCGGTAAATAATAATAATAATAATAATAATAATAAATCAGACATAATTTTGTTTGTATTTTTCACTTTAATATGGAGTTTAGTGTGACTGAATATAGAGGTTTAATTATTTCAACCCAGAAGATGGCGTGCAAAGAGGCCAGTGTTGTCTCAGAGGAAGCTCGTTTGGGTGTATGTGTAGCGGTGTGCAGGGTGTTCTTAAGCCTGTCATGGTCAGGACAACTCTGGTGTTCTATTCCAGTTAACCCCGGACGATATTACTGAATAGAGAGAGAGAGGGGGGGGGGTTCATTGGAGACCAAATGTTATTCCTGTCACCATTAACCCTCCCATGGTCGCAACATCTCTAGTATTCTAATCTTGCTAACGCCTGACAGTTTTATTCAGCTAAGAGTGAGTTATGGAAGGGCTAGGAGTGTATATAACGTCGCCATTAACTCTCATGGTTAGGATGCGTCCAGTATTCTGTTCCATCTAATGCCAGACGATTTTATTCAGCTGAGAGAGAGTCATAGTTGCATTACAGTGTTAATGACCTCATAACTCGAAGTTACCAGGCGTTGTTCCCATGAATTTCTCTCTCTCTCTCTCTCTCTCTCTCTCTGGAGGTTTGCTAATACACTGTGGTTCCTAAAAAATATATAAAAAAATATATACCGGTAAATAAAAATAAAAGGCTGGCATTTGCAGTAATAGATTGTTAGCTAGAATCGAATGATAGAATTGTTCCAGTACTAAGAGACTTCATGGTAAAGTCCACAGCCCCTTTTTTGCCGATGTTATTGCAAGTTGTGAAGAGATGGGGGTCTTTGCGAGGGCCTGCCGAGATGCTGCCAGAAGAGTGACGCAAAATTGAAGTCTGATGTTCCTCCAGCCACTTGCACCATCGTACTGGCACATATTAACCTCATACTAATTAAAGTCAGCTCTCAAACTGCATCGTCTAGATAACTCACGGTTCATAGTTGTGTCTGTAATGGGGTCTGATTAATATAATATCAAGTTGAACACACACACACACACACACACACACACACACACACACACACACACACACACACACACACACTTTAATTTGCCTACTGTGTGTGTGTGTGTGTGTGTGTGTGTGTGTGTGTGTGTTTAAATTCTGACTCTCATTATTACACGGTGACAGGTTGGTGTTTTGCCTGCATGACCTCGTTTGTCCTTGCCATTCAGCCGCCCTGCCTCATTACCACCACCATCACAGCAGCGGTGGTGATGCAGGTGGCTTAAGGCTACTGAGAGACACAATCGAGAGGAGCACTTACCCTTCCCCTCACCCCTCCCCTCCCCTCATCCCTCCTCACCCCTCCCCTCCCCTCAGAACACAGGGGAGGAGGGCTGGGGGAAGGTCGGTCGCTGCCTCAGGGTCCGCGGAGAGAGAATTGAATCATTTCCCGCTTCACATTGTATCTGCCTCACTGTCGCCCCCACCACCACACCACATCACTCCACACACGAAGTAACACAATCCCAGCACTCTGCACAAAAGTTCACATGGCCGGTGTTATTTTCATTTTTTTTCTTCATCGTTGTTGCTCTCTGTAGTTGTTGTTGTTGTTGTTGTTGTTGGTGGTGGTGGTGGTGGTGGTGTGGTGGTGGTGGCGGTGGCGTTGTTATTGTTGCCTAGACGCTGCAAGTGGTAGAGAAGACGGACAAGTCAGACGAGGACACTCCGTCAGAATATAATATGATCCTGCTTCCAATTACCTGCAACAGTGTGCTGCAGAGAGGCTTCCCGATCCCAGTATTTGCCAGCCTGGTCCCGTGCTAGGCCAGTCTTGCCCAGTGTGGCCTTCAGCAGTGTGTGTACAAGTTGGTTGAAAGCGTGTGATGTAACAAGTTTACATGAATGACGTGCTGTACCCTGGCAACAGCTGCTGCATGCCACTCCTTCCTCTCCACTTGCCTCACCCCACCAGCACTTCACAGCAAATGACACAGCATCACACAACACATGTTCCTGTTATCGCGAAAGTACTAGTCATCACGAGATGGCGTCGCCTTATAAGAAAACCATGGTGGCTGTTGAGTTTTAATATTCTCTCTCTCTCTCTCTCTCTCTCTCTCTCTCTCTCTCTCTCTCTCTCTCTCTCTTTAATTATTGATAGATAGAAAGATAGATGATGATGATGATGATGATAGAAAGTTGTATATATATATATATATATATATATATATATATATATATATATATATATATATATATATATATATATATATATATATGTAGAACCGTATTTTATATGTTGTGTGTTTTTTTTTTCCATATCGAGGTGTAGCGATTATTATTCGTGTTAAAATTTATGGATTCTATTCACATATTGTACTGCTTATTCTAGTATATTTTTACGCTCTGCCTTGTATCTTGATGTAGCTAATATTTTCCCACGTAATCTTACATACGGTTTTTATTTTTATATTTATTGGTTTAACGATTAATATTCATGTCTGTTTATCGTTTTGTTTTCCAGTCTAGAGGCAGCAGTTATTACTGATGTTTAAGCACTGTCTTTCTATTTAGGTGCAGTAATTATTAGTCCTAGGAAGGCAGCTTCAACCTCAAGTCCATCGGGTTCACGTTTCATATAACCCTGAGGCCAACACCAATTATTATTTTTATTTATTTTACGGACAGTGTTATTTTTCTAGGTATACAGATTGCTGTTACATGCAAGGGCTGTATATTTAAATAGTTAATGTTTTATACTTTGGTCTCCACATTATAATATGGCGACCTATTGTACGAGTCTGCCATCAATTTCTTTCTTTGTTATTCTTGCAAACACTTTTCAGCTTGGTGCCGTTCCCTTATTTCTTCACCAATTCGCATCAGAGTTGGCACATTTGTTCCTCAAGCCAGTACCCACAGACGCCTTTTTCATTTTTTTTTTTTTTATAGGTCTTTTAAAGGAATTCATGTTATCAAACGCCAGACCATATATTCACACAGATTTGGGGATCCTGTGTTTTATTGTGTTTATTACTCATGGCAATTAGCACAGGCGTATATCAGTGTATCGTGGCGGCAAGCTTTGATTTTAAGCTGTCTTTTCAGATCTTGCCGTACTTTCTGTTTGTGCACTGTCGGAATTTTATGTTATTAGCTCTGAAACTGTTAAGTGACTAGCGAAACGTTCAACAAATAAAGAACAAGATTAGTGTTTTTAGTCATGGTATTCCTCCTTGTACCTCCACCACGCTTGCCACCCAGCCAGTCTGTAGCTAATAATATACACTCGCCTAAAGCAGCCAGGGAAAAAAAAGTTCTTACGTTTGCCTGTGGATGTGTGTGATAATCTTAAGTACTCGGGTGTATATATAACTTCCTAGGGACTGATGCACTACCCACACATTCCTTGCTTGTTATGGATGGCAACCAAAATGGGCGTGAGTGGAGGAATGGAAAATCCTCTCCCCTCTGAATATATTTCCTTCATATTTAATGGGGTATAGGGTCATATTCTTGGTGGTATTGGAGACTACGTAGCACATCTTCCTTTGCGACTTATTTAGGATATTTCACTTTAACAGTCATGTGTATTTCAGATACATCGTTGTAATATCGACTAACTTTGCGCTTATAACATACGGTACAAAAGGATATTGATGTATAATGTGCAGAATAAATTGCAAAGGAAGAGGTGTTACAAAATCTCTAAAACCATTCTGATTACCGCTGAACCCGCTTCGTATTTCTACCGTACCAAGATGGGCAGACTACCAAGCGTTAAAACAGATTGTAATAATAATAATAATGATTATAATAATAATAGTAATAATAGTAATAATGGTTATGATGATGATGATAAATTGTCTTGTGCAGTGTGTTCATCGATTGGCCATTTTCGCTGATATTTTTATTTTTGTAAATCTTCATCTATCCACATAACACAAGAACAGCAAACACACAAAACATTCTGATTCAGATATATTTGATGAGGCTTTCACACGTCACCTACCAATGTTTCATCAGAACCTGGCAGTTTGACTTTGTTTTAAATCTGAGCGGTGCTGAAACACTCCAGACGAATTAATACCTTGCTTTATATCTGTTTGGATCTCAGTCTGTATAATGTGGCCTCAGAAAGGGAGTAGAAATAGAAGCAGAGTGAGTTAGGACCATATGAAAACGGTAATATTCGAACGCCACGTAATACTCTCAAGCTGCTATTCAAACCTGTTCTGATGGTGAGAGGGTTAATGGTACCAGTATTAACAGAGAGAGAGAGAGAGAGAGTCGTCTGAGGGGTTGTTTTGGCCGTGTTTTTTATACTCCTGCAACAGCGAGGCAGCAGGTGGCAACGACGCCGTCACTACCCCGACAGATAAAGTGCCTTCACAAGCGCTGCGGGCAAACGAACTTGTTGATGCCTTATAAAACAGATTTGCCAGCTTACCCCTGTGTGCAAAGCCAGTAAGAAAAGACTGACACTTGAGGGGTCTTCTTGTGCGACTTTAGTTCTAGAATGTTTATGCATACGGCCCCTGATGACCCCGCCTGACCCCTGTACCTCCATTGACCTCACCCTCCTCGCCCTCACAACACTCTCTCTGTCCTCCTTCCTTCATTCCTCCACGTCCTCCACTCCTTCCTTGCCTAGCCCTGTCCCTTCATCCACTTACTTTCTCTTGCATTACTCTCCTTCATGATTTTCCTCTCTCTCTCTCTCTCTCTCTCTCTCTCTCTCTCTCTCTCTCTCTCTCTCTCTCTTTACGCGTGTGTCTGTCTATCAGTCTGTCTATTTATCTATTTGTCTGTCTCTATCTCTTTACCTATCTCTGTCTTCTATCTGTATCTACTATATATATTATCTGTATCTTTCCAGCTAGCTATCTGCCTAATTTGCTCCTTCCTGTCTCTTTCTCTTACCCTGTCTTACCTCCCTGCTTTCTCATCTTCTCTGCCCTGTGTTTCCCTGCATTCCTTTCCCCTCTCTGCTCTTCATTCCCTGCCGCTCCCTTACTTCTCCTTACCTGTCTCTTATTCTCTCCTCACCTGCCCTCCTCTGTCAGTCCCTTCCCATCTTCCTTGGTCATACCCCCACCTCGTAGTGCAATTTACGAGTAACTTAAGACCTACCCATCGTGTGTGAGAAAAAGGTGACTAAGAGGAATGATAGAAAATGGTAGGGTAGGTACAGGGCACAGACGGTGAAAACAAAGTTGAAAGTGGTGTGATGTAATTTTGACGATTTGTTTGTTGCGGACAGGAGTAAGCTTGAGAGTTACTGCAATACAAACTCAGTGGCAAGCAGTGGAGGTTGAACCCACGTCAGAGCGTCTTCCAAACATAAGGCCTGCACCAAACCGACCGAGCTCACTATAGTCTCCCCAGCTCCATCGCATTGTCAACTCCCTCCTTTTCTGATATCTCATAAAGGGTGACGTCCTGTCTTACCTCACTCTGTCCCTTCCCTCTCCCCAACACACTCTCTCACCCTTTTCCTTGTCCTTGCCTCGCCTTCCTCCCCACACCTCCCTGGCACTCCCAGTCTCTTCCCACACTTTCCTGCTCTTCTATTCTTGTCTTCAACTCAGAGGCTAGATACCGAAGTTATAGCGTACCCAACAACAAACCGCCTGAAAAGTACCGATGGATCTGTTGCTGTTTGCATTCCTTTGTACTCCGTTGTGCTTCTTCCACCTTGCCTCCCCCTCACCTTCCCTGCATCCTTCCCTCCCCCTCTACTCTGCCTCACCCTTACCCTTTCGCTTGCCCTTCTCTGCCTCTCAATTCCTCCCTGCCCTTCCTTTATCCCTGCCATCTCCCTCCCTCCTCCTCCCTGTCCGCGACACCCAATTAATTCACAGCGTCAGGTTTCTCGTCTGGCCCCCTCCTGCCGCTCCCCCCACCCCCTCCCTCCCCCTCTCCCCCTCTCTGTTGTTACGCCTCCTCATGATTGGTTCTCTCTCTCTCTCTCTCTCTCTCTCTCTCTCTCTCTCTCTCTCTCTCTCTCTCTCTCACACACACAAACACACACACTTACGTCACTGTTTCTTCCTTGTTTTTCTTTTCCCCCCCACTCCGTCCCCCCTTCCCAAGATGTCAGAGGGCGTGTTATGCAGGGTCACGACACCTGCCGAGGATGCGTGTGTGTGTGTGTGTGTGTGTGTGTGTGTGTGTGTGTGTGTGTGTGTGTGTGTGTGTGTGTGTGTGTGTGTGTGTGTGTGTGTGTGATACTCTTACTGGCCCGAGAGCTGGAAACGAAGATAAGCGCATTCACACACACACACACACACACACACACACACACACACACACACACACACACGGACTTCAGAATGGACACGACGTGACAAGGGCGGCATTAGGAGAGAGAGAGAGAGAGAGAGAGGTGGAGGATGGGGTGACAACAGCTCATGGAGTACCTTACTTCATTACGAGATATGGGCTGGAGGTGACCAAGCAGTTTCTCTCTCTCTCTCTCTCTCTCTCTCTCTCTCTCTCTCTCTCTCTCTCTCTCTCTCTCTCATTTGGAGGTCACTTGCATCACGCACAGACCTCAGAATGACACACTATGGCCCGTAATCACAAAATCTCATAGAATTTAACCTTTTCCACTCCAGGACATGATTTATATTTTATTCTTGCTACTGTCGACGATTTTATTCAGCTTAGGAGAGATTGATTATAGTGAAAGGGTTAATGAAGGCTAGCTCTAACCCCCCAGTTTAAAAATCTCCTCTAAGCTACATATCATCGTCTATGGCTAGCAGTGGAGCCTCTGTGGTACAGTGGTAGAGTGTGCGTTTCGTACACGGGTGAGCCAGGGTTCGCGCCCCGCCAGGGTAATAAACTTTGGGAGTGTTCACACGGCCACGTACTGCATTGGCGGACACAAGGAGTGCTGTGGTTGAACCAGTGTCGCTTACTATAAGGTATGCTTGCACCCAATCGGCTTGCGCGGGCCGATTACACTTGGTTCACAGATTACAGACACATCCAAAGCCACTACAACACTACAATTACACTTACAAGCACTTCTCACCCTACATACAATCTCTACCAGACAGCCTAATTCACTTGGTAGAGATACATTGGCTGTATCGTCCCGACTTCGGTCAGGATAGGCCGGTCCTGCAGTGGATACTCAAACGGCTGATGATGATGATGATGGCTAGCAGTAATAAAGTAAATATTACGTAGCGTTATAGTGAATGGATGAAATTGTGTATTGTATATGTCTATTTTGTTATATTTTACTTTTATACATACCAGGCAGTTCATAGTCAAACTAGAGTGGGCATTTAAGCCAAAGAACTGAGACCACATAAAGTGATTTCTGATAATGTTTCGTTCAGCCATCCTATAAAGACGTGAGTACCGTAAAATTAGTTATCCTCCTCAATACGATAGCGTCCTTTTTTTTAGTTTATTCTCTTTACCTGCAGACGACTTTGTTAAATGTTTGAAAGACATGTCAGCGGAGGGAGTAAAGGAAGCCATGCCTGACCCATCCAGTCCTTGAAGTCTCCCCTAATCTTAAAAAAAAAAAAAAAATCACCTGGATATACCATTCTTTTCTTTTTTTAAACCGAAGATGAACAGAGGATGGAATACAAATTAAATTGTTAAAAATCATATATCAGTTCTCCTTTCCTTAAAAAAAAAAAAAATGAGAAAAAGTCTTGGTAATGAATAGGTTGGAATCTTTTTTGAATACTTCCCCACAACACAATGATATCACCTCAGCTCACAGGCAGGCAGAGGTACCAGTCAAGGACGAACGCTTACCTAAATTTTCACCTCTTCTTTCACTTCCATTGGTGGCTAATATTCCTAAGCCGAGAGGGACGTGGTATGTTTCTGTTTCCTTAGATGACTTTCTGTGATGTGATACGTCTGAGAGGAAAGTGACGGACATGCCCCAACTGTGAAGTAGAAGCAGTGTAATAATTGGTGAACTTTTGTCCCAGACTGTACTGCTGGAGGAGGGGAAGTATGGGGTATGCGTGAGGGGAGTTCCAGACACACCATCATCTATTTCAGTGTGTCTGACTTGTATTTTTTTTTTTTCCTTTCACTTTTCTCGTAACTCTCCTATGGCTGACCTTTTGTTCCATCGTCTGTGCCTTGTATCTATCCTACTCTTTTCTTTACTTCCGTTTGCATATGACTTGACACCATACCAGTATCTTCTGTGTCACTGTCTGTGCCTCCTGATTTCCCTGTGACTTCACCCCTTAATACCTGTCACTATTTCATCCTTTTGGTATGGCGACGTCCGTTTTCCCAGGTTTTTCCGATTTTATGCAGTTAGAGAATACGCCCTGTTCTTTCCGACAAGGAAGATATGTTTTCACCCCTGTTTGTTTGTTAGCGTGTTTCTGTTAGCAGGATTACGCAACAAGTAAAGAGAGATTTGGACCAAGTTTGGAGGGCAGATAGCCCACGTCCCAAGGAAGAATCGATTAACTTTTGGGACCGATCCGAATCGTATTACAGATTTTGGATCCGGAAAACACCTTTTGCGAAACTCTAATCACTGATGAGGAAACCTAACCCATTATGAAGGGTAGTTTGGAAATTACGTTGCCCTTGCCTGAGTGATGCATCCCACTGAGTGCCCCTGTAGTTAGTGAGGATATTAGCCTCTCCAGTCTGAAAAGTTTCTCCTCAGCTGAGCTTGACTTGTCTGAAGGTAGCAGAGGTAAGCTATATAAAGACGTCATCGTGCTGACAGGATTAAATTCGCTCTCCTTGTCGCAGAACATGAGGGTAGTGGGGTGAGGGGGGTGGGGAGGAAGGTGGCCTGAGGGGGGGGGGAGGCGATGTTGAACTGGAGGAAAACAGGGTAGAAGAGACACAGGGAGAGTGTGAGTGGTGTGGGGGTAGGGGAGGTGGACAGACGATTAAGGAAAATGCAAGAAAATAAAGTAAGGGGGTGAACAAAGGCAGGAAAAACAGCAGGAGGGAAGACTCAGAAAAGCAGAGAGTGAAAGATGGGATGGTGGTTTGGGGAGGGGGGGAGTCAGGAGAGGTGTAAGGAAAAAATAAGGAAAGAGATTAAAGGGTGAGGAGGGACAGGGAGGATAGGCATAAGGGCTGGGAGAGGCAGTGAGAGATGAGAGAAGATGGACACGAGGGTAAGGAAAACATAGAGAAACGGGAGTAAGGGGGAGAATGGGTAGAGAAATCTCAGGAATATGTGAGACGTAGAGAAGCTGGGAATGAAAGGTGAATACTCGTCGAGGTGAATACAAGGGTAAAGAAGGCGTAAGGCAACAGGGAGTAAGGAGAACAGGTGCAGGGGAGTCGTAAGAACTGGGGAGACACGGTTATGAGTGACACTAGAACGCGGTGTGTGTTGGGGGAGGGGGGGTATGGAGGCAGGAGTAGGAGAACAAGTGGAGACAGAAGCAGGGAAAGAATGTGGAGGTGCTGAGGCAGGGGCAGGAGGAGAAATACGGAAGTGAAGGAAGCAGGGAATGGATGTGTGAACAGAAAGATAGACTGTAGGAGGGACATAAGAAAACAAGGAGTGTGTAGTGAGCTAGAGAGATGGTTGAGGCAGGGTAAGCGGAACACAGAGCAGGGAAGGAGGGGAGATGTTGATCAGGGTAAGGAGACAGAAGGAGACAGGGACATAGGGAGGGAATGTAGCTGCAGGGGTAGAAGGGACGTAAGATGAAAGATGGTGAAGGGCAGTGTTCAGTCTGGAGTACAGAGTGAGTGGTAAGGGGGTTGTGAAGGCAGGGGTGAAGAGTGAGTGGTAAGGGGGTTGTGAAGGCAGGGGTGAAGAGTGAGTGGTGAGGGGGTTGTGAAGGCAGGGATGGAGAGTGAGTGGTGAGAGGGTTGTGAAGGCAGGGGTGGAGAGGGTTGTGAAGGCAGGGATGGAGAGTGAGTGATGAAAGGGTTGTGAAGGCAGGTAGCCTATGGAGAGTTAGTGGTGAGAGGGTTGTGAAGGCAGGGGTGATAAGCGACAATAGAGGGGGTTGTGAAGGCAGGGTGGAGAGTGAGTGGTGAGGGGGTTGTGAAGGCAGGGTGGAGAGTGAGTGGTGAGAGGGTTGTGATGGCAGGGGTGGAGAGTGTCTGGTGAGGAAGGGACAGTTGATGCAGGGGTGGAAGGGAGGTACACAGGTCAAGTCGCTTCACTGCTGCTGTTATTCTGACAAACAGCCCCAGGTGGAGCTGCCGGCACTCCTTTGTCCCCACTCCACTTCACTCCGCTCCTACCACCGTCTTTGTTCACCCACGCTGTTTATATCTTCACTGCCATCTTGCGGTCCTCCTGGTGTACTCTCTTGTTGTCATTACTTATTTTGCGGACATAGAAAATAGTATAGAAAGACATGAATAGTTAGAATGTACATTTAGAAACATTTTACGATAATTTGACATTCCTTTGCTGTGTAGTATATATATATTACTATTCATTCAACTTGCCAAAAATATTAACTATCTCAGCCAAGTCTGGGTATGCTTTCTATGGGGGAAGATTCATATTGTTTAGTTAGACGAATGCCATAATATTAACATTAAAAAGAGGTAATTTCTCTACAGTCTGATAAGGCAGAAAAGTGTGTTTGGTTAACGTCCGTGTCTCAGAGCGGCGGCGAAATAACCTCCTGTCTGAGGCAGAAAGAGCACTGCACTTGTCACCAAAATATATTGTGCTGTGTTGCGCGTCAGTCCTTATGAAAACAAAGCGACTACGTCTTGAGTCGTCCCCATGTCAGCGTGTGTCGCCCCTGCCTCTCTCTCTCTCTCTCTCTCTCTCTCTCTCTCTCTCTCTCTCTCTCTCTCTCACACACACACACACACACACACACACACACACACAGAGGCGGGAGTGCAGGACAAAGCGAATCCTCTCGCTCCACCACACATCTTAGGGCGGGGAAGCACCAAGTCTGAATGCAGCTGGCTTTTACTTAACCCCGTCTCCCCGAGGACGTCAGTTTTACATATTTTTTCTACTTTATTTTTGCCGTCTTCAGACCACTAAAATTATCAGCTTAGAATAAGATTTTTTTAGGAGCTGGTTAAAGCCTCCACCACAGAGGGTTCTCCTTGACTCAGTAGCTAAAATATAAAAAACAAAAATATGTCACCGGAGAGAAAGGGTTTATACTTGTCCTTGTATATTTTTTTGATCTACAAACTAATCACCTTTATGTCCTTACACATACAATCATTACAATGATCTTAAAAACTCATTCAAACCGACATTGATATCCGGGGGAAATGAACTGCCGCAGTCATCCCGTCCCCTTTGTTTGAAACGTGTTTAAAGTCACCCTCAAACATTACCTGATCGGCTTTTATTATTTCATCTTCAAACAGTCACGCTTATAAAACATGCCTTCACATAGTTCCAGGTCATCAAACTCATCACATTTGCTTGAATCCAACATCGATATCTGGGGGAAATGAACTGCCATTTGCGCACCCACCCCTTTGAATCACGGGCGTCGAAGAGGAAGCGGAAAAAAAAAAATCAGAAAGCAAAAAATCACAGAGGTCTGGGAGAGGTTCAGCGAACCGTTAATGTATTTTGTGCATTTTTCCCATCTCCCTCCTTTGTGCGTAAGGCAACAAAGGCTGGAGGTAAAAATAATGCTTAACAGTTTACACCAAATCAAATCCTGACGCCGAAGCCTCCAACCACGGCACTCCCATCGATTTCCTATACCGATATTACTTTACCGTCAGAACTTACGACGCAAAGGAAATATCAAGGGTTTGCTGGGAATATTTTTCGAGTGGCTGTGTAACTGTAAAGTCATTTCAACTCTTTTTGCACGATTATTAGTTTTTTTTTCTAACCTCAGATGATATTATTCAGGTAAGGAGAAACTTTTGGAAATGTATGGGTTAGTTTAGCCTTCATTAACCCGTCCACGAAGAGAGGTCACACTCTAGGCAGAACAAAATCATCTGTTAATAACAGAAATAACACAAAGACGTCACCGTACTGAAGAGGCTAAGAGTACAAGTATATCCTACTTTGCCGTATTCCGCTTGTCTGTCCCAGGCACCTCTTCCTGAGCGATTTATTATACTTATTATGCCTTAGTATTTTCCTGTTATCTACATGCTTTAGCAGAGGCATAGTTTGGGTAAATATCGTACAACAGAAACACACCATACGCAGAAATAAACTGGTTAGGGAGGGGGTACTACGGAGCCGCTTACGTACTGTGTTTTCTTAATACTGTATATCTTTGTGTTACTGTATCATCGACATGCATTAATATCTCAGATGAAATTATTAAAGTACCACTTGCAGAAGCATACTAGAAGGGGCAGACCTACCTTCCATATTATTTGTATTTTGTGTAATTGTTTCTTTTTTAACACTGACATATACTGCTCGAGCATCATAGACGATAATATACTTATCATCATTACAGTACTGTATATGCACAAAAAAAAAAAAAAAAAAAAAAAGCTGGGAAGGAGGAGTTGCTGGGGAGTTTTTTCTGTTACAGTATATGTTAATTGTAATCTCTAAAATGTTATTCGTATCTCATTAGCATCGTCATAATTCACATAAATATAAGAAAGGAGAATATTAACGAACCGAAAACAGAAATTAACTGTTAAGGAAGAGCTTCCAATTAGTACCTGGATATGGCACCTTAATATTCTGGTCTGTCTGTCAGTGTGAAAAATATCGAAGTCAAAATAAACGTAACATCTGAGAGAATACTATAATGTAATATATGGAGAAATCAAAGTGAGGTGCTAATTAATTCTCACATATGTACACAACGTTCATATTCTCGTTTATTCTGTTTATGCCCAGTGCGTCGGTGTCAGAAGGCTGCAAATAAGATCATAAGAGAATACTAAAGTGTAACACGCAGAATAAACTGGCAAGTAGGAGGGGCCAGGGAGGATCCAATTTATTTTTATTACCGGCATGTTCTTTTGTGTTATGTGTATTTTGCCGGATGTTATTTGTATCATTTTAACATCGACGTTAAATATCACTGGCGAGAATACCGGTGTGCATAAGTCAGCTCTACTCCTTTTGTCTTAACCTGGTCCAATTTTTCGTCTCCGTCCCATTGCAGCTTATTTCATGTATAGCTCACTGGCAGAATAAGACAACACTGAGGCTGTACGTCCTTTCCTTAGCGCTTCTTCGTGACTAGCACCCATATTCTAGTGTTAATCTATTGTTACATCATATTCTAGTGTTAATCTATTGTTACATCTCAACATATAAGGTGAGAAGATGGCAATTTTAGGCCAAGTTAGAGTGAAAAGGGTATAGGAAGAAAGATCTGGCTGCAGGGAGCCTCCTAGGACCACTACGACACGGTGACTATAAACTGAGGGTGGTTGTGTTTTTTTCTGTGACCTTGGCTGGGTTGTGGGTGACCTGACATGAGTGTGGGTGATAACAACGCCAGGCCGGGTCAATACCAGTCACGGCCGTACTGGGTGAAGCGGCCACTGACTGGGAGGGACCGACTGTGAGACGTGCGATGAGGAATGGGGCTAAGATAAGTGCAGTGACTGTGAGGGAGTGACTGGATGAATGACAGAGAAATAGACAGACAGATACATACATACATACATACATAGTGAGAGAGAGAGAGAGAGAGAGAGAGAGAGAGAGAGAGAGAGAGAGAGAGAGAGAGAGAGAGAGTTGATTTTAAAAGACCGAAAGGAAGTAAGTGAATGTAAAACAAAGCACACGTAAATGCTTGGTTCGTCTGCAGAGTCAGTGTGGTCTTAGAAAGCTTTGATGAGGCTGTGAGGGACCTGGCTGAGTTTACGACCCACTCAGCTGGGCTGTAACCTTAAACAGAAGGCACTTGCAGCGTTCACATCTCGTACTGGTACTGTAGTCTTCACTTTCCAAAGTCCGTAATTTTTCATGCTGTTATTTTCATCGTTTAACTCTCCATAGCTCAGGTTTGCCACCGTAGGATTCTGTGGAGGTGTTTAGCAGACCGCCTTTCACCCACAGATTCATATCTAAGGGATGGTTGGGGCATATTGTTCAAATAGTGATACTCAGGGGCGGGCGAGGCTGGTCACCCTCGTCTTAAACCCTGGGACTGAGCATAGCCGCACCCGACCCCATACTCTACTGATGGGTCAAAAAAGGACTGGATGATAGGTAGATAATCTTCTTTAGCTTTATTTTTTTAGACTTACTGGACTGGGTAGTCTCCATTGACCTTGTCGGTTTTCGTTGACACTTTCCATGATTTCCGTGAATCTGCCAACTGATGAACTACAAAACGTACGAGAGATCGTCGGTGTAACTTACGAAAAGGAATGAGACTAGGGGAGATTATACTGTTATTTTTATTTGTAAGAACAGTATGTTACAGAATCGCATACATGCTCGTATGATTACTGGTATACCAAGAAGCAATAACAAGACATTTGTTATTGCACAATTACTATACTTTTATTTTAATACAGCTAAGAAACACTCCCTTCATCTTGCCAGCCAGCGTCGACTCCACGGCCCGTCTTTCCCTTCTGACAACACCCCCCTCCAAATTAGTAACATCAAGAGCACCAGCTGCTGCCCACTGCTGGAACACGTCCGCCGCTCTCAAGTCCGCCATTTTGTTGTTGTGGTCCACGGTAACAGTCGACGATGGTACGATAGTGATGGCAGATCCGCGGTAGGCGTCTTTTTTTTTTTTTTTTTTTTTTTTTCCAGGATCCGATATCAGTGAAAGATGTTCGTGTGAATATTTATATTGTGTTTTGAAACCTTTACAAAAACTTCATTCACGATACGAAAAACAGGGAGAAATTGCAACGGTCTGTTAGCTAATCATACAGTGTACTCCTTAGTGCGTATCACTGACACTTGGACTTAGCTTTAACTTGACCAAAAATTACCATCTCTCCATCTTGATCATTGGTCTGTAGCAAGATGTTAACATTAAAATAAAATGCTAGTCACGAGGAGGCTCTGTGGGAAGGATGAGGAGTCGTAGTATTGTCTTATTCTGCCACTGAGGAAGGTGAAATAAGTTGTAAAAGAAGAAATATCTCCGCTAAGTTAAAGGTCGTATTCTAAGCGGCTTTGGAGATTTTGTAACATTTTTTCCCTGGCGATTTATTTATTTATTACACGGTAGTATTAT
Source organism: Coenobita brevimanus (assembly GCF_032717465.1). Taxonomy (NCBI): domain Eukaryota; kingdom Metazoa; phylum Arthropoda; class Malacostraca; order Decapoda; family Coenobitidae; genus Coenobita; species Coenobita brevimanus. The sequence goes on from NC_136976.1 coordinate 66,718,688, forward strand.
CTTTTATGTTGTTGATGAAGTATGTGTTGGTATTAAAACGATGTAAATAGCATGTAAGAGAATGTTAAGGTGAAATACGCTAAATAAGTCGCTAAGGGGGAGGTGCTATGAATCCTCTATGTCACCTAAAATGCAGACCTAATATATGATGCTAGTCACGAAGAAGTCCTACTGAAAAGATGTACAGTTCCACAGTATTGTTTTATTCTGGCACTGAGCAACTGGGAAAACTGGAAAACTGCGAAAATCTCCACCAAGTAAAGTCAGAGGAGCCGCAGTACTGGTGAGGAGGTGTGAGAGGGTAGGCAATAAGAGGGAGTGTGAGACGCCATGGTGCTGGGATGAGCTGGGGAGTTAATAAAGAGGCGGCGAGGGAGGCTTAACTCCACCAGCCGACCCGGGCACACCTGACACACCGCTTATTGAACCACACACACATACACACACACACACACACACACACACAGGCTATGGAAGTGGTAGCACTGTGAAGAAAAGAGAGACGATGTGGAAGCAGGTGACCGGAGAACATTAAGGCAGCCAAGTGGAGGTCAATTCAGAATACATGACTGAGAAGCATTTAGCAACAGACGACTTGAGTACATTTCATAGCAAAACACTGGAGAATGATAGCAGACAACTTGAGGGCACTTGAGAACATACGAATGGAGAGTACTTAACAACACAGAGCCTTTGTACATTTGACAACACAAGTGGTGAGCATTTAAAGCAGCTAACTGGAAGACATTTGACAGCAGGCGACTGTAGAAGATATGAAAACATTAACTCCTTCACTGTGATGACGTCTTTTTGTTATATTTTTGTTATCTGCAAACGATGACAGTCCTCTTAGGAGACTTTCTCGAAACTGAGGAGTTAGACAAGAACAGACACACACACACAGGGTTTGAAAGTAAACACATACAGAGGATACAGAAGCAGACACATGTGAAGGGTATATATAATCAGATACATATAGAGAAGTATGAAGCAGATACAAATATTGAGAGTATGGAAACAGATATTTCCAAATATAGAGGGTATGGAAGCAGACATATACAGTATAGCAGGTATGGAAGCAGGTACATGTAGATGGTATGGAAGCAAACATTTGGAAAGCAGAGGTAAATATCGGCATGTCGAGAGAGGGAAATGAGGTAATGGAGATAGGGAAAGAAAGGATGATGGAATGGAAGGGGGGTGGGGGCTGCCGTAATTCTGAGAAAGACGGGGGATGCGGTAATGGAGAGAGAGAGGAGAGAGATTTGGAGGAGTACTGTCTTTATCCACCCCAGCAAAGAAGTGGACCCTCAATCGTAATAAATGTCCCAGCTCTGGTCCATGTCCTTCCTGCCTGGCCCGTGTCCGTTATTCCCGTTTCTGTCCGTTGTTTGTGCATCTCCGTTATTGCTGTCACCCTTACTGTTACCACCGTTAATTCTGGCAGCATCGTTACCATTTAGTGCCGGATTTTTTCTTTTATCACCGCGTCTGTATGTTGTCGCCGTCTTTCCGTTATAACCGTTACTGTCCGTTATGTCGGTTATCGCCTGTCGCCATGTTTGTCCGTTTTGAGCGTGTTTGTCCGTGTTCACTGTCCGTCTGGTTATACTGTTACTGTCCTTATAAGCGTGTTTGTCTCTTATAACCATGTGCATCCATTATCACCGTTACTGCCCTTTATCACCGTATTTCTCGAGTAACATCTTATTTGACGTTATCACCGAGTATGTCCGTTATCACCGTGTTTTGTCCGTTATCAACATTGCGGTCCGTGGCCACAGTGTTTTTCCATATCATCGTTATTGTCTCTTATCACAGCTACCGTCCGCTATCATGTGTGTGTGTGTGTGTGTGTGTGTGTGTGTGTGTGTGTGTGTGTGTGTGTGTGTGTGTGTGTGTGTGTGTGTGTGTGTGACCTACCCTTTCATGGCTCCGTGCCAAGCAAAGAGCAATCCTTGTTTCTCCCTTCCTTACTCCTCCCTTCCTCTCCTTCCTCCCTCTTTTTCCCCGTGACCCACTCCCCTTTTGTACCTCTCCTCCCCTTTTACTCCTCCCTCTTTTCCCTCCCGACTCCTTTCTCACTTATACCTTTCCTCCCTCCAAACCCTCGCATCGCCTTATACTTTGTACTCTCTTCCTTCCTGACCCCCTCTTCCCTTATACCTTTTCTCCCCCAAACACTCTCCTCCCCTTATACCTCTCCCTCTCTTCCCTCCTGGCTCCCTACTCCCTTTCTCCCCTCCCTCTCTCCCTCCTGAACTCATCCTCTTTCGTCCTTCCTTTCCTGATCTTCTCCTCTTCCATCCCGTCCCTCCTCTTTTCTCTCCCTTATCTTTTTCTCCTTTTCCCTCATTGGTTATTTCTGTATTTTCTCTTTCTCTTCCCTCCTTCCCTCCCTCCTGTTACCTCCTCTCTCCTTGCCTTTCCGTCTTTGTCCATTCCCTTCGTATTCCCTCTCTTCTCCATCATGTTTTCTTCTTCTCTTCCTTCCCTTCTCCCTAGTATTCTTCGTCCTCTCTCTCTTCTTCCTCTCTCTCTTCCTTTCTCCTCTCTGTATTTTCTCTCCCTCTCCCTCAGTCCAATAGGAAGAGGCGGAAGTGTTGGTGAGCAGGTAGTTAGGTATGGAAGTAGGTAGATGAGGAGGGAGGGAAGTAGGTAGGTAGGGAGACAGGCAGGCAGATACGTAAGCAGAGGGGATAAAGCAGTGTGGGTAAGTAGACAGGTAGAATGGAAGTAGATGGGAAGGAGGGAGGGGAGGGGAACAGAGGCGTAGGTAGGTAAGCATGGAGGGAGGGAGGGAGGGAAAAAGAGGCGTAGATAATTGGTAGTTAGGGAAGGGGGGGGTTGGCGTAGGTGGGTAGGTAGGTAGAGAGGGGGGGAGGGAAACAAGCAGCAGTAGAGGCGTAGGCAGGAAGAGAGGGAGGGAAGTAGAATCTCAGGCAGAAAGGTAGGTGAGAGAAAGAAAAGGAGGGAAGTAGAGATGTAGAAAGGTAGGAAGGGAAGGAAGGAGAAGGAAAAAGAGGAAGGAGATTAAAGGAGAAGCTTGGGTAATAAAGAAGGTGGAGAGGTGGAAAGGTAGGTATGGTGGAAGGTCGAGGCGTAAGCAGTTAGGTAGAGAAAGGGGTGGAGAGGAGAGTAGTAGAGAGAGAGAGAGAGAGAGGCGTCGGTAGTGAGGGAAGGAGTGGCGTAGATAGACTTGGAGGGAGAGAGGCAGGGAGGGAGTGGAAGGAGAGTAGTTGTAGGGAGGAGAGCAGTAGTGATGGGAAGTAGAAGCGTAAGTAGGCAAGGAAGCAGGGAAGTTGAGGCGTGATATGGTAGGTAGGCACGGAGGAAGGGAGGTAGGTAGATAGGTAGAGAGGAGGGAGGGACATAGTGGCGTAGGTAGGCAGGGAGGGAGGGAAGTAGTGGCGTAGGTAGGCAGGGAGGGAGGGAAGTAGTGGCGTAGGTAGGCAGGGAGGGAGGGAAGTAGTACGTAGGTAGGCAGGGAGGGAACGGAAGGAAGGAGTGGTAGGCAGGGAGGGTGCGAAAGTTGTCATGGTAACGAGATCCCAACACGCTCTCTCTCTCTCTCTCTCTCTCTCTCTATCTATCTATCTATCTATCTATCTCTCTCTCTCTCTCTCTCTCTCTCTCATATTTCATTTTTTCTTTTTATTCTTTACCCTTTTTAGTCTGGTTAACCCCAAAAAAATTATCTGCACGCAACCGTATTCAACCTCAGTCCATAAATTCATCCCTTACCCCTGTCCCTCCACCTCCGGCGTACCTCCTCCTCCTCCTCCTCCTCCTCCTCCTCCTCCTCTGCTCCACATCCACTTATCCATCTGACTGTTATCCTTACTATTCCATATGGTTAACCCCTCTGATGTCTTTTCCACTTCCTTTTTTGCTTGAGTTTTGTTTAATATTGCTTTTGTATGCTGGTGTCCTCGCTCCTGCCGCAACCAAACACCTCACAACCCAGGTAAAGTAAACATCAAACCGAAAGTATACGCAAATCTAAATGACTTCTGAAAATACGCAGCTGCTATTGACACTTTAGCGTAAGAGCTGGTTAGGATCTTTGGCGAATACAGTACCTTAGAGCCAGGACTGCGGGACATGAATGGTGAGGGAATGAGTGTGGTTCATTTAATCGAGCGGACTTGGGTTAGTTCTCATTCTCTCAAGCTTTTCCATGCTCTATGAACCCTACCTCACCCCACTCTCAGTTGGCAGAAGAGGTATGGATGATGATGATGATGGTTTTACCCTTAAAGTAATGTCAAGTCTCCCTGTGACAGCAAAATGAGCTCGTGTTAACGGTAATAAACTGGTCGAGATTATTCACGTTGTAAAGGCTTGAAGAGCAACCAAGAGTTATATCTGTGCTGAAGTAAGTAGTGTTGAGTAAGAGCCGAGGCGAGTTGAAGGTGAGAGGGCAAGAGAGGTTTGACAGCGTGCGTTGTAACCCTCCCTGGACATGACACTGTATTGAGAGCGTCTGTTTTCGAGGTGGGAAATCAGCGTCGAATACAGAGTACCTTCAGTGTGATCTCCTTCAGGTTTGGTCAGTGTTTTTAAGGTTCATACAGGTTATTAATCCCTTTACTACGAAAGGTCACCCTTAAATTTGGTTTAAAAAAAAAAAAAATCGTCATACGGTTGCATGAATAACTTGACAGAGGACACTTTTGATGGTCGCACCAACCCCAACTGTATCCACCACTCCAGCACATCCCCTGAAGTGTATTTTTTGGACACATCCTTCAGAAACACCCAGACACCACAAATGCAGGCTACACACACGTTCGTAAAACTATATTTTTGCAACTTGCCAGATTACATCCTCCAGAAAGGTGCGGTGACGTAATGGGTGACACAGTTAGGGGCACATCCTGGACAACAGTCAGAACATGTCATCGTAATGGAAGGGGTCAACACCTTTACCTTGAAAGTTCTCTCCTAAGCTGAAGAGAATCATTTGACGGTAACAAGATTATAGTACAAAAGGTGCCATGGTAGTGAATGGAGATTATGTCTGATCCCTGCACTATGAATTTAAAAGTTGAAAAATAAAATCATCTGACGGAAGCAGAGATAAAACAAATAAGAGGTCATGTCACTGAAGGGCTTGAAGGAGATTGTCTATAATCTCTTCATCATGAGGGCCTCCTTCATGTGAATAAGATCGTCTGACGTTAGATGACAAAACAAAAATGGCAGGGTCGAGCTAGAGGGGTTGCTGGACATTATATTCAACCTGTTCTCAACGAGTGGGGTTACCTTGACTGAAAAGAAAAAAAAAAAAGATATCTGACAAGGAAGAGTTACATTTTAAAGCATCATCTTTCTGAAGGGTTGAGGGGCATATTTTAACTCATGGTCGCGTCATCTCTTGCTGTTTATTCCAGCCGACGCCAGACAGTTTTATTCGGCTTAGAAAGAGTATAGGAACCTGGGAGTGTTAATTCTGTCATCATTTGCTCTCATGGTCGCGTCTTTCAGTTTATTCCAGCTGACGGCAGACGATTTATTCTGCCAAGAGATCGTTGTAGCAGCGTAAATGTTAAAATAGTTGCAGGCTGATAGTGTATTGTTTTTGTTCGGTACTTGTTTTGAGAGAGAGAGAGAGAGAGAGAGAGAGAGAGAGAGGGGGGAGGGGGAATGTGGTACGAGTCAGTGTGGTGGTTGTGAGTGGTGGAGAGAGAGAGAGAGAGAGAGAGAGAGAGAGAGCGTTAGCGTTATAACCTGCAGGTGTTGCACTGTGCACGGGGAACTGATGTGTGCGTGCTGGGGGGGAAAGGGGAAGGGAGGAGGGGGAGGGTGTGAGTAACTTCCCCCTCCTATGTTAGGTTGGGATGTGCTGTTTCTCACCCCTCCTTGTCCCCCTCCGCTCTCCTCTCCTCTCTCCATTCCTCTTCCCTTCCCCTTCCTCCTCTTTGTTCCCTCTTCCTCCCTTCACTCTTCTCTTCTCCAGTCCCACTCCCTCCCTACACTCCTTCCCCCTCCCCTCCGTCTTCCTTCACTCCTTCTTCCCCTCCCCTCATTCTTTCCTCACTTCCCTTCATTCATTCCCCCTTCATTCCATCTCTCCCCTCCCTTCCCTCCTCCTCCCTCCACTTTCTCCCCATCTCCCTGCCGCTAACCACCTTCTTCTCCCTCCCCTCCCTCTCATCCCTCCATTTCCTGTCTCCTCTCCCCTCATTCTCCCCCCCCCTCCCTCGTCAGCCTCCTCACACACACACACACACACACACACACACACACACACACACACACACACACACACACACACACACACACACACACGAGTGAGGTGGGGTGACGTGATGTATGTACACAGTTGTGGAAAGAGGCGAGAAAATGTATGGATGACTGAATAAAAGTGTGAAAAGGTATGAATGAATGTAGGAAGAAGTGTAAAGATGTATGAATGAATGTGGGGAGAAGTGTGAAAATGTATGAATGAATGTGGGGAGAAGTGTGATAATGTATGAATGAATGTGGGGAGAAGTGTGATAATGTATGAATGAATGTGGGGAGAAGTGTGATAATGTATGAATGAATGTGGGGAGACGTGTATAAATAAATGTGGTTAAAAGCGTAAAAATGTACAGATATACGTGGTGATTGTGCTGCCTGCTGCTACCGAGTGGGATCTTTGTGAACTGATTCGGAGTTTTGCGTAGGACGGTGAGCAACAACGAGGTCTGAAAGTAAATGTAGGTAAGACTATAGTGATGGTTAGAGAGAGAGAGAGAGAGAGAGAGAGAGAGAGAACTGGAACCTCTATAGCGTAGGTAAGAGTAAAGTGAAAAGGTGACGCACGGTAATCTGTCCTGGCGCATGGAGACGGGCTTGGGCTGGCGGAGTCTGAGTACCTCGGTTCAGTAATAAAAATGGGAGGTGCAAAAGAGGTGCAAATTTAGGTGTAAAAGAGGTGTAAATTTTAGGTGTAAAAGAGGTGCAATTTAGGTGTAAAAGAGGTGCAAATTTTGGTGTAAAAGAGGTGCAATTTAGGTCTAAAAGAGGTGCAAATTTAGGTGTAAAAGAGTTGTAAATTTAGGTGTAAAAGAGGTGCAAATTTAGGTGTAAAAGAGGTGCAAATTTAGGAGGTGTAAAAGAGGTGCAAATTTAGGTGTAAAAGAGGTGCAAATTCAGGAGGTGTAAAAGAGGTGCAAATTTAGAAGGTGTAAAAGAGGTGCAAATACGTGTATATAAAACTAGAATCTTAGAATGGAAAGTAGAACACCAATTTTAGACATAATTATGGAACTCGAAGGTTACTGGACTGGATCAGCCTGCATCCCACGTTTCAGAATACAGTCAGCAGCAGTATAGAAAAGTCAGACCTGTTCTGTCTACGTCACATGCTTCAGAAACTGTTGTAAAAAATCTGTTGGCTTGTCTTCACGAATTAATGTTTTAGCTTACGGCCTTTAGAGTGACTCAGGGAAGAAAAGTGGTCAGTGCTATGAAGGCCTTGGCATAAAACAGGTGACCAAATACAGGGGCTAGAAGAGAACTGCATGAAGGTGTTGTAGTGCTCATATTGACGGACGCAGGAGGAAGGAGGAGGGGAGAGAGAGAGGGAGAAGCAGGGAAGTGGCAGAAGAGAGATGCAAGAGTGAGAAAAGAGAGGAGAAAGAGGGCTGTTGAAAGGTACGGAAAGGAGGTAGGGTGGGAAATGAAGGGAGAAGGAAGAGTGAGGATAGATGATAAGGAGGCAGGGAGGAGAGACAGTGATACAGAGAGAGAGAGAGAGAGAGAGAGAGAGAGAGAGAGAGAGAGAGAGAGAGGTGGGGGACAAGCTTTTTGATCTAAGGTTAGAAGAAAGTGTTTAGATAATGTAACTATATAAAATGAGTATGAAGAGGGTGGTGAAAAGTTCTGAATTTTTAAAAGTGAATTTGAGAGAGGAAGGAAACGTGGAAAGACGAAAAAAAGATGGCTGAATCAGGCACCTGAATGTGTGAGAAAGCAAGGTGTGGAGCTGAAGAAACAAAGGAATTTACAAAGGATAAAAATGGATGGATGAAGTATTCGTCGAGATGAACGTTACAGTGGTTTCACTTCCTATTTTTTAAAACATGGTAGTTGACGAAAAGGCTCTATTCCACAGGCGTTTGTGAAGGACGTCTAAGAAATAATATCTTCTGTGTGTGGTTTTGCGAGGTAGAGCCAAAAGTTTCAGAGGTTTGAGGAATGAATGGATGTGTGGCTGATTTCACTGGCTGTTGTGTTTATTCCTCTACTTTTATGCTTTTATTTTACTACTCGCTTAAAGGCCGCCTTCGGCGGCCTCCGGTCGATGTCAAAAGGCTAGAAATAAGCCATAATTCGGGAACTGGTGGCCCGATTGGACGGGAAAGTGTTTTATTCTTCAAGTTAGAGCATTTTAACAGTACTTTGCTGTAACAAAAATTGTGTTACGTTGCGCCATTTTGCTGCGCTACGGTAACAAGCAAACCAACAAACATACAGAAATGGGATCATTATAATACAGATTTTTCAATCATCCTACCCTATTTTTTACATGGAAGAAGGATGATAATAATGACGATGATGATCATAGCCGCACTTCTTTCATCACCATCATCACATTATTGTTTCATATCGTCTCATGGGGTATGAAGAACCCAAAAGCCAAATGACGGACAAGTGTATGACTTTTATAAACCCCCCCGGACGTCTCCCTTTTATCAGATTGGCGCCAAACCTGGGATCTGGGGTACGAGCACTTACGAAGAGGATATAATTCATTCTCCCACCATTGGAGCCTTTGAAATTCCCTACATAACCCCCATATGCTGCTTATATAACAGCCACAACAAAAACCTTTCATCGGCACCTGTGGGACGGAGCCAAATCCCTCCATCAGGCTCAGTGGATGTATTGCCTTATTCAGCGTCTTTGTCACAGCCAGGCTTTTCCTATGGCCACACCACCAAAGGCCACACTACTCTACTCTTTTCTCCTCATCTTCTACGATATATCAGTATTCTCAGTCCCTTCTGGTCTGGTCAGCCAACTTATACGCTTTATTTAGTCCACATATTTGAAGTCATAGCATTATTTAACTAGTCCATATATCTTAGTCTCTAGAAATTTAAACTGTTGCTGACTGCTCTCACTTTTGACTTTTCTTACTTGAATTATATCGAAACTGATATAATGCGGTATCCCTAACTGCCCTATCATATTCATCATCATCATCATCATCATCGTCGTCATCGTCATCAGAAATGGGGTTTGTAATTACGACTAAAGATAAAGTTGGTGTACAGTAGATGTAATCATATAACATTAGCATGTATCATAGAGTGTTATTTCAACCTGCATTTGCCAGTTTATATTTATTTGCCATTGTCTGCTCATTCCTGCGCGGCCTTCATCGTCATCTTTCCCCAGAGTGTTTGGGACTTGTACTGAATGGTAAATAAAATAAAACCATTCACACTAAGACCTAAAAATGGTCCTGGTGAGTGGGTAGTGTGTTGCTGGAGCGTGGGTGTGCGGGGTGAGGCACAAAGGCGACGCGTGGCCAGGTGAGACGCACACGGCACAGGTGAGAGGAACATTTACACAAGAGATAAAACACCGCTAGCCAGGTATTTACAAAGGATATAGCAAAGTCGTGCGGTAAATAAATCTATATAGCAATGAAATATACTGAGAAATAATGTTTTTTATTATTATTATTATTATTATTATTATTATTATTTAGCCTAGTTTTTGGTTTCGAAGTGTTTGCCAGGTGTATGAGTAAAGATAAAAAGATAAACAAATGTAACTTACGCTCAAGAAAGTTTATGTATACAGGGCCCTTGGTATAGCTGTATACTACCTTAGTCCACCGTGTCTTAAAACATCTCCCTGAAGGCCCTATCACACGGTACCTCGTACCAGGAACGGCCGAGGAAGATTTAAGTGGAACAAAACTTGGACGCTATCACACATGTTCCTCGTATCCTCGGCAAAGGACATGCTTCTCACACTGTTGCCAGAGCCCCGTCTCGCGACTGTGGACAGTGATCGCTGTCGCTGACTCGGTAAAGAATAAGGAGAAGCAACTTTTGTTTACAAACTGGTACACACGCGGAACTGCCTCAATTTCTCTATAAGGGCGAATTCAGCTGCCCTTGTCCAGGAAATCGATGATAAAGCCATCAGTACGTTGTTGTTGTGGTGGTGTTTTCAGGTGGCGACTGGTTCGTCTACTCTACCTGCAGTGGAGTCCTCAGTTGTAAACACGTGATATTTTATCGACATCACAGTTTCCTCGGTGTAGGAAATATAAACTCTTTATAAGGCCTTCAAAACGATTGATATTTATTATAAAATATTAATAAGTATTCAGTGTTAGGCTAAATGTTTAATAATGTAGTATGATATATTCTCTGTCGAGTAGCCTGGGTTTTGGTCACACTGTTTTGCCGGTCGTATCGTCGGCAGGAATCCATACAGACGGGTTCCAAATGCCCGTGGTATCGTCGGCAATTTTACCACGTTACCGTTCCGATTTACCATCGTATCCTCGGCAAACCTCGTATGAGGTGCCGTGTGATAGCCCCTTTAGCGACTTATTCTGTATGTTGTCCCTCAGTGTTATCGTATGGTGCAAACAATGTAAGTAACCTACGAGAGAATATCGGGACGTAGTAGACAAAATAAATCGTTTAGAAAGAGGTGTTACGAAGCCTCCTGTGTCACTTAGAAAACTGCCTATCCCATCACCACCACAACCACACCTCTTTCCCCCCCATCCCTTACCCTCAGTCCCGCTCTCCCCTCCTCCCTCGGTCCTCTGTCTCCCCCCAGAAATTTCCCTTTCATCCTCGCAGTCACTCTGTCCTTTCCCCTTTTTCCTCATGCCTCCGTTTTCGTAATCTTTCCTCTCCCTTCCTCCTCATTCTACCCTCCCTCCCTCACATTCTCTCTTCTTCCTTTAACTCTCCTCCTTCTACTTTTCCTTCATCGCACCCCGCCCATTCAAACACCCACACTCTCTCGCATTACTTCACTCTCTCTTTCTCCCCTCTTTCCCCTCTCCTCCTGCACTCGTCCCTCTGTCCCTCACACTCCACCGTACCTCCCTCACTTCCATCTCCTCTCCTACCTCCCTCAGTAATCTACCCCCAACTTCCCTCACTCTCATCTCCCCCCCTACCTTGCTTGCTCCCATTTCCCCCATCCTGCCACTCTCCTCACTCCCCCCATCCGCTTTCCCTCCCTCCCTCCCTTTCTCACTTTCTCTCCCTCCATCACAGAGCCGGGTCACCTGAATCCCCAGACGCACTCCCCTCGCCCTCCCCTCGACCCCCCCCCTCATCCCTCACCCCCATCCCACTTTCTTATAAATCGCCTTATTCTTTCTCCAATTTTTTCCCCCCGGGCCGCCATCCATCTTAAGAGGTAGGACTAGATGGCCTGATAAATCTTGGAGCCTAAAGTCGCCCTGCCAGACACCACACCTACACCCCTACACTTACACCCCATCACCCCCTTATATCGCTCCCACTCCCACACTTATAACCCCCATCCCGCCCTTTATACCGCCCCATTCGCACACTTATAACTCCCATCCCACCCTTTGTACCGCCCCCACCCCCACCCTTACAGCCCTCATCACCCCTTATACCGCCCCCACCTTCACACTTATAACCCCCTTCTCCCCCTTATACCACCCCTGCCTCCACCCTTATAGCCCTGTCCCCTTTACACCGCCTCACCCGCATCACTACACCAGCCCTCACCCGTCCTATAACTTCCTCCTCCACTACACCTCCACTGTTCTTGCTTCCCACTGCACATCCCCCCACGACATCTCTCCCCCATTATACCACCCTTACACCACTACACCATCCTTCTACCCACTGCAAACCCACTACTTACCACCACTACAGTTCCCCACCCATAACTACCCCTACCACAACACAGTTCCCCTCTCAGTGCATCTGCCACACATCCCCATCCCGCTACAGCTCCCCCTCCCTCTCCTTTCCCTCATGTCAGTACCCTCTCTTCATACCTCTTCCACCACACTACCTCCATCACTACACCGTCCCCTCCCCGGCACACCTCCCACCACCACTTCCTAGCCTCCCCCTCACACCGTGACTCAGACTGGGAAACCCGGTGGCACGGCAAGGGGAAACACGAAGAGGGGAGGGGAGGGACGTGGTGAGGGGGGGGGGAGTGTGGAGGGTAGGAAACGAGGGAAGAGAGAGAGGGGAAGGGAGGTAGGAGAGAGGGATAAAGTGTGAGTGTGGAGGGTAGGAAATGAGGGGAGAGGAGGGGAAGGGAGGTAGTGAGAGGAGGGAAAGGAAAGAGGAGTGTGCAGGGAGAGAGGGGGAGGGAAGGTAATGAGGTAGCGGGGAGGAAGGGGTAGGGAAATGGATTTGGAAGATAGGAAGTGAGGGGAGAGAGGGGAAATGGAGGATGAAGAAGGAAGGGGAAAGCGTAGGGGAGGTTATGCGAGAGATAGAAAGAGAGAGAGAGAGAGAGAGGAAAGGAGGGGAATAAAGATAAAGAGGAGAGGATGGAGAGCAGGGAAACACAATAAGAATGTATAGGAGAGAGGAAGGAAAGGGGAAGTAAGGAGGACAGAGGAGGGGACCGAGATATAGGTGAGAGAAAAAGAAAGGAGAAAGAGGACTGTTGAAAGATATGGAGAGGAGGAAGGGAGGGGATGAAGTTAGAAGGAAGAGGGAAGAGAGGCGTAAAGGTGGGGAGCAGAGGTGGTGATACAGGTAGGAAGAGAGAGAGAGAGAGAGAGAGAGAGAGAGAGAGAGGTCTGTAGGACAGCGAAACGGAGAAAGATGGAAGAAAAATAAAAGAGAGGAAATAAAGAGGAACAATGGAAAGAAGAGGAGGGAAATAAGGTATGGATGAAAGGGGGAGAGATGGTAATAAGAGGAAGAGGAAATTAGGAAGAACAAGGGAAAGAATGAGAGAAAAGGATGAAAAAGAGACACAGATGAAAATAAAAGAGAATTAAAGAGAAGAGGGGGAGGGAAACAGGAAAAGTGGAGACATAGGGAAAGAGAAGAGAGCAAACTGGAAGAAACGAGGGAAAGAGGGAGATGAAAGCAAGATGAATGGATGTGCAGAAAGAAGAAGGAGAGAGAGAGAGAGAGAGAGAGAATATGAATGTAAATGGGAAAGGAGAAGGGACAGTCGTAGTAAACATGGAAGGATGAAATGGGGAGTAAGGGAGTGGCAGCAAAGAAGGGAGAAGTACTGAGGAGGGAAGGGGAGGGAGAGGGGAGAAAGGAGAGACTAAGGAATGTGGAGTAAAAGAAGAGGGTTGGCGAGATATAAGACAGACCGAAGGTAAGGTTTGAGGGGAGGAGAGGGGAGTGGAGGAAAGGAAAAGGGGAAGGGAGGTAAAGAGATGGGGAGAGACAGAAGGTAGGCCAAGAGAGAAGGAGGAGAGGGAAGTGGAGGAAAGGGGAGGTAGAGAAAGAGGGGGGGGCAGGAAGGGAGGGGACCAAATAGGTGTGGAATGAAGACCCTGAGATAATGTAAGTAATGGGAGAAGTTCTTATGGGGGAGGGAGGGAGGGAGGGGAAACAAGGGGGAGGGAGAGAGAGAGAGGAGTAACAATATGGATGTGGGAGGAGGGATGGGAAGTACAGAAGACAAGGAAGGAGGAGAATAACTATGAATGCGAAAGAAAACGGGGAAGGGAAATATAGAAGACAGGGCGACTGAAGAAGATTAAGTATATGAGAGAAGGATGGGAAACACAGAGGATAAGGAAGGAGGAGGAGAGTAACTATATGAATGAAGGAGGGCGAGAGGGGAAAACAGAGGGTAAGGAGAGGGAAGGATAATAACAGTGTGAATGAGGAAGGAGGTGAGGAGGCGGGGGAAGGGGGATGTGAATGAGTGGAGTGTACAGTATGATATTACAGTGAGACTCAACATTTTCAATCCAGTGACAGTGTAAGTTTGGTTTAGCAGCATACAAGAGAATACTAACGTGCCTTAGTAACAAATAAACTGGAAAGGAAGAGCTCTATAAACCCTCCTGAGTCCATGGCTTGAGGCACTACACGCACTTCAGCACCTCGTTCTCACCATTTTGTTTCTGCATACGGCACGTTAGTATCCCCTCAGGTAATGTCTATGTAAATTGTGCTGATGTTTTAAAACGACAGAAATGGCGGGAAAAAAATTATGTAGGTGCTAATGACGATTGATGCCTCCTGAACCCAAAAGAACACGGCCCAAGAATAAGGTGAGATTCTTAAATAGTTGTATCACACTAACCTGCCCAACCCTTTCCGACCCGACCTGACCCGACCCTACTCTACCCTACCCTGCCCTACCTTAACCTTGACCCTCACCCTCACTCAGATTGGCCAATTTGTCCTTCGTGAGTTGCTGGTTCTTTTAGTCACGCTTTTCCTTCCCGTTAATCCTTTAAGTACGATAATTATTTTTTTTTTCTTTTTTTTTTTTACCTGCGGCGTGAGAGACAAGGTATATGAGAGCCTAGTGTGCGTACATGTTGTTATTTTTGAAATTAATAATTGCCACGCTAATATATGATGGGGCTGTTTCGGTTAGGACTGGTGAAATGGCATGTGTGTGTGTGTGTGTGTGTGTGTGTGTGTGTGTGTGTGTGTGTGTGTGTGTGTGTGTGTGTGTGTGTTTGATATCTCGGTGAATCTCGTGAAAATCGATAAAGTCTGTTTTAAGGATTTCATACGATAAACCTGTTCCCTGCCCCTGCCCTAGTGGTTTATTTATTTCCAAACATCCAATCCCTGAGTTCATCCAGGGTGGCTGCGACATAACTCCACGTATTTTCTGGCCACTATTCCCTCTCACCACTCCAAGTCGCCCTCTCTCATAAACACCTTCACTTTATCCTTCCATTTCGTCCTTGGTCTCCTCCTGAAGGCCTCGTTTTTTATTTTTTTTTTCTCGTTCTCAGTCTTCCTCTCCCTCGTGAACGCTCCACCTCCTCCCCTTCCTCCGCCCTCCCTCACGTACAGTTGCGGTCAATAATCCTGTTACACGTCTGGGGTTCGGAACTAATGAAGCGAAATTGCAAACTCCCAGCTGGCTCAGACATTATTGGGTTGTTAAGCAAGGTATCATTAGGTTTCCGCGCAGTTTCGAAGCAGTGCACCTACGTTGTCACTTTGTCCTTCCACCTCGCGTCTCTTCATTTAGATAAACTGTTAGAGGTAATTTCAGAAAGAGTTAATTTCAGTCATGGTGTGGCAGATTCACAACTCCGAGACTGATGACACTAGGGGCTATATTATGGGTGGCGTAGGAAATTTTCTTCCGTGATTTATTCTGCCTTTGACAACTTTTTATCCTCCTGCACATTGAGTTGGGGGGAGGGCAGTCAAATGGTGGGTGACAGAGCAACTTGGAGGCGTTTTGTCTGTGGCCACCCTTTGCGGGAGTAGGGCTTCGGGCTCCAGATAGATAGATAGATAGACATTACTGAGGCAAACAGTGGCGGTATTAAGATATGTAAATAATAAAAGAATTATGAAAGGGTAATAGGCGAAATAAGTAGCTAAGAAAAATGTGTTACGAACCCTCCAGTGCCGCCTAGAATACGGCCCCAAGGCAGCAGAAAGAGAGGGAAGCAGATAGGCCTAAAGGGCAGAAGTACAGACAGGCAGACAGACTGAAAGACAGAGACATTTAGACAAGTAAGCAGACACAGACAGACAGACAAAAAGGCAGACAGGCCGAAAGATAGAGACATTTAAACAAGTCGACAGACAGACAAACAGACAGAGAAAACAGCACAGAGTTCATTGATTCTAACCTGTACGTGTTATTGAATGATGTCAGCAGAATCCGACCCTAATGCCTCCAGAATCACTTACGTCAGGTTGATAATTATTTAGAGAATGTTACTGCGATAAGTTGTTACCTTCAGCGCCTGAGGTGGATGGGAGGGCATTCACCTTTGTCTGTCTGCCTGTCTGTGTCTGTCTCTGTATGTATGTATGTGTGTACGCGTGTTTATATGTGTGTATGTATGCTTGCCTGTCTGTCTGCCTCTCCGTTCACTAGATACAGAAAAATTAATGGATGTTTGATAATTATGGAGGTATTCCTATTGACGCTAAAATAAAATGTTTGAATTTGTTATAAAATTTCGTTAGATTATATTTTTATTTTATTTTCTCCATCCCTGTTTATCCGCTTGTTTGTTCACTGAGTAACAAAAAAAAAATCGTAAGAGGATTATGATGAAAATGTGTGTGTGTAGTTCTGGTAACCCCAAGCATGTTGGAGAGAGTATATCAGAAATCAAGAACATATTCATTTGTAGTTATACTACTGCTACTACTACTACTGCTAATACTACAGCTACTACTACAACTACTACTACTGCTACTACTACTACTGATAATAATAATAATAATAATAATAATAATAATAATAATAATATTGATGATGATATGATGATTATAATGGTGATAATCTTCATCATCATCACCAATATTATCAACGCTGCGAAACGAGGATATATAATTTCACAGACGCGCCTTCCTAATACTGCTTGGGAAATATCTGGATGTCTGTCTGTCTGTCTGTCTGTGTGGTTTTTGTCTGTCAATTTATCTATCATTTAAAAATCTCATTCACAAGTGAGTATTTTGTCTTGAAAGTTGACACACAGGCAGATCTTGAACACCCAGATACTGTATCATGCACCCTCCTCCTCCCCTAGACACAGACACTGGAGGGGTGGGGAGAGGGGAAATCGGAAGCACATTCGCCTTACGACAGAAAATCGCATGCTGCATTCCCTTGACACTATTAGGCAAGATCTTTACCCCAGCACTTCCCCAGAACTGTGTTAGGAACCTGCATTGCAAAGTTGACGGTTGCATTTCATAGTCTGAGGGAAGATTAGGACTTAAGTAGTACTAATTGTTTGCCGTAATGACCCTTGTGTAGTTGGCAGGCAGCAATCTGAGTTTTTATTTATTTAGTCGTTTATTTTATTATTTATTTTTTTAGACACCGCCTCCCTCTTACAACACCCCAAAAATATCCAAGTGAAATTTACCCCAGAAATTAACCAAACTCGTCTTGGGATTTATAGCCACATGGGAAAGATCAGGAGGGATTCCGGTCAGAAGAGATTACAGTGAAGGCCAATGGTGAGGTCACAGTTGGCAAGATATTCTGAGCTGGATGTTAAGGCTGATGAAACTACATAAATTTACCCAAGTTTTTAATTGTTTACTCCTATGTGCTCTGGAAGAAGTATAAGCTAAAGAAGTATAGTACAATGTGCCATGGAATTACCGTATACTAAAGAATTACAGTGTATATGGATTTAGTTTGGTATAGCATTACGGTGTGCTATAGAATTACATTGTTCTGCAGAAAATTATAAACTTCAGTAGTGCTGTGTGCAACAGAGTTGCAATGTGCTACACAATTGCAATGTCATAAGGAATCACAGTGGGCTACAGAATTATTTTGATACGAAACTATTGTGTTCTGCAGATTTTATATGTGCTTCGGGATTACTGTGTCACAAGATTACAGTGTAGCCCACTACAGAATTACAGTGTGGGACAGAATTACATTGTGCTATGATGTCCTTGAGTGATGTGACGAGGGATGTTATTCTGAGGCAGCACGGAGAGGGGTGAGAAGTTGTTGGCTTGAATATGTGTAAGTGTACAGTGTTTTTTCAGTTACTCTCTCTCTCTTTCTCTCTCTCTCTCACTCTCTCTCTCTCTCACTCTCTCTCTCTCTCTCTCTCTCTCTCTCTCTCTCTCTCTCTCTCTCTCTCTCTCTCTCTCTCTCTCTCTCTCTTAGTGCTTCTGTCCATGATGGATACATATTCATAGGCGGCGTCATTCGTCCGAGGGGGAGGGTAGGTGTGGAGGAAGAGGAGGGGGAGGAAGGAAGGTGATGGAGAGGGAGAGGGAGGGGAAGAATATGCACGCGGTGTTAGGAGATTGGAGAGGATTGGGAGGGGGAGAGGGGAGAGAGAAAAGGTACAGAGAGAGAAGGAGAAAGGAGGAAGAGGGAGGAGAATGAAAAGAAAAGGGAAGGAGAGGAGGGTAAGACGGGACAGGAAAAGTGAGACGAAGAATAAGGGAAAGGGAAAAGAAAATGAAACAGAAAGGAGGATGAGGGAGGGAAAGGAAAGAAACATAAGGGAAAAGGAAAAGAGAGAGAGGGAGAGGATTGAGAAGAATGGAAGAGAGAAAGATGAAGAGGATGAAGGAGGGGAAAGGGAAGAATAGGAAAAATAGAAGAAGGAAGAAAAGAGGTGAGGAAAATAGGGTGGGAAGGGAGTAGGGAGGGTGAGCGGGAGAAGAGGGGAGGGGAGAGGCAAGGGAAAGCGGAAGGGAACAAGTAGAAAGAAGTTGAGGGAATGGAGGAGCTATGGAAGACGTAGTCCAGAGTGGAAAGAGGAAGAAGGGAGGGAAGGAATATGAGAGAGACAAACAGACAGAGACAGAGAAAGACAGACAAAGAGGGAGAGAGAGAGAGATCCCGGTAGGAGCCAGAAAAAATGGAAGTGGATTAAATTAATATGGTAATTGATTTAAAACTTAATCATAACTACAGGGAGAGATGAAACAGAAGGATGGGGGTGCCAAGACCGTGGGCCGGAGAGAGAGAGAGAGAGAGAGAGAGAGAGAGAGAGAGAGAGAGAGAGAGAGAGAGAGAGAGAGAGAGAGAGAGAGAGGTGAAAGTCGCAAGGTGGGGAATGAAAAAATGTAGATAAAATAAAAGCCAGAAGAAAAGAATGAACAGGCGCTTTCGTTGACCGCGAGGCCTGTGTTGTGTCATGGTGCTGTGATGGGAGGGGTGGTGAAATGAGCGTGGTGTGCAGAGGAGTGGGTGGGATGGGCTGAAAATTTGATGGGCGATGGGGCTGGGGAAACAAAATATACCTGGTGAAAATGATTGAGTGCAATGAAGTTTTATTTTACGAGTATATTCTTCAAAGGTCAAAGTGTTGAGGGTAAAGAAATGGCATGGGCGCGGGGATAACGAAGTTGATTGTGGACAAAGAAATGTGTGGGAGGAGCTGTAGGTCTTGTGGGTGTCGGGGTGGGGAGGGGCCTTGAGAGTGCAGTATGCCTTGTGAAAAGACGTGCTGTAGTATTACTATTGGTCTGATGCAGTGAAGGGTTATTTATATATATATATATATATATATATATATATATATATACAGGTATACGTGTATATTTTCATATCTATTTATTAATATGTATGTATAAATATAATATATAATATGTATACTGTATATATATATATATATATATATATATATATATATATATATATATATATATATATATATATATGTACGTATATATAATATATTTATAATTATATATTTATATACATGTATGTAAGTATATATATTATATATATAATATATAATATATGTATATATGAATATATATCATATATAATACATAATATATATGTATATATAAGATACGTATGTGTACATGTATATATAATATGCATGTAATATATATAATACAGTATATATATTATATATAACTGCATCTCTCTGGAACTCGCTTCCCCAGAGTTGTTTCCCTCCAAATTTTAACCCACACCTGTTCAAGTCTAACTGTAACAGATATTTTATGAAGAGAGGACACCAGTAATCTGGTGTATGGATTATTTTTTTTATTCATTTGTTTTTCCTTCCTCTGTTCTGTTACTTAAATATATATATATATACATATATATATATATATATATATATATATATATATATATATATATATATATATATATATATATATATATAATTATACATGCGGTATATAATTTCAACACACGCAAACATCAGTATTCATCACACACACACACACAC
This sequence comes from Coenobita brevimanus, assembly GCF_032717465.1. NCBI lineage: Eukaryota > Metazoa > Arthropoda > Malacostraca > Decapoda > Coenobitidae > Coenobita > Coenobita brevimanus. The sequence continues at coordinate 66,738,537 of NC_136976.1, forward strand.
ACACACACACACACACACACACACACACAGGACTGGGCAGACCAGTGTGAATATGTAATCAGATTAATATCATGAAAACTCACCCTTTTGGGAGTGAATATTATTTATATGTATTCAGTCCAATTTTAATATTTTTCCTAGTTTTCTTTTAATTATAGGTGAAAGGTTGCAGTTCACTGAGTTTTTTTTCTCTCTCTCTCTCTCTCTCTCTCTCTCTCTCTCTCTCTCTCTCTCTCTCTCCCTCATATTCATGTAAGGAATTTTTTCCAATGTTGTAACGTCGTGATGTAATGAATGTGGAAACGCTGGCGTGAGGTGCAAGCGATATATTTTTTTCTTACTCCTCTTCCTCCTCCCTCTCCTCCTCCTCCTCCTTCTCTTACTACTACAGTATTATTATTGTTATTATTATTATTGACAATTTATTATTTCATTTATACATTGATAATTCATTCGCCATCCGTACCCTCGTGCCCACCTAAAGATTTGGTGAGGTAGGATCCAGAACCAAGGACAGTGAATGTGGTCAAGTGGGAGAACCAACAACACTATGCCCATATAAACAGACCAGGCAGACATCCACACGTCATTCAGGCCCCAGGAATTTTACCATACTTGACAGACCTAACCTTGTGTGTGTGTGTGTGTGTGTGTAGGAAGAAGTGAATCGATTTGATGCAGACTGATCAAAAGTCAACATCACAGGTCATGGAAAAACATTTAGGCTCGGCTTCGCTGTGCTGTCCTCTTAACACTTTGTCTTATTATTATTATTGTTGTTATTTGTTATTATTGTTATTATTATTAGTAGTAGTAATAATAGTAGTAGTAGTAGTAATAGTAGTAGTAGTAGTAGTAGTAGTAGTAGTAGTTTTATCATTGTTGTTGTTATTGTTAACATTATTGTTATCATGTTCCATTATTATTAATTAGCCATTATCTTCACCATATTTTGTAAGGCAAATCCTTGCGCGTGTCTCCGCACTCCATTACATGAGGCTGGGATGGGTTGTGAGGGGAGGCCGCCTGGTGATGGGCATTAGCATAGTAAGTGTGGTGGAGGAAGGGGACGTGCTGGGGTTTACCTTGTCTCCCACTACCACTACTAACATCAGTGGCCTAGCAAACGGGGCTCGAAGGGGGACGCTTTTGTAACATACTGTAATCTCTCTCTCTCTCTCTCTCTCTCTCTCTCTCTCTCTCTCTCTCTCTCTCTCTCTCTCTCTCTCTCTCTATATATATATATATATATATATATATATATATATATATATATATCTAAATATATATATATATATATATATATATATATATATATATATATATATATATATATATATATATATATATATATATATAGCTGTACAGCATATACGAATATGTTTGGTTATTCTATGCTTGTTTCATAATTCCGAGCGTACAGTATCATGTCAAAAGGTAAAAATTGTTAACGACACGTGTTCTGTATTTTTCTTTTTTCAAGTTTGACCTTCATCTTCCTTTTATTTGAAATATCCGTAGTTCTCATGGAATTCGTTATGTAGCATGTCTCTTGGCAGTGAAAAGGGTGATGGTTGATTTGGTCGGTAAGGCAGTCTTCGATTTTTTTTATTTTTTTTTTCTAAACGTGTGATCTTGTTCGTGTATGTACTTTTGGGGCTGGCCTGCTTCTTTTTGATTTTGAAGTGATGTGGAGTTACATTATTACCAAGTTATTACTTTAGGACAGATGTGTTATCGAAGGAGGAAAGGTTGGCAGGCCGTGTAGGAAACTGTTAGTAAGTGAGGGTCAAAGGACTGAGCCCTGTGGGACACAATTAGGAAGTCTTTACCTTTGTGTGTAAGAATTGCTTACCATGATATGTCTTGGTAATATATCAAGAAGTCTGTGTATGTCCGCTGCTACTTCGAGCTTGGTTTTCAATGGGCCCTGCGTCTTGTTCAAACCATCTAGGATAAGTTAGTGTGTGAAAGGTGTTTGATGGTTGAGTGTTTGAGCTGTTATGAATGTTGGGGGTGATGTGGAGGGATATGAGGGGTGATGTTATTTATAATTAGTTTATCTATGATTTGGACTGTATATTAAGCAGCGATATTGGTCTCTACGATGAAGGAATGTTGGGTGGTTGTCCTGGTATGCGCATTGGGGTGATTCTTGCATTCATCCACATAGCCCATTCGGGAATCGGTTGTGAATCTAGAAGCTGAATATCCAATAAGGCGTTTTTACCTTTTGGGCCGAGATGCTTTAAGTCTGTGGTTAAAATCTGATCCGTCCCAGTGCTTTGGTACTTTTTATGTTTCTGATAATTTGCTGAGACTGTGAGGTGAATGTTAGTGGTATTTGTGAGTTTCCTTCGATGTATTCATTTATTTTGTGGCTGTTCAGTTACAAGCGTTCATGTTTTTGTGGTTAATTGGTGCATACTTGATTATTAGGTTGTTTGCCAGCTTCTTTTTGCTGAGGAAAGTTCCATCGTTAATCAGTAGCGTGAGGCTCGTCTTCCTGTGATGAGGCCGACGCACCTGTATGCAGGAAGGGACCTCGCCAGGACGGAAGCATCCAGCCTGACACAGACCGCCTGGACGTGCAAGGATGTTCAACTCTTTCCCAATGCAGCACCGGCACAAAGTCACGCTCCCAGAAACACACCGCAGACACGTACTGTATGCTGTTCGTACACACACACACACACACACACACACACAGGAACTAGCGAGCTTGAAGAGTCAATATTTACCTGTAGGGAAACTCAGCCTTATCACTGTTGATATTACCACCTGGGGCCGTTCCCCCCCCCTCTCTCTCTACGTATGTGTGTGTGTGTCTGTGTCTGTGTGCGCGCGCTTGTTAATGAGAAGCTACGACTGTGCGTGTGTTTACCAGCCGGCAACTTTGTGTGTGTGTGTGTGTGTCCTTTGAGTATAAGCAACATTTCGTCCCTCGGCGTGCGAACATAAGGTAAAATAAAAATGAAACACCAATATTCAGTTTCCGTCAACATCACGGGTAGGTTATAGATTTGTTCGACTTTTTTGTGCATGGCAGGAAAAGAAAAAAGACTTGGAGCGTGTAAAGGTTCAGAGACATGAGCAAAAGAAAGTGAAAATCAAGACCCGTTCATTTCCAACCCCTTTGTCATATTGCGTTTAAAAGTCTGGAGGTCATAGGCAGAAGGAAAAGCAGACTTAGGAAGATAATTTTGGAGTTGTCTGTAGTTTATGCATTTTAATTAGGCGGAGATTTTCGTCCATTTCAAACATATTTCCCGTAATTCAGTGACAGAAAAAGACAATACTATGGCCCCATATCCTTGTCAGAGCATTATTTCGCGACTAGCATCCTATCCTAGTATTAATCTCTTGTTACTGCATTGAATATGGTAGGATGGCAATTTTACGCCTAGTTAAAATGAAGAGGGTAAAGTTGTACATATTAAGGGCTTGCTGTCATCTAATCCTTCCTTAATCCCTTCAGTATAAAAGGTCCTTCTAAGATTAATAAAATAGGTGGGAAAAAATAAATATGACATCAGTATCTCAACGGGGTAATGGATAAAATTTCTGGTTGCTTTATTAAAAGAAGTCATCCACCAGTTTAAAATAATCATCGTGTGGAGGCAGTGAGGGGAAAAATATTATTTCGGGGTAAACATTGATGGAAATGGGTTCAGTATGGAGTGTGTCGGCCGTATTCTAGATGGCTTAGAAGGCAGACAGTCAAGTTTTGCTGTCTTAAGGCGGTATTCTCGTGTCGTTAGGAAGCTTTCTAATACCATTTCTTTACCGGTTTACTTCTGATTTTGCTCCGTTTCTGTATTCATGTGTGTAATTCGATTCTTGTTGACAATTAATACATAAGAAGCAAAAATGAGAATGTTAATGGGTAGTTTGGAAAATAAATCGTCAAGGGAGAGGTGTTTGGGAGTCTCCTTACCCCACGAGAATACGCGGGTTAGTCTGCTCCTAGAATACGACTCGCAGCAATCGGTTTAATAACTTTCTGGGCCATCGTTGTGGAGGAGGACTGAGCTAAGGTACAGATCACTAGTACATCTTTTCAGAGTCCACGAAGATTAACCAGGAAATCTGTTAAGAAATGTTAGGTAATTCTCCTAGCAGTCAAGACTTACTGACCTTTCTAACCTGTCATGCTTAGTCTGAAATTCACTAGATTAACAAGTTTCGTTTCTCCCTTGTCCCTCTTCACCCAGCAGTATATTTGAGGACTTGTATTTTTTTTTTTTTTTTTTTTTATGCGAGGAAGAAGGAACCAAAGGCCATGAGCCCGCAGTAACAGTTCCCTCCAAGAGAAAAACAAAATACAATAGAGAGCCAAATTCAAGATCCGATCATTTTGAGATGCCTGGACACACTGCGTTTGAAAGACTGGAGATCATAGGCAGCAGGAAATACAGACAGAGGGAGACAGTTCCAGAGCTGACCTGTTGCATGAATGAAAGACTGGGAGTAACGGTTAACTCTTGCATTAGAGAGTTGGACAGAAAAGGGATGAGAGTTTGCTGCCAGACGGGTGCTACGCGCCCGTCGTAGAGGTGGAGGAATGCAAGCAGACAGTTCAGAGGAGCAGTGACCATTAAAGTAGCGATAGAAAAGAGATAAAGATGCAACAGTGCGGCGAAGAGACAGAGGTTGAAGGGAGTCAGTAAGAGGAGGAGAGTTAATGAGACGAAAAGCCTTTGACTCCACCCTATTGAGAAGAGCTGTATGTGGGGAGCCTCCCCACACATGAGAGTTGTACTCCACACAGGGGCGGATAAAACCCCTGTATAGAGTCAACAATTGTGCAGGGGTAAAGAAAGAGCGGAGTCGGCTTAGCACACCCAATCTCTTGGAAGCAGATTTTACAAGAGATGCAATATGATCTTTCCAAGATAAGTCCCGAGTAAATGAAACCCCAAGCATGTTCAAGGATGATGCAGGATTAATCTGAATATTATTAAACATTAGTGGGTATACCTGTGGAAGATTTTGTCGGGTTGATAGGTGTAAGAACTGAGTCTTAGAAGCATTAAAGACAACCATATTATTTTTACCCCAGTCAGAGATATGAGCCAAGTCAGACATTAGGTGTGCCATAGCCTCATCCCTTGTTTCTTGAAGTAACTGTTGAGATGGGCGTTGCGGGAACCGAATGTCAATTCTTCTTTGCATATTGTATTCTAGGGAAAGATGGGACTTAACAAGGAATGAAATATGTCTTAAATACCCTCACTTAGTCGATAGGGATTTATTTAAGCGTTCCTCTACCTGTTTTAGCCTCAGGGGTTTAGATAATCTCTCGTCGGGTGTAAAGGCGGCATAAATATCGTGCTGGTGGTGAGACGAAATAGGTCAAAGGTCATGGTTTCTACTCTGGGTCAGCGTTTTATTCGAAGATTAAAGAATTTCAGCCATTTATGCAGCACCAGGCAGAGATAATGACAGTCGCAGCGTACAGCATGTGAAATGTTGCAAAGTTTAGAGGTGAAGATAAGCATTTTGACCCTTCTGTCCCTTGACGTACTGTACATCACACCTATCCCTAATGCCTTAATTAACCTAACCTAACCCAAGACAGCCCAAACATCAGACCATAACCTAACTTAACCTGTATTAATATAACCTGACCTACACTGTCCTAGCAACAACCTAACCTAAATTAACCAAACCTAACTTAACAACATGGCCCAGTACCACACCCCAGAATAACCTAACAGTTCTAGTCTCACATCTTAACTTAATCTAGCGTAATATAACTTAATCCAAGACCACCCCAGCCTCACATCTTAACCAAAGCAAGATCCATCACAACTACCATTACACCCACTACACAACAACGCAGTAGGCTAGATCATAAAGCCCATCATCATCAGCAGTCAGATCCATCATAAGTGAGGTGGTGGTGGTGGTGATGTGGTGGTGGTGGTGGAGTAGCCTCTGATTGCTGGCTTGTTTGGTAGCCCGACCCCAGCTGGTGGAGTATAGGCAGGGGGGAAGGGGGTGTAGACGCGCCATGTATTATTCACCACCAGTAACTTCCCTCCCCATCCCCCCACCATCCCCATCCCCTCCCCATCCTCCCACCATCCCCATCCCCTCCCCATCCTCCCACCATCCCCATCCCCTCCCCATTCTCCCACCATCACCATCCCCTCCACCCCACCTTCCCCATTCTTTCCCCACCCCCCCACCATCCCCATCCCCCCCTCCTCATCTCCCACCCCGTTACACCCACACAGTCATCTTATATTAAATGGTCCTGTAATGAGTTTTAAGCATATTATTTTAACACACTCTCTCTCTCTCTCTCTCTCTCTCTCTCTCTCTCTCTCTCTCTCTCTCTCTCTCTCTTACATAAAATCGTCTGACCTTGACTGGAATAGGATACCGTACTAAATTTTCCCGATGATGAGAATTATAATAGTAATCATCATCATCATCATCATTATCACTTATTTTCATTATTACCGACCAAGTAACAGGTAGGTAATATTTTGGTTGCGTCTGTTTGTTTCGTCGTAAGTGGTGGCGCTACCATCCATTCAATTGATGTAGTACTGTCTTTAGGTGACTGCGCTGAATTACAAGCCAGATGGTTTCTTGCATTTCGCGGAGTGGTAACCATACGAATATACCCAAATAATTAATAAACGTCAGGTGGTCCACTGGGGTAAGGCGTTCAAAGTGGATATCGGCCATAGGGGTTTATGTCCAAGGGATAATTGGGGGTTATTGTTCACGCAGTGCCACTCAGGGATTGACGACTGGTAACTCGCATGCCTGGACTGAGTAGCCTAGTCCCGGGGTATGGTGGAATAGACTGTAATTAGTAGTAGTGGTAGTAGTATTAGCATATTATTTTCATCAGTCCATCCATCATCATAGCCTTCACTGCCCCGTCAGGCAAAAGGGGTCCCAGGCGAGGCTACTCAATCCAAACCTTTAAGGCGCGAGTGACTCTTGATATGAATAAAATCGTCTGGTGGTTTTAAGGCTGGTAATAGAAAATATGTCACAGGATTCAGGCGTTAAAACTTAATTCGCGAAGGGGAAAACACAGCTTATTTTAAGTGAATATTTGTGTAACGCCTGTGATTATTAATTTTGATCAGTCTGCATCCCACATTACTGAGTACAATCAGCGGTGATACAGGGAGGTCAGACGGGTAATGTTTTTGTCACCAGCTTTAGAAATTATCGTACAAATTGGGGTTTTCATTCCCGTTTGTGATTCACTATCTCAAACCCGGTGACCAGTTTTGGTACAGTAGTTTATTTTTACTATTACCAGACGATTTTATTCTGCTAAAGAAAGTTGCAGAGCTGGAGGGGCGAGATACAGCCTTCATTAATAATTCAGTACCAAAGTAATCATCTTAAATTACAAACGTCTTAAGGGAGCAAGAATATAAGAATACGCAATCCACAGCGGTTCCTTTAACACCGTGCAGTAGGCCAGCACAGCGGTGGTGTGGTGTGTGAAGAATTATATCTATACTTGGAACTGGTGGTAACGGCATCAGTTCAATTGTTTTTTTTTTTATTTTTTTATTCCACCTGATATGATTGACCTTAGGATAGTCTTTTGAATATAAGGGGCTCGATTTAGCACTTCACAATGATACGTGTTCCCTAAACTGAATAAAATCGTCAGTTAGTAAGCTGAATAAAATCGTCAGGTAGCACCAGGAATCCACCAAAAAATACGCCCTCGCATTGAAGTAGTTATTCTGAGAAAATACAGCAGTTACAGTAATCCGAAGGAGGGTGGGGGACAGGGGAATGAGGAGAGGCGAGCTGAGAACTGGCGGCTGAGGTCCTGATGTAGCTATGTGTAGGGATGGCAGGAGTGGGGGATGTGGTGGGGTGAGCTGACTGTGTGAGTGGGGTAAGGGTTGGGTGTGATGTGAGGGGTGGGAAGGAGGGGAGTGGAGGGGGGGTGAGCAGTATCCTCCCTGCTGTAATCTGATGGCTGGCACGCTGGTCGCCATGTCGTGCTGTAATCCAATTGAAATGCAGGAGTTGTTCTTGCTGCCACGGGTCAGCTCCGGCAATACCGTGTAATCTGCCGTTGTACCGTCACCGTCACCAACCCGCCACACTGCTACTATTAACGTTGGCACGCCTCCACTACATACAACATTCTGGCATTATTTTGAAGATCTTCAAGGACACTGAGCTTTATTCTCGGTTATAGACAATTTTGCTGTATTTGAAAGTAAACCTAGCGACCTGCCGATTAATTTTGGAATGAGAAGAGTGGCTGCCTGGGGCCTGCATGAAGGGACCTCCTGAGGTGAAGACGGATGGTGAGTAAGGTTATGTCCTTCGTCAGTTACTACATTGCAGCGTCTACTTATTATTAGATATGTCCAATCCAGTACTTATAGTCAGATTTCATTCAGTAAAACTTAGTCTTTGGTAAGATGATAATGTCTTGATTTCCTCTGATAAACTTGTGTTTGGTAATAAAATAATGTCTTGTTTTCATCTGAGTATGTAATCTGTAATTTTAATTACAAACATTTGGAATCGTAATCGATTCCAACGCATTGTGGGTGGAATCGTAATCGTAATCATAAATTTCCAAAGTAATCGTAATCAGTTCCATGGGTGATGGAATCTTAATACGTCTGGTACGGTGACGCCTTTATTTTTTCCCTCCTATCCCCAGACGATTTTATTAAGGTTAGGAGACAACTCATTAGCATTACTTTTTTTTTTCGTTTTCTTGGTATCTTCAGACAATTTTCTTTAAGGCTGTGGGGGAGGTTTTCCTAAATGTAGAGGGTAGATACTGTCAGTCTTAACTCCATCAATACCAATAGGGTTCCATAAGCTGAATGAAATTGTTTGGAGGTAAGGAGAAAGAAATATAAAATACCTCATGATACTGAATGGCCAAAACAGTAATCTTTCCCTGCGAATTTTACCTTTACCACATTCACATAGCCGTGACTATCATTATCTCTGTCTGGTGCAGCACAAATGGCTAAAATTAATTAATCTTTTAATCTGTAGGTAAAACTCTGGCTCAGGGTACAGGCCGTAACCTTTGACCTATTTGGCCTGTAATTCACCAGCACGATATTTTTGCATACTGTGCGCACGAGAAAAGATTAAATGCACGGGTTTTAAGGAGTTCGGATGGAGCATAATTACTGAGATTGGTTAGAAGGTTTGTGTATGATTGTCGGGTGCATTTCTTAACCCCCTTCTGTCCAGTGACGATATAATTTAGTTTATTTTTGCTACTTCCAGAGTATTATAATCAAGTTATGAAGGTTCTCTGATAATGAAGGGATTAATGAGGCTATATTCAACTCCGCTAGCTCTAGAAGACATGACTAAGATAAAGAGAATCGTCTGGTGACATCAACAGTAGCATAAAAAATACGTCATCGGGTTTTTAAAAATATTTATTGACAAGTTTCGTGGGTGATCTTTCATTAAGCATCTTTTTCAAACAGAAATTAAGTAATCTGCAACTGAACTCTGACTTCTAGTAAATAAGAGCATCTCCGGGCAGCGACGACCGAGAGAAGAAACACACAATACAAGAGTACCAGGCGACTACGTACCTGCGTCGCACCGGAGCAGCTGTAAATATGGCACAGAGCTGCAGGGCAGAACACTGAGCACTATTGGCAGTTATTTGTAGCCTACTGGGACGACCTGTGATCCACAAGGGTGTTACTTAAGTGCTGAACCCGTGAATAATTTCTTTCCCCTTAGAATATTGCAGAGATAAAGACGGCTCTCTCTCTCTCTCTCTCTCTCTCTCTCTCTCTCTCTCTCTCTCTTCCTGCGTACATTTTGCATTAGTGTTTTGCGCAAGTGGAGACCTCTGCCCTTTAAGCTGTTCACTGTCATCACCTGTAATGCAGACTAGTACAGTCGTCTGGTGGCGCATGACAAGAACAAAAAGAAATACGTTCTTTGCCTGAAGGGGATAACTACACTTCAGTATCATGCTCTAAATGTTAATCAAGACATTCAACCCTCTCGTACCCACAACATTTCCAGTATTCAGTACCGAAAAACACCAGAACGATTTTCCTCAGCTGCTTGACTCTTAAGTGTTGATACTGTTGCCATTAACTCCTCCATTATCAGGACAGCTATAGTGTGTGTGTGTGTGTGTAGCTAGCGCCAGCCGCTTTTATTCTGCTGAGAGTCATAGGGGCATAAGGGTGTTCACTGATTACAATTTCTGTATAATTATAGTCTAAAAATATAAAATGATGTGACGACAGGTATATAGATTTTCTCTTGTCAATATTTCTGCGTAAAAAAATTATATATCCTGTACATGAAAATACAAAAATAAAAAAAGATATGCCTGGAAAAAGGAATATGTAACGCATCGTCATTTTTAGCATTCACTGACTCAAAATTTTTCGTTCTTGGTGTTATTCGTTTTTGAAAATCTTTATGGTATAAAATGTTGCCATGAAACTGTTCCTTTATCATTATACAGAGAGAGAGAGAGAGAAAACGAAGGTGGGCAAAGACAGTTGTAGACAAAGTAAACCCACCCTTCACAGGCACACCTTTACGCAACATTATCTCTCTCTCTCTCTCTCTCTCTCTCTCTCTCTCTCTCAGGGGAAGACTTTTCGAACTGGATGGATAAAGATACAGCCTTCATGGACCCCACTCAGCACTACGGGGCTCCCAAGTTGAGTCAAATTGTCTGGTAGCAGCAAGAATATAATAAAAACTACCTCACTAAATTAAAGGGATAAAAGATTTATTATTGCAACAGAATTTATGGAAAGACCAAATTCGGGCTGACGATTTGTATTCCTAAAATTGGGCTAAAATTGAACTAATGTGGAAAGATGAACGTAGTGAAGATGCAGTTTCATACACACATATATAAGTATCTATTTACAAAGCTCGTGTATTTACAAAGCTCGTATTGTAGGTGATATTGTAGGCTTCGTAACACCATTTTTTCGCGAGTCGTTCTTTTTGTTACACCTTGATAGTCCTTGTGTGTGTGTGTGTGTGTGTTTTATATGTTTGTAGTACCGCCATAGTTTGCCTTAGTAACATACACTGGGATAAGGGAGTGTAACCTGCAAAATAAATCGTTGAGAGAGAGGCGCAACGAAGTGTCCTACTCCATCAACAATACGGGGCGAAGTGAAGTCGGATAGCGTACCATTGCGAACACTAATATCGATCTTCCTGACGATGAATAACGAGACGGTGAGCGATGACTGTAGAAACTCAGTGGTGCGATATCCGGAACACACCAAACTTTTCAGATTATCACGTAAGAGTTTCAGAATTGTTAGGCGAAGGAGTGGATCGATATTCCTGGCCACAGTTGTACCTGTCACGTATATTATTATTTTTTTTTTTTCATTCCTGCAGCAGCCAAACACCGCAACCAACTGGAATGGACGGTAATGTGAAAAATACGCGAATAATATTACTTCTGATATTAACTTACTGCAGTTGAGACTCATTGCAGGTATTAATTAGGGTCTTTTATAAACACCTTCAGTTAGATGACATTTTTCTGTTTTCTCCGTTTCTTCAAGCGATTGTATTCATATTAGCAAAGATTTTTCCAGTTAGTGGGAGTAAATATAGCATTTCTCTGACCACTCTTACTATGAGGCGCTCTTCCTGAATTGAATAGAGTCTGTTAGTGGTTGCCTGTTTCCAATGAAAAACTCGTCATCGTAGTGAACGGGTTAATGTGGGGCGAGGGCGTCAGTACTGGTAGGGTAAACCTCCTTCTGCCACCTATGCCGAAAGGAAGTCTGCCCTGCCACTACTGCCACCTTGGACTCACACATACCCTTTCACTACGATGACGCGTTTTTAAGTGGTTGGTGGGGGCACCCTTCATCCACTCTCTTGATATAGTGCTGCCTACGTCCTCCTTGACATTCTTTTCTCTGTTCCCCCACCTCTCTTTCTATTTTCTCCTATCCTTCCTGTCTCATTTTCTTACTCTTCTTTCCACTTCAGGTGACTACTCTGATCGACATGCCTAATGATTTCCTGTAACCCAGGAAACCATTTAGAACGCTTAAGTGGTAACCATATAACCATTTACGGGAGATTTGAAGCGTAGTGTGGTGTCCTTGTTAACTGGGTGGAGAGACACAAATGCGGCCACCGTCCACCAGTCAAACCTCCACACGTTTCCCTACGCTTCACAGTGGCAAGGCGATGTCTGCCACAAATGAACATCGGATCACAGCACGATACGGCCCTACAGGGGCTGTTACTTGCCTGTAGTTGATGGGTCTGCACGGCCAGTGACCGAGACCACTCAACAACAGCCTTCATCTGTCGGTGTTGCTTTAGTGGTGCCAGGTGGTCCCTCCTTGCTATAATATTCCCCAGCTCGTCATCAATTTAGCTCTCCCTCTTCTCCACGCATCCACTTTTTCTCACCTTTTTTATCTTTTCTCTCCCCCCCCCTTTTTTTTTTCCTCCCCTTTTGTCTCTTGTCCTTCGTTCTTGATTTCTCCTTATCATCTTTTGTCCATTCCTTCTCATATTCATGTTTCCCTCCTTTCTCGTTCTCAGCAACTCACCAAACTTTCAATTCTCACCTCCTCTCTCCTCCTCTCCTTCCCTTTCTCCGCTCCCCTCCCCACCCCTCTCCCCTTCCCTTCCCCCCTTCCCCCCTTCCCCCCTTCCTCTGGTTCGCTAACTACCACCTTAGCGTGTGCTTTTATGCCTTGCCTCTCCCTTTATGCCTCTCCCTCCTTTTATGTCCCCATTTCTACCTCCATATTCCCTGCTCTCACTTTAAGCCGTCTACTCTCTCTCTCTCTCTCTCTCTCTCTCTCTCTCTCTCTCTCTCTCTCTCTCTCAGTAGTCAGTACGTCATAAATTCAGTTCTCCTCAGGTATTCTCACCCACTCTTCCGTTTTCACTCCACTGGCTTTCATTTCTTCCACAGCCAATCTCTCCACTTTCAGTTCTTTCTCTCCATTTCTTGTCTCGTCTCTCCACATCCCTCCTTATTTCATTGTCTTCCCTCTTTTCCTCTCCACATCTCAAAAGTTACATTAGTCTCCCTTACTGAAAATAAACTCGAAATGGCTAAACATATGTCGTGCCGTTTTCTATGTGCTCTTTTTTTTTTTTTTTTCACCATCTCTTCCCTCAGCCTTCACACTCTTTCCTCCATCTTCCCATCTCTTCCTTCCATCTCTCTTCTCTTCCCTCCTTCTCTTTTCCTCTCCTTACCTCCCTCTTTTCTTCTCCATCTCCATGTTTCACTTTTTCTTTCCCATCTTCTATCTTTTCACCCTCCTAATTTTATTTCCGCTCACTTCCGTCTCTCTCTCTTTCTCTCTCTCTCTCTCTCTCTCTCTCTCTCTCTCTCTCTCTCTCTCCCTCCTCTTCAACTCACCATTTTTTCTCCCCATGCACTATTGTATGCTTATTGCTCTCCTCCTTCCCTTTTTTTTTTTTCCCCTCCACTCCCCTTCTCCCCCCCCCCCGTCCCCCAGAGGTGCTTTCCACTATTCCCCTGTCCCCCTTATCTCTCATTTCCTCTCCTTCCCTCCAGCGTATTCTCCCTCCATCCTGCTCCCTCTACCTCCCTCCAACTCATTTTTCCTCCTCTCTGCCCCTACCATTCTGACGTCCCTCCTTTCTTTTCTCCCTTTTCCCTCCTCGCATTTCTCTCTGTCTTTTGTCCCTGCATCTTTTTTGTCCACCATCCACCATTCCCTTCTCCCCTCTACATGCCGTTGCACCTTTCCACCTCTAATCTCTCCCCTCCACCTCCCTTATTTCCCCTCCCCCCTCTCCTCTCCCTCTCTTTCCTTCATCTTGTTCCTTATCTTACTACCTCCAATTTTTCTCCATCACTCTCTGCTTCCTTCCCCCTTTGTCCAATACCTCCCTCTCCCCACGTCTCTTCCGCCTCTCTGTCCCCCCACTTCCCCTCTGGAACCGTGTGAGACGTATGTCAGACTCGCTTACACTTGTTTGTGCGTCACAGCAGGCATTTTTCAGTATTATGATTCTCATCCTCGCATTCCACATCACTTTGGGTACAGGGCCAGGCAGATAATGGGGGATTTTGGTCTCTCCCCATTGCCTGTCTGCCCTGTCCCGTTTCCTAGGATCACTCCATGGTTCCTTCCAGAGGTGCAAATCTACAGAGATTTTGAAGGTACCAGGTCTTCAGTCACTTCCCAAACTCATCATTCGTTGTTTTTGGAACTTTTGTTCATTCATAGAGGCTGCGTCTCTGTATACACAGACGGTTCAAAGTCGGACACTGGTGTCGGGTTTGGGGTGGTGGTCCCAAATTTTGAGAGGGGAGGAAGTGTTTCTCTAGATGCCTCCATTTCTACTGCAGAATTCACTGCTGTCGTTTTAGCTCTTAAACTGATTTTAACACACGAAGATGCTTCTTTTACGGTTTTTAGTAACTCAAAGCGCCCTGTTGTCCCTTAAATGTTTTATTCCAGCTCAACCCCTGGTCCTTCCCGTTCTCAAGTGGCCTTTCCTGATTCAGCGACGAAGTAATCTCGTTCAGTTTTGTTGGATTCGTGCGCATGTTGGTGTGGAGGGCAGTGAGGGGGTGGATGCATTAGCTTAATCCTCGTCTTCTTGACGACCCCCTGACAACCACCCAGTTCCTGCTTCCGATATGACACTTTCCTTAAAGTTTGCGATTCGTACCTGTTGGCAAAGACAGTGGTATGCTGTTGTAATAAATTAAAGGAGGTTTCTCAGAGGGTGGTTTGCTGAGGGTTCTCCCCTCCATGCCTCGGCGATTAGAGGTGGCTGTTGCTCGACTTAACAGTGTGCCCTGGCGGCTTACTCATGGGTTCCCAATGTGTGGTGGGACTCAGCCGTATTGTGATGATTGCCTGGTTTCCCTTACTGTCCCTCACTTACTGGTCGAGTGTCTGAGTCTGGGGGACCTGCGTCAGAGGTTTCTTCATAGGCACGGGGGGTCAGATGATGCTTGCCGTCTGTCTTCCAGGCTTGCAGGAACCTCTGGCCATCCGGCTGACATTTTCTGTTTTTCTGGAGGAGGCGGACTTCTTCCACCTTTTATAGCTAATAGGTTTTCTTTCTCGACATTGTACCGTTATTTGCGTTATTTATTCTTGGCAGCAGATATTGATTTTCTTGAACTAAGCAGGTTATGAAGTTTTTTTTTCGCCTTATGAGGGAGTTGTTGCGGCGCCAATTTTTTATATGGTAATTCATTTCAGTTATTCCCATTATCTCCTCTCTCTTTTCTCCGCCTGCCTTTTCCTTTACCTCTCCTCTCTTCTCTCCTGCTCCCTTTCCTTTTAACTCCTCTCTCTTTTCTCCTCCCATTCGCTCCACCTCCCCTCGCTTCTCTCCTCCTCCCATTCCCTCCACATCCCCTCCCTTTCCTCCTCTTCCCTTTCACTCCTTTCCCCTGTCTCCTCTCCCCCTCCCTTTCGTTTCACTTTCTCTTTTTTCCTCCCTTTCCTTCTACCTCCCCTCTCTTCCCTTCTCCTCCTTTTCTATCTTCCCTCCTCCTCCTCCCTTTTCTCTCTTCCTTCGTCCCTTTCTCTCCTCCTCCCTTTCTCTCTTCCCCTCCTCTTTCCCCTGGCCTGTCCCTAAGCTCATCACTTTTCTCCCTGCCCCTCCCAGCCCACACAGCCTCTCAAAACAACACAGGTAAAATATCTATTGTTGTCTTTCAATAGAGTGCAAAGAGGGAAGAGAGAGAGAGAGAGAAAGAAAGAGAGAGAGAGAGAGAGAGAGAGAGAGAGAGAGAGAGTTACATAGATACACAGACCACACAGACTTACGATCCCCATGAGGCGGTTCGGCCTTAATACTAATACAGTGCTGTAATTATTGGAGCAGGAGAAAAGGATAGCACAGCAGAAGGCGAGAGAAGGAGAGAGAGAGAGAGAGAGAGAGAGAGAGAACGACACACAGACAGACAGACGGAGATAAAGAAAATAACATCACATCGAAAATTGGGAATCACCGTATATTTTCTCCAACTTTCTTTTTCTGGTCTTAGGCTTTGGACGGAGGCAGAGGGAGCGTCGCCCCCCGTACCGCGCTGCCCCTCATGTAATATTCATGGGGGGGATGGGGGCGAGGGAGGGGGAGGAGGCTGCAGGGGAGGAGAGCGGGAGACGGAGAGGAGGGGGAGGAAATTGGAGGGGACTGAAGAGGGGAATGGAGAGAGGGCATGTGGGGAGGGGGTGGAGGGACCTGGGGGGAGGGGAGGAGTAGAGGGGAGAGAGAAGTTAGAGTAGGAAGAGGGGAAGGAGGGGGAGACACAGAGGGGAGGGGTGTCGTCTTGGGATTTGTCTGCCTGCTCCTCTAAGAATGTAGATGAGATTAAAGATCCTAATTCCGCGTGACTCCGTGCCTCTGATCCCTTGGACGATCCGCCGTGTCTGGACTGGAACTTCTTTTTCCCTTTTTCCTCAGCTACCACCTTTATTTTCCTCTGTACTTCAATTTTTTAACCTTCGTCCAGTTTTCTCTACATAAGTCTACCTTTCTTTGGACGATCTTGAAGTCTTGGGTGTGGAGTGGACCTTCCGTTTTCCTTTTTCCTCCTTTACCACCTTTATTTTCCTCTGTCCTTCTCCTTTCAACGTTCTTCCAGTTTTCTCTTCGTCTCTCCACCTTTCTTTTAACTTCCCTCCTCCATTTCCATCGAGCACTGCATTTTTATAATCCTGTATTTTCCGCTCACACCCCCTCGCTCAAAAATATATAAAAATGTGACTCCCACAATCAGGCAAGGTAACATTACTGTATATAGTGGCCATCATTAACCCTTTCAGTACGGTGACTCTTCTTCCTTACCACCAGACGATTTGATACAGCTTTGGAAAGGCGTCTCGTATAAAATGGGTTCCAGACAATCTCATTTACCCATTTCAGTGCGATGATGTCTTTTCACAGGTCGCTTAGTAGGCAGGTAATGTTTTAGGTTGTGTTTGTGTGTCTGTGTGTCCATTTGTGTGTGTCTGTGTCTGCGTGTGTGTGTGTCCCGCGTCCGTCTGTGTGTATCTGTCTGTGCCTGACATTCGGTTCGTTTATACTCTAAATCTTGAAAGCATTTACCTTGAAACGTCGTTTTTTGTACACACGAGGGATTGGACCATAGCTAGGCCAGTGTGAGCTATGAAGGTTATAGTTGAAAGGTCGTGAACCCGCTACATGCCTGGACCCGGTCTTGGAGGCAGTTTAGCTTATATTTTTGTTGCATCTGGATTACTTCATTACATATACCTACAGCCAAACGCCGTAATCGCCGGAAGGGTAGCCACGAACAAATCGCCTCCGCGTCGTCTTGCTCCAAGAGGCTGCTCTCCCTCCATCTCACACCACTCTTTCATACTGTATGCCTCTTACTGACACTCGCAAATCCCTCTCGTCCTGAAGGGGTTAATTATGTAGTAGGGAAAGTAGGTCATACTTCCTGTGAATGGAGTGCAGTGCATCATAATAAAGGGAATGATAGCACGAGTGAGTCCATTAAGCTGCCTTACAGTTATCTCACATCCAGTACCTTAGCAACTCGACCAGTATTAGGGTAGACACACACACACACACACACACACACACACACACACACACACAACCTCAAGACATTACCTTCCCCTCTAAACGAGCTGCAAGGAGGCATCATCACACTGAAATAGTTAACTGAGACTGTTTTTAACCCATTTGATACGAGATGCCTTTCCAGAGCTGAATGACATCGTCTGGTGGTGAGAAGAAAAATCTAAAACGTCATCGTACTGAAAGGGTTAATGATGGCCACTATATAATGTTACCTTGCCTGATGTGTTAATTATGTAGTGATTTAAGTATGGGTACGGTAGGCTAATTTATCTCCACCTACACCGTTTTCTGTTGTGCCTGAGATGTTACGTTTTCTCTTTACACCTTCAACCACTTGACGCATTTTTTTTTTTCCTCTCTCCACCATCCTCACTTCCCTCCACCTCCCTCACTTCCCTCCTCCTCCCTCACTTCCCTCCACCTCCTTCATGTCCCTCCACCTCCCTCACTTCCCTCCACCTCCCTCTCTTCCCTTCACCTCCTTCACTTCACTCCACTCACCCCTTCCACCTTCACTTCCCTCCACCTCCCTCTCTTCCCTTCACCTCCCCCTCTTCCCTTCACCTCCGTCACTTCCATCCACCTCCCTCACTTCCCTCAACTTCCCTCTCTTCCCTCAACCTCCCTCATTTCCTTCCACCTCCCTTATTTCCCTCAACCTCCCTCACTTCCCTCCACCTCCCTCACTCCCTTCACCTCCCTCACTTCCTTCTACCTCCCTCACTTTCCTCCACCTCCTTCACCCATCACTTCTCTCACTTCCTTCTACCACCCCCACATCCTCCTCCACTTTCCTCAACCTCCCTCTCTTCCCTCCACCTCCCTCACTTCCCTCCACCTCCCTCACTTCCCGCCACTCCACTCACTTCCTTCACCACCTTCACTTCCCTCCACCTCCCTCACCCCTCGCTTCTCTCACTCCCTGCAACCTCCCTCACTTCCGCCTTCACTTCCCTTCACCTCCACCACCCCCCTGCAGGTGGTGAAGGGGGGTAATCCTGTGCCTGGCGGTGTTATGGAGGGGGCGTCACGAGAGGCCCATATGTCACCCTGGCTCACTGTCCACGGTCACGAGTGCAGGCGGCCGCGACAAGCAACACATACATGAATTTGCAGTGCTGGATAGATAGATAGATAGACAGATAGATATACAGGCAGATACATACATATTGATAGATAGATAGACAGACAGACGGACAGACAGATAGCTACAGATAGATAGATAGATAGGCAGACACAGATAGATGGATAGGCAGACAGACAGATAGTTAGATGGATGGATAGATGGATACCTAGATAGATGGATGGATAAACAGACATATAGATAGATAAACAGAAGATAGATTGAAAGAATAATTACTGCTTCTGTTGGCCAGCCTGCTCTCCTAATTATATTCCTGTACCTATCTGCTCCAGAATAAGTGTATGCTATATTATAGTGTTTTAAAATCATATAGTGATGGCCAATAATAACCCTGCCTCGGAGATCCTATGTGAGGTGACCAAAATTGTCCTCAATATCCAGCTCTTCTTTGCTGGTGACTTTTGGAATGAGGACGATTTTTCTCTCACTTGGTTTTCAGTACTTTCTACAAAACTTGTGATCTCTCCTTTAACTTCCTCTTTGTGGGATACTACCCTTCCATCTCCTCTGCTTCCACCTCCTCTTCCTCTTCCCCCGCCTCCTCTGTGCCTAACATTTTTCTCTCTTTCTTCCCTTCCGAGACTGCTGCCTGAAGCCGCTGACAGCATATCTTTTCTGCATCCTAATACTGTACAATCATAGCACACATTTTCAAGATAAAGGAGCTGTTGCATGCCGGTACGTAACGATCTTGCCGCCAGTATCTCATCTAGAATCTTCTGAATTTTCTATACTCTGCTTATGTTTCTGCAGCCTACCATCCTCCTTTCGTGGGACAAGGAGGGAGCTGAGGGACGTTTATATATCCGGGCAGTAGAGCAGTCAAGTTGTATTTGTACCACCACATGAAGGCGTCCCCCTCCAGCCTCCGTGATAGCTATTGGTGTCGTTAAATGTGTCGTAGAATGTGATGTTAGGCAGATGATGTGGCGTTGTGTGGTGTGGTGTGGTGTAGCGGCAGGATGAAGACAGGTAGTAAAAAGGAATGGTACGGTAATGAGATGCTGGCCAGGTGAGTGTTGCTAGGCTGCCTCCTTCCCTGCCTATGTCGTCTACGCTTATGCCTCCTCTCTCCCCTGCCGCACCCTTCATTACATCCCCGCACCCCTCCATACACCCTTACACTTACACTCTGTTGTACTACACCAACCACGCTTAGAAAAAAAAAACTGCGACTTACACTCCTTCATACACCCCTACACTAATGCCCAGATAAACACTTTTCTACATAGCCGACATCGTAAATACTTGTCCATACACCACTACACATCCCTCCTCACGCCTCTACACACGCGACACCTACAACTTCCCACATCCCTCCTCCACACCCATCCGAACACAACAGAAGCCATACACACACGTTCTTACACCCTTCGCACAATTACGTACACCTAGACACCCTATAACACCTTTCCACAGCTCGCCTCACACCAGACACCCTCCACACACTTCTACACTTTCACCCTCACACACACCTTTGCACCCTACACACTCTTCCTCACACCCTTCCATTTCCCACGTTTAATCTCAGGAAGCCTCCACCTCCGTTCTTTTCCTTCTACCTCTTTTCTCTTCCCTCTTCATTTTTATTCTCACTACCTCTGTTCTCTTTTCAACTCCATTCTCTTCCAACCACCTCCTTTCTTTTCCTTCTCTCTCCTTTCTCCTCCCTCCCGCTACCCCCCTTGTCTTCCTTCCTTCTCCTTTCTCTTCCCTCCACCTTTCCTTCTCCTCCGTCCTCCTCCCGTCTCTTTCTTACATCTCCATTCTCTCTCCTTCACCTCTAATCTCTTCCCTCCACGTCCCTTCTCCTTCCACATCCTCCCCGTTCCTCCACCCTCCCCCACTCTCTGTTCCTTCACCTTCCCCCCTTCCTCTTCCCTCTATCCTCCCCTCACCCTTTCTGCTATCCACACTGTGCCATACTCAACTCACTCTGCCACACTGCTCATTCTGTCACACTCTGCTCATTCCTTCACACTGCACTCACACGCTGCGTCCTACATACCCAACACAGAACCCCCACACCACATATTGTTTTCTCACACCCACACTCTTCCACACCACTGACGCACATCTCCACACCCTTCACACCCACCCAAGAGAGAGAGAGAGAGAGAGAGAGAGAGAGAGAGTTGGGGTGACAGAAGGGTAGGGTGGGGGTAGAGTCACCTGGGAGCGGCACCCCCTCGAGGTGTAATTGCCGGCTGTGTTTAGCATTCTGCCCCCGTGATCTTCATTGATTTCCCCCACCACACCACCAGCCACACCTACCACACCGCCCCCAGCCACATTTACCACACCGCCGCGGCCACCACAGCCACACCTACCACACCGCCGCGGCCACCACAGCCACACCTACCACATTGTCCCTAGCCACATTTACCACACCGCCGCGGCCACCACAGCCACACCACTACAGCCACCACAACCACACCTACCACACCATCACAGGCACCACAGCCACACCTACCACACCACCACAGCCACACTTACTGCACCACCACCAGGGCCATGCCTGCCACACCATACCTCCACACAGCCACACCTACACAACTTGACCGCCAGCCACACCTACCACATTACTAGCCACACTACCACAGGTACACCCACCACACCTCTCATCACACCGCCACCACTCCTAGCACACCTGCTACCATACCTACCATATCACCACCATAACCACACCTACCATACCACTACAATCACGCCTACCACACAACCACCACAATCACATCTACCACGCCTGCAACACCACCAAAATCACTCCTACCATGCTTCCTACCACACCCGCCACCACAACTACACCTGTCACACCATCCACACTTAATACAGCTGCTACCATACCTACCACAACTATTAATTACCACCATCATACTACAACCACACCTACGTATCTGCTGCCAAGCTTACCACAGGCGCACCTCCTACTACACTTAATACCACACTTACCACATCTGCTACCACACCTTCCACACTGCCAGATACATTTACCACCACACCTGTCACACCTCCACCACTGCACCTACTACCTCACCTGTCACAGTAT
Organism: Coenobita brevimanus; assembly: GCF_032717465.1. Taxonomy (NCBI): domain Eukaryota; kingdom Metazoa; phylum Arthropoda; class Malacostraca; order Decapoda; family Coenobitidae; genus Coenobita; species Coenobita brevimanus. The sequence goes on from NC_136976.1 coordinate 66,760,316, forward strand.
CAGACCTCCACCACGTTACCACCACCACCACACAACCACCACCAGCACCCCTTTTACGTGACCACCACACTACCACTGCATCACTTCTCATACCTGTCAAACCACCACCACTATACCTACCACCACCACCACCATTTACCACAACTTCTGCCACACCTAACCCCACACGTACCACCACACTTCTCACACGAGCTAAAATTTTAAGAGTTTGTTGTGTACTGAGACCGGAGCAGACATCAAAATTTTTCTTAACGGGTCCACAAACGCATCTGACAGTCATACGGTGAAAGACAGGTGAAAGAGACTGTAGGTGTTTTTGAGAGAGAGAGAGAGAGAGAGAGAGAGAGAGAGAGAGAGAGAGAGAGAGAGAGAGAGAGACCAAATTAGGCAAGTGGAGGGGGTGGAGGGAGGCCTGATGGGAGGAGAGGGGGGTATGAAGGGAATGAGAAGAGGGGAGAAAGTTGAGGAAAGTGTGGGGAGAGGAATGGGAAAGCTGAGGGGAGAGAAAAGTTGGAAAGAGGGGAGACGAGGGGAGGGGAGAAAGCGAAGGGAAGGGGAAAAGGTGGGAGGCAGGATCAGAGGAAAGGGAAATATAAAACAGGAATAAAGGAGGAAGGAGGGGATGAGGGAAAGGGATGAGTGGGAGATTGGAAGATGGGGAAGAAGGAGAGGGGTGGGGAGGGCAGGGAGGAGGAAGGAGAGGAAGAGGAAAGGGTAAGAGAAGGTGAAAAGGGGAGGACGGGCAGACGGTTAGAGGTAATGGAGAAGGGGAAGAAGTGAAGATAGAGAGAAAAGAGCGAAGGTGGGGGGAGGGAAGAGAAGAGTGGAGATAAGTGAAGGAGGTGAAAGTGAAAAGAAGGAGATAGGCAGAAGGAAGGGGGAGATGGAGGAAGGAGATGAGTGAGGAGGCATGGAAAGGAAGGGGGAAGAGAGGATAGAATGAGAGGAAGGTGAAAGGGGGAGGGGGAAGGGACAAAAGGAAGGAAGTGGAAAAGATAAGAGGGATGGGTTGGGAGAGAACAGAGAGGAGAGGAGACAAATCAAGATGAGGTGAAACTGGAAAGGAAAATGGAAGAGAGGAAGAAAGAGGAGGGTGAGGGAGGGAAGAATGAGGGAGAAGAGGGATAATGAGGAACAGGAGATGGATGAGAGAGAGAGAGAGAGAGAGAGAGAGAGAGAGAGAGAGAGAACGCCAGACGCAGTAATTAGCACTAACCCGACTTTTGCTGATGAAGGGAAAGGCGTCTCTCTCTCTCTCTCTCCCTTCCTTTTTCCCCCCTCCCACCCCATTCTCCTTCCCCTCCCCCCCTCTCAATATTCTGCACCCCCACCAATTACCTTCCAGGGCGCCCCACACGGCTTCTGAGACTAATGGAAATATAATGAGGCCAAAATAATAGGCAAATTACTAAGACGGTCGTAATCGGTTTAGGCCAAATTGATGTGAGTGAGATGCCTTCGCTCCCATCATGTTTTTCCTTTCCCTCTCTCTCTCTCTCTCTTTCTTTCTTTTTTTTTTTTTTTAACCTGTGTCTTAAGATGTCACGTATATGGGAGCGGTTGGTGTTTATTTTCCTATTGTTGTGGGTGTTGTAATGTTTGGAGAATGCTTTGGTTTAAATATTGGCCACACTCTTACCGCGTCATCTACACTACCCATCAGCATAGGGTGTTCTACTACCGCTGGCCTGCCACTCCATCAACCACCGGTTCAATTCTCCTTGCCAACTTCTCTGGGATCACTCACTCATTCGCGCGCACACACACACACACACACACACACACACACACACACACACACACACACACACACACACACACACACACACAGAGCCTGAGTACAGCGCAACGGTATAGGGTGTTGCAGAAAATTATACCATCCTGCTTCGTAGGATTGATAAATAAATAAATAAATAATGATAAATATTACTACGTGGGCTACCGTTTATCATCATGAGGTATAGTGCTGTGTTAACTTTCTCAGCCCAGTTCATCTTTACTGTATTTTATCCTGACCAGCCCTACCCTACCCAGCCTCATCCTCCCCAGCCATGCCCAATTTTACCCTACCGTACCCTATCATATTGTACCCTGTTCTGCCGTTCTGTCTTGCCTTACCTTTCCCTGCTCCGTTCTCCCCTGCTGTGTCCTGCCCTCCCCTTCCCCGTCCCCCTTTCTGAGATGCCTCCCCTACCCCCAGGCCCCTGTAAGGCTTATGAGGGAGTAAAACAGTTAGTGAGGTGGATGGAGACCCCCGCTCCGCTGCACCAAGTTGCTTCATTACGGCCACCATCAAGAGTTCTGCGCCCCCTCCCCTCAACATTCTCTGTCTGTCTGTCTGTCTGTCTGTCTGTCTGTCTCTCTCTCTCTCTCTCTCTCTCTCTCTCTCTCTCTTGTTTTAGTTGTTTTCCCTTTTTTCCCTTTCTCTCTCCTCTCCTATCGCCTTCTCTTTCACATGTTCTCCATTCCTCGCTTCCTCTTACCACTGTCTCTCTCCCTTCTTCCTTCCTTCCTTCCAAGCCTCCTCCACGTCCCTTGCACCAACTCCTTCAGAAGTCTGGAACTGTTTCCCTCCCACTTCAGGCCCCATCTTCCCTCCCCCCCCCCTGCATTTCTTACAGATCCCCCCCCCCCCTCCAACTCTCCTCCATTTCTCCTATACAGAGCAGGCCAAAATTTCAGACGCGCCCCTCTACATCACGTTACATTATGATAAAAAAAATAGAAAAGAAAGAGAAAACAGGAGAAAATATTTAGTGGGGTACTTACATAAAATTGATAATCTATTGGACGTCCCTTGTTCTTCAGACAGGTGTGTGTGTGTGTGTGTGTGTGTGTGTGTGTGTGTGTGTGTGTGAGAGAGAGAGAGAGAGAGAGAGAGAGAGAGAGAGAATATGGTGGCTGGAAGGAGGAGAGGAGAGTCATGAACAAGGTGGAGAAATAAAGACAGTACAGGAGTATAAGACAAAGGGTGATTTGACGTAAAGGGAGAGGATACGACTGACGAGGGACCTATTGTGTTAAAGCATAGAGCCACGCAGAGCAATTATGAGTAAGCATTAAATTAGGGTGAGCATAGAGCAAAAGTAAACATAGGGCACGAGTGAGCATTAAGGTGTGAATAGAGCCAGGATAAGCCTAGAGCAAGAGCGAACACAGAGCCAAGATCAGCATAGCGGTAGAGTGAGCACAGAGTCTTATGATCATAATCAGAGTGAGCACAGAGTCATAGTGAGCAAGGTACCAGAGTAAACTTAGAGCTCTCAACACAAAGTGAACATAGAGCCAGAGTAAGCACAGTCAGAGTGAACATAGTGCCAGAGTAGGCATAATCAGAGTAAGCATGAAGCCAGAGTGAGCATAGAGTGATACTGGGCGTGGTAACCAAATCCAGGATGATCTAACCAACTTTGTCCACAATTTACCGGCGGTGGAAATCTGGGGGGAGTAATCAGGTTAGTATTAGTGTGTGTGTGTGTGTGTGTGTGTGTGTGTGTGTGTGTGTGTGTGTGTGTGTGTGTGTGTGTGTGTGTGTGTGTGTGTGTGTGTGTGTGTGCTGTTTATGAGAGCAATAGAAGCCGCTGTTAATTCTGGCTATTGTTGTCGGTGCAGTTTATAAAGACAATTAGCTCGTTGGCCGTAATCTCAGTGCCAACTAAAGCGCTAACTTAAGCGTTATTCGAGGCCGTATTTTAGCCGGTATAGGAGGCTTCGCAACACCTCTTATTTAGCGATTTATTTTTCATCATCCACGTTAACATTCTCAGGTTTTTGTATTTTTATTGTTCTGATATTGATATAAGTTTGCATCATGAGCATGAATGGGGATATTGAGGAGTAATATTCAGAGTAAACCGCTAAGGAAAACTAGTAACGAAATCGCCAAAACCACTTAGAATACGGTTCATGGTTCCTCCCCGCCCCCTTCCCCCCCCCCTGCTCAACTGAAAAAAATAAATAAATAAACTACATAATTGGACAGCTGGCGTCAGAAGGGATCCCATTCCAAGAGGCACTGGAGATTCTTTGGCGTTTGATTCTTCCTATTACTCCACAGTATCATTTGGTGGTAGGTGGTGGCGAACACCATCCACTCACGTGATGTAAAGCCACCCACTTCTTTCTTTACCTTGACCATTCTTTTTCTGTGTCTATCCTCCTCTCTTCCTATTTCTCCCATCTTTCCTCTCACCTTTTATTACTCTTGTTTCCCCTTCAGGTGGCTTTACATTGAGTGACAAGCCAAATGGTTTCCTGTAAGCCAGGAAACCATTTACAACGCTGGGTGGTAACCATATAACCAACTACATGCGCGTTCCCTATGTGTCAACGAGTGGCCTGGCGGAGGCTTAATGCCTCTCCGCGTAAAACTAACTCAGAGACAAACTGCCATCCCTTACGGGATTATGACATGTGGCTATAGATAGGTAGATCAACTTGTGTGTTATTGATGCAAAATATATCGATATTATAACGATATAAATTGACGCAGAAGACAATGTTAGGATGTAACATGCAATGGAGATGCCGACCTCTGAGTGACGAGGCCATACAAACTTCGTGTTGACCGGCATCAACTCAGGCCGACAGAAATAAAGATGTTCCAGGAGACAGTGTTGGTTATTATACTGGATATTTCATGGCAGGGCTATTGTACAGAAACCTGATTCTTTCATTTCATGTTCTGCAATATGAAAATCCCAGAAATCATGAATATAAATGCATAGATGTCTGTAGCCGAATTTGTTGGTAGCGATATTATATCTGTCAGAATTACGGGAAATCTGAGAATAAATGCATAGATGTCTGTAGCCGAATTTGTTGGTAGCGATATTATATCTGTCAGAATTACGGGAAATGTGAGAACAGCACAGAAAAGTGAAACAAACGAGCAATACCTGAAGCAGATTTACCTTTAGATTACACAAATTTGCGAAGGCGTGGATTCGAGTGTGTGATGTTGTAGATGTATGAATAACACACGGTTGCAATAAGGAGTGCCTCATAAACACTGCCGGTATTACAGTCATTATAACATAAACTCCATACCTACCCACCTACAGTACACTCCTTTCATACACTCACTTCACACACCTACACTCCCCTAATAACCCCAACACACACACACACACACACACACACACACACACACACACCTGGTCCTGGCAGGGGTGTTTTTCTTGGGTTTCTGGGTGAAGGAATCTTTGGATTGTCGCGTCCACCCCTGCACCCCCTACCAGGAACCCTGTCAGGCCTCTCTGTCCCTCTACACCCCCCAGCACATTCCCCTCACAGGTCCTACACATCTTTCACACTCCCTACACTCTGCTTATAAAGACTACACCGGTACAGTTCTCCCCGTAGCACCTTCACTCCCCAGCACTCCCCTACACCCCCTGCACCCCATACACTCCCCTACGGAACGATTAGCCGAACTGATGAGGGTAGGGTCTGGTGAGAATGGAAAATGGCACCTTTTTGTCTTGGGGCGGACCAGGTTGAGAGAGAGAGAGAGAGAGAGAGAGAGAGAGAGAGAGAGAGGAGGGAAGGAGGGAGGGAGATGGGGGACAGACAGACAAATTTCTACGCAGACGAAGAACAGTAATGAGTTCTGGAGAGTTGGAAGACTCCTAGATAGAAGTAGGAGATGCCACTAAGGAGAAGTACTATAATGGAGAGAAAGAGAGAGAGAGAGAGAGAGAGTTGGGGGAGAGCTTGAAGGAGGAGGCCAGGAAACTAATGCACCAAATAACGCACTCCAGGAGTAAGAGCTGAAGGAATTTTCTGTCTGTCTGTCTGTCTGTCTCTCTCTCTCTGAAGCTGATGGCCAGAGTCGGACACATAAAAAAAAAAAAAAAAATCCCTTTGTCAAGTTTGTTCTTTCTTTCCCTGCTCTCTGGACCCATCATTAGGAGGGAAAGAGATCAGGGCGTTGATGATGATGATGATGAAAGTAATTAAATGTTTACGTGTTGCAATTAAAAAAAATCCGTCAGCAGTTTCGTCATAATAATAACTCCCTCAATCGTCATGCAGGCTGCCAACCACCATTTACCTTCCTGTAATTAGGCCAGCACCGCCATGCACTTCCTGGCCCGCTGACCAACTAAGTGCCTCAAAATTAACTACGCCACACACACATACTAACTTTTGAACGCAGCACACCGTGAGGAACATTAGGAATTATTTGAGGTTGGCGTGTGAGAGAAATTTTTGATGAGGCTTTCACTACGACGACGATGGTGTGTGTGTGTGTGTGTGTGTGTGTGTGTGTGTATGTGTGTGTGTGTGTGTGTGTGTGTGTGTGTGTGTGTGTGTGTGTGTGTGTGTGTGTGTGTGTGTGCAGCCAATTTCGATTAGTTCAGTGGCAGACTAAAACAGTGTTACACCTTCATTCTTGCCATGGCACTTCTTCGTGACTAGCATCATGTTCGGGTGTTAATCTCTTGCTACAATCCAGCATTCAAGATGGAAAGCTGGCAATTTTACACCCAGTGAAGGTAAACAGAGTACAGTTAAAAATGTCTTCCCTTCAAGTAAAGAAAATCTCCTGGCGGCAGCAAATACAAATTTTAAAAAACGTCGCCGGAGTCAAGGGATTATGTGCCATTGCTTTCTCTGTCTGTCTGTCTGTCTGTCTCTCTCTCTCTCTCTCTCTCTCTCTCTCTCTCTCTCTCTCTCTCAACCGGAGGGGTTAGTTACATCCTTCATTAACCCCTTCACTAGTAGAAATCCCTCTTAAAGTTGTTAAAATCCCCTAAAGTTACCACGATTTAAGTGTGAAAAACCATCTGTTGATCCAGTGAGCTAAGTCTTTCACTACGAAGGGTGTCGAGCTGAATGAAAGCGTCTGGCAGTTGGAGAAAAAAAAAAACCTTACGTGAGGGGGTTGCTGAGCTTCATATCAACCCCCACCCCCTCAGAAAACGGATGGGCTAAGTTCTGAATTAATCGTCTGGTGGTTAGGAGGGAAAATCACCGTGGTACTGTAAGAGGTTAACCCCCTGAATCCACTTTAGTTCATCTTTGCTTCTCCAGATGATTTTATCCAGTTTAGGAAAGCCCTATCGTACTGAAGGGGTTAAGAAAGACAGCATCTAATCCCTCCATTTCTAAAACGTTTCTCTCAGCCTACGTCAAATCGTCTGAAGGTAGTGGGAATAAAAAAAAAAAAAAAAAAAAAAAAAGCGCTGCCGAACTGAGGGGCTTAAAAGCGTATGTAAGATGTTTCCAGACACCACAATCATACTAGTGTGGAAAAAATAAATCGCCAAAGTAGAGGTGCTACGAAATCTGCTTGTTTTGAGTACCGTTACCCTCTCCCATACACCTGCCGGACACTTCACGATCATACTAGTGTGATAAAAATAAATCGTTGAAGTAGGGTTGTTACGAAGTCTCCAAAGGTCGTGGGGAAAAAAATGACGAAGTGGTTCCTTGTAACGGTTAACGGTTAAGCATCATTATAATTTGTTAGGATCCTTTATACATACTGCAGTTTTCTTAGCACCTCTACCGTAGCGATTTACTTTACATTGTGCACGTGTTTGTCCTCGTGTAGTTACTGAGGCAAACTGTATCGATATTAAAATGACATTAAAAACATACAGCTGAATGTTAAAATGTAAGATGCAGAATAAATCGCTAAGAAATGGGTGTTACGAAACTTTCCATATCACCCGAGCGCGTATTCTCGTCTGGTATGGAAGCTCCCTGTCACTTTTTCCTAAGAACATAAGAAGAGAGGATAACTGCAGTAGGCCGGTTGGCCCATGCTAGGCAGCTCCTAGAAGAGTAACTGAACTACTAGAATGAGATAAGGACAGCAAAGAAGAAGGCTCTCCCCCGCCCTCCAAACCCTCCAGCCGAAGCCGGCAGGAAAAAGTCAGAAAGAACACCACGCCGTATAGAAAAACTGGCGTGGACATTTTACAGGAAAGTGTGAAAGGAGAATAGAGACTATCATAGTGTAACCTGAAAAGGAAAAATTATGAATTAGTATTGGTTATAAGATTTTCTTTATTCTATATCCACCCCTTATTTGTCATATGCTTATCTAGCCTATGCTTGAAACTCTCAATGGAAGAGGCAGCAACTACTTTACTAGGTGGCTTATTCCATTCGTCTACTACTCTATTACCAAACCAATTTCTACCGATTTCCTTACTGAAACGGAATTTTTCTAGTTTGAAACCATTATTTCTAGTTCTATCCTGTATGCTTACTTTAAGTACCTTGCTAATATCTCCCTTATTTATACCATTCATCCACTTAAACACCTCAATTAAGTCTCCCCTTACTCTACGCCTCTCTAGCGAATGCTGTCCTATTGTTGTGAAAATCCTTGCCATACTCTGCATAAATGACATACGAAAGGATATTAACCAGCCATATCCAATAATGAATCGCTACGGAAGAGGTGCTTGGGCCGGAATACTAGTTGATGACGTCGTTGGCCAAGGAAAACTGGCGCGCTGGAACCGTAGATTTTTATTAGCAAGCTCATGGTCGGGGTAACTCAAGTATTCTGTTCCACTACACGGCGGACGATTTTATCCTGCCGAGAGAGAGAGAGAGAGAATACTGGTAACGTTTTTTTTTTTCTGAGGGTTAGTCCAGCCTCCGTTGCCTTGAATCCAGGGACGTCCTTTATCAGTTTGTCAGCTAAACGTTTTTTTTTTTGCTTGAGTTCCCCCCCTCCTCATATAGAAAGGATCGATGAAAGCCATTTATTTATCCATCCTGTTCGAAAAATCTGAAGCTGAATAATCTTGAGATAGGAGGAATAAGCTAAAAATCCTACGCCGCCAGAATGAAGAGAGCATTTGGGTGCGGGGTTGCCACGCTCCGTAGAAAATGTTCAGTTGGTGGCCAGAATAAAGTTTTTATTTGTTTTTATGGATGGAAGAAGGAACCAAAGGCCTCAAGGTGTCCCCAATCATCCTATAGGGCTTTTAACGTTTGGATTACAATTTAATTTTTGTATTTATTTATTTATGTACTTTTTATTTATAGTGTTCTGGCTACACGTGGACAATTAAACTGAGTGTGGGTGAGACCTCCATAATGAAAGGATTAAGTACCGGTATAACTCCTAATACCCTCAGTACGACGACGGTTTATCATTGTTCTCGTTACTTCCAGACGATTTTGTGCAGCTTAAGAATGGCCTCGCCATGAATGGCTGAAGTGATATCGTAATGGAGAATCTTAGACTGCATACATGGGCTAAATTATTAAAGGAAATATAGATATACCCCACCTCGACCTTAAATAAGTCATAAAGGACTCTGTCTGGCCACTTTCATGCTATTATACCTGTGAATAACATAATACATTCTATACATGTAATATTCTCGTCGTGGCTTTGCCCAAACTTCAGCGCCATAATCAAGTCACCAAACGGTTAAGAGATTTTCATTGGTAAACTTTGGTAAACCAGGCAGGGAAGTTGGCTAGGAGGAGGCAGGGGTTAAGAGAGGCGAGGCAGGGGGTTGAGAGAGGAGGCAGGGGTTGAGGGGGAGGAAGGGGTTCAAGGGAGAGGGAGGAGGCAGGGGTTGAGGGGAGGAGGCAGAGGTTAGGAAAGAGTGGTTGGGTGCGGGAGGCAGGGATTGAGGAGAGAGAGTGGTTGAGGGGGAAAGGCAGAGCTTGAGGGAAGAGGCAGGGGTTGAGAAAAAGGTGGAGAGGGGAGCCAGGGATTGAGGGGGGAGACAGGGGTGGAGGGGGGGGAGGCAGGGGTTCAGATGGTAGGGATAGAAAGGGGATCCAAGTGTAGAGGGGAGGGGAGAGACAGTTGTGGGGAGATACAGGGGTTGTTAGATCCTGTAGCTGCTAGCAGGAGCGTTAAGTTGAAATTTAAAGATACGTCTAGTAGAGAGAGAGAGAGAGAGAGAGAGAGAGAGAGAGAGAATTGAGTACGTCTGGCAGGGAGGGTGAACGCAAGGGTGCCAGACGCAAGAAATCATCCCCCCACCAGCCGTTCCATTCTCACTTACCGATGATACTCTGTGATGTATATACCCTATCAGACGCCATAGGGAATTGGGAGGCAGAAGCAGAAGGTCGAGATCTGGCAGAGAGAGAGAGAGAGAGAGAGAGAGAGGTTGTGTACGTCTGACATTAAGATTGAATGGAACTGGTGACACACACACACACACACACACACACATCGGCGCAGTCAAGGGTGAAGTGCTGAAGGGCCCTCCCTTCCCTCTCATTTCTAACAGAGAGATAGAGAGGGAGAGAGTTTGGGGTATGGAGTGCCGAGGGGCTCTCCCTTCCCTCTCACTTCTAAGAGAGAGAGAGAGACGGTTTGGGCATGTCTGACAAATGACAAGGATGTTGAATGCAAGTATGCCAAACGTAAGAGACAGTGTCAGCTTAGCGTTTTCGTTAATTTACAGTCTCAGACATCCTTACTATATCGACATCTTTACTGTATGTTCTGTCAGTAGGACAGCTTAAATGCTTTTCTTTACAGCACTTCCGCCCTTAAGGTTAATAACGGAAATATAGACATTCAGAAAGAAGTAACCAAAACAAGCTTGTAATGGCGTCAGGAAAGTTCCTCATACGGCAGAAGAAAACATATGAATAAGACTTATTAAACGATTTGATTGATCTCTCGTCATCCAGGATATGTACCCAGTCGAGGATTCCGCTTCAAAATTGAACTGTTTCACTGTGGCAGTGAAACTTGGATAGATTATATAATATATATATATATATATATATATATATATATATATATATATATATATATATATATATATGAAGATTTTCACTCCCTCTTTGCTTGGCAACAAGAACTCCAGCGAAACTCCACAGAGTTTAGGCACGTTTGGCGATATTCTATATTTTGCAGCACTTTCGTCATATCCATCCCCCCCCCCCAACTTTTTCCCCACTTTAGCGACCTGCTATCGACTTTTAGAGCAAGTTAAGCAATACAGTGAACCTGCGTTAAATCCGCGCGCGCGCTCGTGTGTGTGTGTGTGTGTGTGTGTGTGTGTGTGTGTGTGTGTGTGCAAATTATGTCCACGGAATTTTAAATAGTTTGTCAAATGAAATTTAATTGCCACCTGTTGCTGTTTTACCAGTTCCCTCTAGTGTACAATCCTTATATACTGGGTGTTCCGGGAGAAAAGGCCATTACCTTCGGAAATGAGGGATCAGGTAAACTTTACAAATTATATACTTCTATCAATCTATATATATATATATATATATATATATATATGTGTGTGTGTGTGTGTGTGTGTGTGTGTGTGTGTGTAAATTTTTTATTTTTACACATCCTATAACGAGGACTATGAGAATATGGATTTTGCATCTCAGTGAGAAGTCACCCTGTAGCCATTCCATTGAGAGAGGGGGGGGAGGGTTCGGACACGTCTGGCAGGGAGGTAGAGCGGGAAGGTGCCAGACATAAGAAATCACCTCGGCCAGCCATTCCATTGTGCCGTATTGGTGCTGCTCTGATATATACACCCCATCAGCCGCTATCAGACCCACCTTACCATAAAAAGAAAGAAAAAAGTAGCTAAAAATGGCCAGCTATCAAGGAGCGCCGTAAAAAAGGAGGGGAGGCAAGGGAAAAAAAAATCCTGAAAAATATTGGGGAAGGTCCCAGAATGGCGGGAAAAAATTAATGTAAAAAATGAAAGCGGCTCGTTTAAATTCCGGTACAGAGATTAGGCAGTCGAAAAATTCTACACTGAGAGCATCAACTAGTATTTTTTAATAAGTCGGCACCACTTTGCGAAATAAACCTCTCTCTCTCTCTCTCTCTCTCTCTCTCCTTCAGCCCTTCATCTACTTACCTCTTTCATTTCCTTCATTCCTAGCTCCCTTCTGCTTTTCCTCCTTCCCTCTGTTCCTCTGCCATCTTTTTATTCCTTTCCTCCTTCCCTCTCTCCTAATGTCCTTTTCTGATTTCCTTTTCCTTCTTTCCTCTCCCTCTTTTCCTCTTTCCTCTCTCTTCTACTTCCTCCATCCTCTTTCCTCTTTCCTTCCTTCCCCTTTTCCTTCCTCCCCCTCTCCCTTCATTTCACCTTTCCTATTTCTCTCTCCCTTCCTCCTTCTCTCCTTTCCTCCCTCCCTCCATTCCTCCTTCTCCATCAATATTCATCATTTCCTCTAGTCGCGACCTCAGACCCCTGCCAGCATTCCTTCCTTCTTACCTCTTCCCTCCTCCTCTTCCTCTTCGCCATTCCTCCTTCTCCTCCTCCTCCTTTTCCTTTTCGTCATTCCTCCTCCTCCTCCTCCTCCAACCTAATTTGTACTCTTCCTCTCCACTCCTTTTCCCACTGTTTTTGCCTACCTCTCCTCTCTTCCTCTGTTCTCTCTTCTCTGCCACTGATGCTACTCTTTCCTCCTCCTTCAATCTTCCTCTAACCTTTCCTTCTTCTTCTTCTTCCTATCTTCTCGTCTTTCCTCGCCTCTCTTCCTCTACTCCTTACAATCCCTCCTCCTCCTCCTCCTCCTTTCCTTCCCCCTTTTGTTCCTCTCTTATCTATTCTTTCCTCATTCTCTTCTCAACTCACATCATCAAAATCATCTTCTCTTACTATCTCCTTTCTTGCCTTCTTTCGCTTTCATATTCGCCTTCTACCTCCTCCATTCCTTTGCAAAAACTTTCCTTCGTTTTTCTTCCTTCAGTGCGTTTACTCTCTCTCTCTCTCTCTCTCTCTCTTTCTCTCCATGTGTGCTGTTCTCCCTCCTTCCTTAACTTTCTTCCTCTCTCTACACCCTCATACCTTCCTCCCTTTCCTTCGTTACTCCCACTTCCCTTTCCCTCTCCTCCCTTCACTTCTTTCCCGTCATTCCTCTTTGATCTTCCCTTCCTCCCTCTCCTCCTTTCTTCAGTACTTCCCTCCCTTCATTCCTCGCTCTACTCTCTCCAGCCTCCCTCGCTTTCCTTCAAGCGTTCCTTTTCTCCAGTCTCCCCCCCCCCCCGCCTTCCGTTGTTATTTATCCGTTCACTCCATGCTGTTTCTCGTACAGTACCTCCCTCCCTCTCCTATACTTCTTTCCTTCTCCCTCGCCTCCCTTCTGCACTTCACTTCTTTACTCTCGTACTCTCCCTCTCTCTCTCTCCTTCCTTTCCCTCTCCCTTGAGTACTTTCCGTTCTCTCCTTCCCCTCTTCTCTCTTACCTCCCTCTCTTTCCTTCAGTATACTTCTCCCTCCCCCTCCCTCCACCACCACACAGCCTTTCCTCCAGAGCAGACTTTCAGCGACCATTTCGTTCAGGTGCTGTATTATTAACCGCCAATAATCCTCCCAGCGTACACTTCGGCTTCGCTGTGGCGAGTTTTAAAACAGATGCATGGAATAACTCATAAAAAGAATTGAGAGAACTGTCCGCCATGGATATAGGACTCGATGAATATTTTAAAAAGTTTTAGTCACGGTGTCCGGCCGAAGTGAAACGAAATGTGAAACTTCTGAAATATCGCCCGGGAAATGGAATCCAAATTGCCCGGCTCCCACTCCCTTGCATTATGAAAAAAGTAAATCAGCGCCGAGTATTCGTCAGATTACTGCCAGTGTCGTTTCAACTTCAAATTTAATCAGGTTTCCGTGATTTGGCGCGAGATCAGTAAGTCGTATACCAAAAAAGAAGAAAAAAAAAATAATGGCGAGGGAACGTTGGCTTCTACCCGCCGCTGGTGGTGAAGTATCGGATTTCGAATACATGTACGTGGGAGAGCGATACGTGCTTCTACCAATAACGCAGTTCCCTGAAATCCTACAAGGGCGGCCAGGAGTGTTCAGACTTGTATATCAACGGCCGAGACTTGTATAGGGCACCAGGGGTCGTTTCTATAAAGGATCCTAACCTATATACAGGATCAACAAGTCTTCATGTTTGTTTTTCGTAATTTGTGGATTGTGAAGTGTTTGGTAGCTATGTGACTGGAAACAGACGAATATACATGCAGTCTTATGCCCAGTTAAAAAAAAAAAATGTGGTGATGAAAGTAAAATTTTGAGTTCCATATAGAATCAAGTACTGTATTGGTATTCATGTATTCGTGCCAGGTATTAAAAAAAAAAAAAAATCCTTAGCCATCAGCAATAAGTAAAAATAAATATACTACTTGGCAATTCACATTCGAAAACCTACCTATAACTACATCAAGTAAGCCAATATCAAACAAGGAAATGACTGATGCAGGAAATACATGAACCCTTGCTGCAACAGTACAACATTCTGCATCACTGAACACTCCTTTTTCACTTTTATGTACTTTAGGACGTAGCTACCCAGACAAGAGAAATCGTCACGTCACATGAACCGTTATTTTATACGTTTAGACGCTGGTTTTTTAACAACTTTGGCACATTATTAAAGTTTTACTTTAGTTGAAGTATTTTGCTTTAGTACATAATATATAATAATGTATAGGTTACTTGCTGTTGAACTGAGAATTCCATGGGCGAAGTAATCTCCGTTATTCACCTTCAAATTTAAAATAATTTCAGTACGGCCACGCATGAAAAATATAAGCGCGAGAATGGCAGTATTGGAGAGGCAGGGAGTTTGTCGCTTATTGCACGGAGGAGAGCAGCTGGGGTCGGCGTGGAGAACTGGCTAGTATAAAGTCGATCAAATATACCGCTTAAAATTAGGAGTTACGTGTATACAACTTAAAATTGAGTTTCATGTATACAATTTAATATTCGGAGTGTCATATATATATATACCATACAACTTAAAATTAGGAGTTTCATAAATACGACTTAAAATTAGGAGTTTCATACATACAACTTAAGACTGAGTTTCATATATACAGCTTAAGACTGGGAGTTTCATATATACGATTTAAGATTGAGTTTCATGTATACAACTTAAAATTAGGAGTTTCATAATAAAACTTAAAATCAGAAGTTTCATGAGCACATCTTAAAAATGCGAGTTTTATATACACAACTTAAAATTAGTTTTTTTTTTTCATAAATATACAACTTGAAATTAGGAGTTTATATAAATTCGGCTCCAGGTGAGAACAATACACGCAAAAATCACAAAAAGTGCGTAGGTGGAGAGGTGGTCGCTTATTGCCCGGAGGAAACCAATTAGGTGCGGCGTGGATCTCGGCCCGCTGCCCTCGTTAATCCCGGCACGCCTTAATTTTCCGGCCCTGGCTGACGAGTTCTCTGTGTCATTGAGCACGCTAATCGATGCTGCTGCCCTTTGACGAGTAGATGATGCTTTATTGACTTTTATTTTTTATTTTTTCGATTACCGGCACTAGGTGGAAAGTCGAGGGTCGTGCACAATGTCACAACACCGCTATTGACTCTGTGTGCGCGTTAATGTGTGTGTGTGTGTGTGTGTGCCACCAACCGATTTATTGAGCGCACTGGTTACCCCTCGTAGTGAAGGGGTGAGGTACAGATATTTTGTGACAACGGACAGGCGATTTTATTCAGTCTCTCTGTTGGTCTTGGGTTAGACTGTTCAAGTAGCGCCAGACGACTAATCCCTAAGCTGATCCAGGGTGCCTTCCACAAAGGCACCCCCAAGCCCTCCAGTCACACCTCATCTCCACCGCAAGCCCCCCCTCCCTCATGCGCTCCAGTTCATCACCTCGCTCTCGGTCTTCATCTCCTCAGCCTCATCGTCTTCACCCACATCCCGACTCAAGCCTCCAACATCGCCTGCATCCTTAATCTTGGTCTAAAATTGCTATCTCTACCTTTTGAGTGTTGGACTATAACAGATTAACACTAGATTCGAAATACGATGAAGAAAAAGATGTAGGGCTGTAGTATTACCTTATTCCGCCACCGAGTTACGGGAAATAAGCTGGTAAGTGGCGAAAATCTCTGACAAGTTGCGGTGGACGAACAATAGATATCTTCACATAATTTTTTTGAGCGTCAGTGAGAGATACGTAATGTGCAGAGGTTAATGGAGACTGTAATTCATCCACTTCAAAAGGTGCCTCCAAAGCTGAACAAAATCTGGTTTGGAGGTGACAAGAATAAAGTATTAAGATTGACATTCTGAACGGACATGTGCAGCATAAGGACGTCATTGTAACCGACAAAGATGTATACAAACAGACAAATGGATTAATGAGAGAGAGAGAGAGAGAGAGAGAGAGAGGAGAACGTCCGCCGCGTGTCTGCCATGTGACATTTTGTAATATCGGCTATTAAGCGGCTATGCCACATTTAAATACTTTTATCTTTTTTTTTTTTTTTGCATAAACTCTTTGATATGTAAAATGTTAATAATATAGAAAAATAGTAAATGTTCATGGCTTAAGTTTATTTATTTATTTATTTGAGAATGCACCCTCTCACTGTATACACTTTTTTTTTCCCCTGTTTCCTGGCGATTTTATTAAGTATGGGATTCTTCTAGCAAACTAGAGGTGTTAAAGTCTTAGGCCCGTACTCTCGTCGGGTATGGAGACTCCCTAACACCTATTCCTAAGTGATTTATTTTCTTTATTACACTTTACTGTCCTACTGTCATATAAATCCTTGTAATATAGTCATACTCTGCATAAACAACTTACAGAAGAAAGTTAACGAATCTTATCCAAAATTAAATCGCTAAGGAAGAGGTGTTAGGGAGCTTCCATACCCGACGAGAATTCGGGCCTTAATTAACCCCTTCACTACAATAGCTCCCTTAACCCCTTGAATCACGTGACGTATTCTGTTGGTTTATTCCACCGAGCATTATATCTCGCCCTTCTCTCTCTCTCTCTCTCTCTCTCTCTCTCTCTCTCTCGCCTGCTAACCCTTCCGCCGCCATTAGTGTACGTATTTCAGCAACTACGGACGATTTTATTCAGTCAAGAGAAACCGCATGTTTTTGTAGTTCACTCACTTCACTCCATCCACCCCTACCCTACCCTCCTACCTTCACCTTCCCCCAGCCTCCTTTCCTCCTCTCCCTTCCCCTCTCCCTCCCCTCCTCTCCCCAGTCCCCCTATTCCCTATCAACCCCCAGCCCTCCGGAAGCCCTGAACGTGACCTTGCTCCTTGACGAAAATGTACCCAGAAGTTCATGACAGGCCAAACCAACCCTTCCTCGCACCTCTCTCTCTCTCTCTCTCTCTCTCTCTCTCTCTCTCTCTCTCTCTCTCTCTCTCTCTATCTCTATCTATCTATCTCTCTCTCTCCGTAGTCCTGGGGTGAAGCCATGAACCCAGCCTGGCGTGGACGGTCTAAGTTTTTTTTTTTTTTTTTTTTCCATGAAGATCCCTGAATACCTCTAGTTCAGCTGATGGTTATTTGTAGTCAGAGAGAAGGTTAATTTGAGTCGTAACCAAGGAGACTCATTCCTACTTAAATGCAACCACGACTTAGACTCGTATTCTCTTAGGTTAAGGAACTCCGTAACACCTTTTGCTAAGCGATTTGTTTTGCTTATTTTATCTTACTGTCCCGTAACACCTTTTGCTAAGCGATTTCTTTTGCTTATTTTATCTTACTGTCCTGTTCTGTTATATAATCCATGAAACATCGCCATACGCCGCTTGAATAACGTACAGGATGATATTAACCAACCACACACAATAATAAATCGCAAAGGAAGAGGTGCTAGGGAGCCTTCTTGACAAGAATACCAAGTGGTCCAGTTCCTACGGGTGGAAAAAGACTAGTAACCAAGGAGACGCATTTCCACCTCATAACTAAGGCCCATCAGATTTCCTGCGACCACGATATAGCATTTATTCTGAAGGAATGGCCTGGTTCCCTAGCACCTCTTCCTTAGCGACTTATTTTTGGGTATGCCTGGTTAATATTTTTTTGTACCTTATTTATGTACCTTATCCCTGGCGATTTATTTTTCCTACTACATATCATTATCCTCTCGTGTGTTATTTGTACTTTCTGAACACTGACGTAAGATGCATCCATAACACGATACCGCGGCGAAATGTTTAAAATACTCCGCGACAAAGAGGTGTACGCTGCTGCAGTGCCGAACCTCCAAACCACTTACAAGAGCGGAGGTGGGACGTGTACAGTTTCCGTATCCAAACTTCATTTCCATTCTTAAACTTCATTTCCATAACTGAACTTCATTTCCACATCTAAACTTTGGCTTCTGGCACTACTTCATAGCCACCACCTTGGGCCTTATTCTTGGAGAGAGAGAGAGAGAGAGAGGGGGGAGGTTAGTAAATCAGTGGGTGGACAGGGGGAAGAGAGAGAGAGAGAGGGGGGGGTTCAGTAAATCAGTGGGTGGACAGGTAGTGTGGGGAAATAGCCAAGAGGTGAGGTGCATCTTCAATTCAGGGGAGCCATCACTTGTCATTTCCTCTC